>NC_133875.1:1692907-1813474 GCF_044706935.1 Curcuma longa
AAACTTTGTGTGCGTATTAAACTAACGGGTATATGTCTTTTTTAACATGTGTACATTGAGTGTTCATAAAATTAAGTCAACCCTTCTTTGCTCCGCTCACCTTATCAAAGTAGTGAGGTCTAAGGGTTTAAAAGCGCTAAGTCAAACTAAACTTTAATGTTTCGCCCATTGAATGATGTTCCTTACTTCGTTATTGGTTGATGTTGATCCATCTATTCTATGGATTTAAACCAATAATATTGAATTAGTTTTTAATTAAATAATTTTTCTTCATTAATTTATCAATTTCAACAATATAATTTATAATTTTTCCCTTTGAAATAATTATTTAATAGGCAATTATCAATCGCCAATTTAAATGGACATACTGAAATTAGAAAAATGACAAATGTACACAAAATTATCATTAATATTTATATAGAATAAACGTTCACATTAATCAAGGAGATAAAAATAATCTAATTAAAGGGAAAAAATGAATATCTGCAGAGCGGACAAGTATTGCTTTGAGTTAACCACTCCCTTAGGCACTCCTTGTGAAATACAAGGTGGCACGACATCTCCAAAACATGAGTCGTCGTTATATTGAAATCTTCCAGACATATTATTGAGCATACATATGTCATCAGTTTCTTCTGCATTAATCTTCATTTGGAACCCCTCCGCCATTGTTGCAAGCGTCGGCATCAACTCTCTAATGGGCTCGTCGTCGTCGTTGTCGTAATCCTCGAAAAAATATTGTTGTGTCTCTAGAGGCACAAAATATTGAAGGTGGCTAGTAGTGGTGGAAGGAGCCATAGGGGGAATCTCAATCATTGAGAAGAACTCCATCATGGATAATTTCATGATTGAAAAACGGTTGTGCATTGCTCTGGTGTATCTACGGAAAGCTAGCACGAGAAGGGCAAGGTCGGCGGTGCGCAAGTGATCCTCCGCCGCCACCACGTGGGAGAGCATCCACCGTGTCTCCTCATCCCAAGCGGCCTCATGGATGATGCTCTGATAGGGTTAATAGTGAAGTGGGTAAGGGTAAGAGCGTGGGTGGAAGGAGAAATTGTCCGAAGCCAAAATTGTAGGATCAACAGGGGTGGACGTGTGTCCTACGAATGTAGTGTCACCACTCCCGCTTCCATGCTAAGGACATAACCATTTGCGTTGGCTTCCCACCCGGGAACCTCCATTGACATAGCACCGTCGACAATGTCACCCATCAAGAAGAGAAGATGGTGAAGGATTCTGCAGAAGAATACTTGAATGAGATGAATGAGGAATAGGTAGGAGGGCAGCTTCGGCTTCAGGTTGTTTATATAGATAGAGTTCCATGGAAGAAATGAAATATCCTATCTGTTTAACAAATGTTAATTCCGTTACGTTCCTAATAATTTTCCAATTAAAAGATATAATTTATTAATTGAAATTCTGTTTAATAAATTCCATTCCTAATAATGTTAATTCCGTTTAACATATTTTATTATATTCTCTTTTATTATTATTATTATTATTAATAGGGGTGAGCAAAAATTCAGTTAACTAAATAAATCGATCAAACCGAACCGAATTAAAAATTTAGTTCGGTTATTTTTTTTAAAAATCGGTTAATTCGGTTCGATTTCGATTTTAAAATTTCTTATTCTGTTAAACCGAATTAATCAAATTAAAAAAATAATTTTTAAATTTTAAGTAAATAAATTTATAAATCCCTAATTCATTAGTAAAATTTTTATAATATTAAAAAATCGATTAATTCGGTCGAAAACCGAATTAACCGATAAAATATCGGTTCAATTTGTTCGATTTTTATTGAAAAATTCAATCGGTTTGATTGGTTAAAAAAAATCGATCGATTTATTCGATTTTCGATTAATTCAGTTTGATTCAATTCGATTTTAATCGAATACTCACCCTTAATTATTAACATCAACATCCACTGACGACTGCTTAATTATAACAGCATATATAATAATCAATATAAATAAATATATATAATTTTTATTATGAATAATAAAATGTGCCTTTATGTATAATTATTATTAATTAACAGAAGGTGAATATAATAAACGGATAAACAGTAATTAATATATAAGATAATAATTTAAATCTATGAATAATTAATCTCTATTTTACTACTCCTTAATTCACCCACTTATACATTCAAATAAATGAAATCACAGAAGTAAAAGTGAAAGTTTATCCACCTTTTATTTTAAAGCAATCGAATTGCTTGAACCCGGCCGTTTATATGTCATTCATTTGGACATATAATTAAACGAACTATCACGAGCATGACATAAATTTTATAACTAAGATTTATTTTGATGAATAATTTTAATTTTACTAGCCAAATTATATTTGACAGATAGTTTTTAATTTTTTATTAGTTGAAGTTAGATTTGATTGATAATTTTTTAATTTTTCATGTCAAAATTAAATTTGGTCGATAATTTTTATTTTTTATTAGTCAAATTAGATTTGATAGGTAATTTTTAATTTTTGATTGCTTGTAGTTAGATTTGATTAAAAAATTTTAATTTTTTAATGATCAAAATTTTTTACTGTCACATTAGATTTGATTGCTTAACTGGGGCCAAGCCCAACTTAAATCAGTGTTGCACTCAAGTTACCTCTATTCCACCTAAATCATGGACCATCATATTTAGCATATAGGATTTTTATGTTGCACATCTTTCCGTGCATGATACTCGTCCACGACTGAGTAGGTAAGATGTACGATGTTAATTTTACATGATCATTATATTTATTTCATAAAACGAATCTTAAATCTATACGTTTACATACTTGAGTTTTGAGAGTCATTACAATATAATTATTTTACATATATATGCCAAAGATACTCAATATTTTTTTTATCATGAAGAGAAAATCAATAAATATATAATTTAATCAGTCTATTATTTTCATACATCCATCCTATATCAATAAGTAATAATTATTATTAGTGATCCGAGCATCCTATTGAGTCGGACATGAGTGTGCATGACAGGTTCGTGCACGCCCGTGAGCGACAATAATAATTATCTGGACCATTCAAATGTGAGAATACATAGTGTTCCGCCCGACCTACCGTCCCGCACGCTGCCGGCGCCACCCGCCGACCCCGGTCCGACCAGAATCCAGCGGCCGACTGGCAGGCGCCACCTTCCGGCTGGTCAGGACTCGGACTCCGGCCGAATTTCGATCGGAGTCGGGCAAGCATGCACTGCCGGCCGTGATTTAATCAGAATCCGATCCGATAGCGATCGACAGCGCCATTGCCGACCGCGTAATTTGGCTAAAAAAGTTAATGCAGAGTTCCGGCAATAAATTAGCGGCCTTAAATGGCACGGCGAGGTCGACTAGCGGCGATGGGTATGGTGTTCACATGATTTATATATATATATATATATATATCTTGAATTAAAAGTCTTTTTCTAACTATTTCCACCCTGGTTGCCACTGTCTGAAAGTACCCTCACAAGAACAGACTGTTGAGGTAAAAGCAAGGTTTTGAAAGCCATCTTAAGCAAAACACTCCACATGCCTCGTCTCTGATCCACCCATGAACTTCTTCCCTCATTGGCTCTCCAAAATCTTGACTGTCAACCTTCTTGTTTATTGCTGACAGCAATCTTTGAGGGCAGTTGGGTTCGCCATTATCTCCTTTGGTTCTTACTGCAGGTTAAAGATCTGGATCTGTGAGAATTTAGTTTATGATTATTTTTTTCTCCGTTTGGCAAAAAGCATGCAGACAAAGTAATGCCGCAGCATATTCCGGCAGAAAAATCTGAACTTGCGCACGCAAATCGCGTGCCGGTGCTGCTTGATCGATCGCAAGCTGCGATTTTGATCGGTTGAATGTGTAAACTCGGTCAATTGGTAGCTGCTTTGAGCAATTAAATAAATGGGCAAAAGAGATAAGTCTGTCAGAGTTGCTCTTCTGATCTACCAATCGACAGCACAAGAACATGTGCCCATCACCCACATTGTGGATTCTCCATCACTTGGCTGATGTGTGGGTGAGAGAGAAAGAGAGAGAGAGTAAAGTCAAAGTGATGTCTTGAGCGCTTGTTTTGCGAGGCTTCCTCAAGCAACTGCTGCAGCTTGGAAGACCCGGTGAATGACCCACAAATGTTGGGTAGTCTCCTGCCATAAAGGAAGAGATCCATCTGCAGAGCTCCAGGTACGTAGCTGGCCTGTGGGTTCGCTTCCCGTCGTGATAAGGTACGCAAGGACCAGAAAACTTCGACCTTTCTCAAGATCTCTCCTTTTAGCAGCTTTTACTGTGCTTCCTCTCCCTCTTGGTGGCTTCAAGCTCGCATTTTTAGGTCTCTTGGTTGTGGATCTCGTCATATTGTGGAAGGATTTCCTCTTATTATAGGTCTTGCTCATCCGCCCATCTACAAATTCTAGGGTTTCTGTCTGGAAAGATAGTGAAGAAAGATATACTGAGGGTTTTCTCTTCTCTGCATTTAGGTTTTTCTGCAATGGTAAGTTTGTTCGATCCCCTTCTGGTTATAGTTTTGTCTGCTGATTTTATCAAAGGTTTTCTAATTATCACTGTTTGATCTTGAAGGATGCTTAGGAATGGTTCCAACCTTGGACTGAATCAAAGAATGGTGTTGCTTGGGCTTCTATTTTTGGTTCTTATTTCAACTTTTCTTGAAGCTGGATATGGTCAAGTGAACACTTATCTGCTCAATTGTGGTTCTACTGATAGTATCGTCGATGCTAATGGCAGGAGATGGGTTGCAGATTCATCTGGTGAGAATTTTACTTTGAGCGATAATGGAACGGCTGTAAGCTCTGTTACAGTTGAAGATAACTCGATTTACCAGTCCTTGTATAAGACTCTCCGAGTATTCAACTCTTCGGCTTACTATAGCTTCAATGTGTCTCCTGGGAGTTACTGTATCAGGCTTCATTTCTACCCTTTCTCGGCAGGAAGTTTGAACATCAATGATTCGGTGTTCGATGTAACTGCAAATGAGCTCAGGTTGGTTTCCCAGTTCAATGTTCCGGTAGAGATTTTGTGTTGGAACAGTCGGATGAATGAAGTCCACAACTCACTCATAAAAGAATATTTCCTTAATGTCAGTTCGAATGAACTGAAAATTAAGTTCGTTCCGAGTGTGACATCGTTTGCATTCGTCAATGCAATAGAAATCACTGAAGTAATGAACAACATGTTTGTTGATGCTGCAACGAAAGTAGGCACGAAAGAGAAGCTACCTTTCAGTCTGAATGAGCATGGCATAGAGACAATGTACCGGTTAAATGTCGGAGGGCCGGCTCTTGAACCCGGGAAAGATAGAGATCTGTGGAGAAAGTGGGATCCGGATGATAACTTTATGTTTTCTGCGAACGCTGCTATTGCAATTAGCAACAGATCTAACATCAGTTATTCCTCACTTAATGCTTCTTCGATCGCACCTCTGTTGGTTTACGAGACAGCAAGAATAATGTCTGATAATGAAGTTGTCGAGAAGAGGTTTAACGTCTCATGGAGGTTCCTTGTGGATCCAAACTTTGAGTACTTGATCCGGATGCACTTCTGTGAGCTGGTCTATGACAAGCAAAACCAGAGGATTTTTAGGATATACATCAATAATAAAACTGCAGCAGAGGAATACGATGTGTATTTGCAGGCAAGAGGGATGAACAAAGCCTACCATGAGGACTTTTCCGATGTCTTATCTCGGCAGATTGACACACTTTGGCTTCAGCTTGGGCCTGAACCATCTGTTGGTCCTTCAGGTATTGACGCAATACTCAACGGTGTGGAAATCTTCAAACTTAGCAAGAATGGCAGTTTAGCTCATGTTTCCGAAAGGATCAGTATCAACGAGGAAGGGGTGAGTACAAAGAAGACAAAAAGTAAAGTACTTTGGGCAGCTACTGGCATTGGTGCTTCTGTTGTTACCATTTCTATAGCTTGTGTTTTCTTGCTTCATCATGTTCGAAAAAGGAAAGCAGATTCTGTTAAGGAGGATCCTTCGAGTTGGCGTCCACTTTTCGTTCATGCAACAATGGCAAGTACCACAAATGCTGCTGCTAAATCTCCCCTAATCAACAACGGATTGCCAGCTCCTAATCGAACAGGAAGAAGGTTCACTTTGGCAGAAATTAGAGTTGCAACAAGTAACTTTGATGAGTCTTTGGTGATTGGAACAGGAGGTTTTCGGGAAGGTCTACAAGGGTGAAATTGATGATGGTATCCTGGTAGCTATCAAGCGGGGTAATCCACAATCACAGCAAGGTGCAGCAGAGTTTGAAACAGAAATTGAGATGTTGTCAAAGCTTCGGCATCGACATCTAGTCTCAATGATTGGGTACTGTGATGAGCAAAAGGAGATGATTTTGGTCTATGAGTACATGGCAAATGGCACACTTAGAAGCCATCTCTATGGTACTTCTCAGCCAGCTTTATCATGGAAACAGCGGCTTGATGCATGCATTGGTGCAGCTCGTGGACTACACTATCTTCACACAGGAGCCGAGTGGTGTATCATCCACCGAGATGTCAAGACTACAAACATTTTGCTGGACGGAGACTTTGTCGCCAAGATGGCTGATTTTGGCTTGTCAAGAGCTGGTCCGTCTTTGGATCACACTCATGTGAGTACTGCAGTGAAAGGGAGTTTTGGTTACCTTGATCCCGAGTATTTCCGAAGGCAACAACTTACTCAAAAATCAGATGTATATTCATTTGGAGTTGTACTATTTGAAGTTGTCTGTGCTCATCCAGTGATAAATCCCAGTTTGCCCAAGGATCAAAGTAACCTGGCTGAGTGGGCACTCCGATGGCAAAGGCAGCGTTCACTTGAGTCAATCATTGACCCGAAGTTAGACGGAGACTACTCTCTTGAATCGCTGAGGAAGTTCGGAGAGCTTGCAGAGAAATGTTTGGCGGATGAAGGAAAGAACAGACCTAACATGGGAGATGTCCTTTGGCACTTAGAATATGTCTTACATCTGCACGAAGCGTATAGGAAGAGCAGAGAAGGTGATTCCTTTGGAAGCACCGAGTTGGGATTCACTGATGTGTCTTTTTCTCTTCCATTTGTTCGAGAGGGGGATGAGGAACATGTTTCATAGCCTTTCAGAATCTAAAGACGTTTTCAAAAATGAAAAGGCACTCTATATTGATTCAGATTATGCAGGTTCTTGTTGCTCTTCGGAATATATTTAACCCTCAGGCAAGTTCTTGCGTCACCACTAGATACTAGAGTTATTCTACCTGATGTCTAGTAGTGTAACTTCTTGTTATAAAGTCTTCATAAGTTTGTCGAGTTGGTGATCCTTCACTTGCGAAACAAATAGTTCCAAAATCATAGAAGAGTCATTCTTGTCTATTTAGAGGATTTCTGTGATTCTTATTGTTCCGCAAGCTTATGTATGTTTACGAGATTATTTTGGCTGATAATTATACTTCTTTTGTTCTTTTAACTATTAGATTATATACTGAGTCCAAGTTTCTACTGATTTGTGTTAGAGTTATTCAAGTTGTTATGTTCTTGATCTGATTATCAAGATGTATTTGTCCGAATCACTTTGGGTCAGCTATGTGGATCCTATTCCTCCATATTGTCCATTATACAAGATCGATCGATTAAATTGTTGATCACATTAGTCGGCTATGTGTCAACTATCTACCTGTTCTATATGACACTCTAGATACAAAACAATAGATTTTGATTGTGTTGATTGGTGCAGAACAAAACTTGAAACCATGACTATGTAGCAACCATTTCCCACAGTTTGGTGGATACAATGGAACATATCAAATTCGTTTAAAGTTTTCCTCTATTCCCGTATAAATGCAAAATAGGAGTTGAATCTTGACTCGACAATCAACAGTATGACTCAAATGTTTGGAAAGCATTCGATAGCTACCGCAATCATAAATTTTATACCTTGTGTGGTAATAGGCTATGGAAATATGTTAGTTTGCATAAAGATAAAGAAGATGATCGAACACTATTTAAAAGAGATTATAATCTCTTTCCTTTTTAACATATCGCAAACAGTTATCATACATCCTTTGCCTTGGTATCGGAATGCTCTTGCTCCCATCGCAAAGTGCCCAAACTAAGTTTGTAGCTACAATTATAAGTTTTCTGATTAGGAAGTTTACCTGACAAACCTTAACTCAGACAATCTCAAGAACATAACACAAACTAAGTGCTTTTTGTTTTCAGGTGAATTACAGGCATGATGTTTATACTGAACCAATTCACTTGTTTTCGGTCGGTCTTCCGATCACCAAAATAGTATCAATCAAACTTGTTCAAATCAAATCTATGCTTCTTCTCTGTAGCAGTGTTTATGGCTGGAGTTGCCTCTCCTGTTCTCTTTGTTCCCGAAAGCAGTGATTCATGTTTCGTTTCAGTATTGCTTTTCTTCGCAGTTTTCTCCTCTGATGCCATCTCAAAATCTTCCAGTTCAAAAGTTGGCTGCCATGGCTTTCCCGAGCTTCGACTCTGCCTCTCTCCGAGCAATTGCAAGCGCTGCGTTTCTCGATCCACCAAGTAAGAAAAAAGCTGAAGCTTAGAGCACTTTGCTCCTTGTTCATCACCACTACTCTTCGCCTTCTCCATATCTGTGTTAACTTTAGCCCCATCAAAAGGGAGGAACCGCGAAAGAATTCACTAAAGTGTAAAAGAAAACTTACCGCTCACATTTCGATTCGATAATCTTTTGAAGTGTTTTCCAGCTTGTTCTTGTGCCCTGTGAGATAGAATTAGTATCGAGATTGCCTTAAATAGTTGCTTTAGAGTTCATCCATGCCTTCGAAACTTCCGATACAAAGTTCGGAAACTTCTGATAGAAACTAAACTCTTCTTTCTTCCTAACTTGTTACAAAGTGTTGCAGTATGTTCTGAAGTAGTAGCATTCATGGAAACATCAATTCTTTTACTAGGAACTTGGTGGAGATTTGAATGGAAAGTGTACTATTGTTTCTTCAGATTCCTACTTGTTTTTTCATATAACCCCCTGTAATGATGCTATTATCATTATAGCCTCTGCACTTTCTTATGTTACATAGGCTTAATCGATTGCGTGGTTCAATCAGCTCATCCGACCCACTTGGACTGCCCAATTTGATTCTCTAGCTCGATCGACTCGTCCAACTTGTGTAGCCCACCCAAACTAATCAGAGTGACTAAACCAATCAGATTGCTAAACTTGACCTACCCGCCTAAACCAATTGAATCACTCATAATTTTCTAACTTGTCTAACTTGATCAAATTTCCAAATTGATCGACCTATATGAACTACGGTGGAAATTAGGTGTGTAAATGAGTCAAGCTTAGCCGCATGCAAGATTGTTCATTTACTCATCGAGCGTGTTCAAGTTTATTTATTTATTGTACTCAACTAATAATGTTATTATCCTTGTACATTAGATTACATATTTATTAATTTATAAATATATTATAAGTTAATAAATAAATTTATTCATAAATTATTTTTATATTTGATATCCAAGTTACATGAATTAATTTTGAAATGGATAGTTCGGTCTCATATTTCATCCACCAAATAAATTCAAAAAGTAAGATGACTTTTAATGTGACGTTGGATTTGACGTGGCATCCCAACGTCACTAATTGTCAACGCGCATACGCTGCATGAGTTTTAAATTTGATTATTTGGAAAAAATATTTTAATTCTTATCACCACATCATCATGCCCTGAGGTCTTTATAAATTATTCCTAAAGTTTATTAAGAGGTTAATAAATTAAATTTATTAGTATTCAAACTTATATATATATATATATATATGTTTACTATTAAATAAAAATAACGAGCTTTTATCAAACGGTCCACTAAACGGAATATAATGATAATACGTTAAACGGAATTAATATTATTAGGAACGGAATTTATTAAACGGAATTTCAATTAATAAATTATATCTTTTAATTGGAAAATTATTAGGAACGGAATTAACATTTGTTAAACGGATCGGATATTTCATTTCTTCCATGGAACTCTATCTATATAAACAACCTAAAGCTAGCTGCCCTCCTACCTACCTATTCCTCGTTCATCTCATTCAAGTATTCTTCCGCGCACAGAATCCTTCACCATCTTCTCTTCGTGATGGGCGACGTTGTCGACGGTGTTGTGTCAATGGAGGTTCCCGGATGGGAAGCCAACGCAAATGGTTATGTCCTTACCATGGAAGCGGAAGTGGTGACACGGCGTTCGCAGGACACTCGTCCACCCCAGTTGACCCTACACTTTCACCTTCGGACGATTTCTCCTTCCACCCACGCTCCTCATCTTGCCCACTTCACCATCGAGCAACCCTACCAGAACATCATCCATGAGGCCGCTTGGGATGCGGAGACGCAGCGGATGCTCTCCCATGTGGTGGCGGAGGAGGATCACTTGCACACCGCCGACCTTGCCCTTCTCGTGCTAGCTTTCCGTATATACACCAGAGCAGTGCTAGACCGTTTTCCAATCATGGAATTATCCATGATGGAGTTCTTCTCAATGATTGAGATTCCCCCTACACCTCCTTCCACCACTACTAGCCACCTTCAATATTTTGTGCCTCTAGAGACACAACAATATTTTTTTGAGGATTACGATGACGACGACGACGAGCCCATTAGAGAGTTGGCACCGACACCTGCAGCAGTGGTGGAGGGGCTCCAAATGAAGATTAATGCAGAAGAAATTGACGGCATATGCTCAATCTGTCTGGAAGATTTCAACATAACGATGACTCATGTTTTGGAGATGCCGTGCCACCATGTATTTCACAAGGAGTGCCTAAGGGAGTGGTTAACTCGAAGCAATACTTGTCCGCTCTGCAGATTCACACTTTGAGAAAAACGATTTCTCAATTCATTTTTTCCCTTTAATTAGATTGTTTTTTATCTCCTTGATTAATGCGAACGTTAATTCTATATAAATATTAATGAAATTTTGTGTACATTTGTCATTTTTCTAATTTCATTATGTCCATTTAAATTGGTGATTGATAATTGCCTGCCAAATAATTATTTCAGAGGGAAAAACTATAAATTATATTGTTGAAATTGATAAATTAATGAAGAAAAATTATTTAATTAAAAACTAATTCAATTTGCCCCATTGGTTTAAATCCAAATTGTTTAATTAAGAACTAAATCAAATTGTTTAATTTAGAACTAATTGAATTTTCCCTATTATAATTGGTTTAAATCCATCTAATAGATGGATCAACATCAACCAATAACTGAGTAATTAAGGCGACATTATTCAATGAGTGAAACAAAGTTTAGTTTGGCTTAGCTCATTTAAACCCTTATACCTCACTACTTTGATAAGGTGAGCGGAGCAAGGAAGGGTTGAATTAATTTTATGAATGCTAAATATACACATGTTAAAAAAGACAGATACCCAGCCCACGCTGCTCATGGGATATGATAATTTTCTTTCAAAATATGACTTTATTTTATGATAATAGCACTGCAAATTACAAGGGTTTTGAACTAAAGAAGCTTCTCGAACTTTCCAAAATACAAGTATGAAATGCAATGCTTGTTTTGCTTTGAATTGGACGAATGAAATGACAAAATGGAGACTTATTTATAATTTGTAAAGGGTTAGAAGGACCTGTTGGTTCAATCAAATCTCATCTGTCAAGTTTGGATGATCCAAATCATATCCCTTTCCAAAGAACACAATGTCTCTTCACTCAGATTCATCTGATTCATCCATTCTAAAATTAACGGCTTAGATCAAGTCCCATTTGAAAAGTACTTTATCTCTTCATTTGGATGTATTTGAGTCTTTTATTTTGAATTTAATTGTTAAAATTGAGAAATTGAGTCGTCATAGAGGCATTTATGTCCTCTTATTTTGATGAATCTAAATTGTCCATCTTAATCCGACAATCCATATTATTTCTTTTAAAATCTTTAATTTTAAAAATAAATTTAAACAACTAATATCAAATAACATATCACATTTATAAAAAATAATTTTAATATTCAAATATTTTTTTTTAAAAATCATCATCAAATAATTTTAACTTTTCTACTCCATAAATTAAAATTATATTTATATATTTTAAATTATTCAAACTTATTCTTTCTTAAAGTGAAAAAATATGATCAATAATATAATTAAAATAATTAATTTTAAAAGATTTTTTCAAAGAGTGTGAGATCATCCGTGGCAACGAGGACATATATTTTTAAGAGAATAATACAGAAATAAAAAAAGTAATTATTTTTTTAAAAATACTATTTATAATTAAAAATAATCAATAGCAAATAAAATTAAAATAATTTAAAATTAAAAGGTGATGTTTAAAAGAATAGAATATAAATAATATTAAAATATTAAATTGACCCAATTTGTTATATCTTTATTTATCAAATATAATTAAAATCAATTATAGTATGTATGCTGATTTAAATTATATTGTTAGAGCTTCAATGACATGTTTTTTTAAAAAAACTCTTAAAACTATAATTATTAAATTATTAATTAAGATGGTGGGAGCTTAATTTTTTTAGGATTTAAAAAATAAATCTAATTGGAGAATTATTAGCAGCGAACTAACAGAAGATTTGTTATATAAAAATTTTTTAAAAGATAATTATTAAATTATTAATTAGGATGTGCGGAAGCTTCATTTGTTTAGGATTTAAAAATATAAAGTTAGTTAATTGAAGAATTATTAGCAGCTAATTAACTAACAGAATCAAGATTTGTAATATATAAAAGTCGCCCTCGGAGCATGATTGAGTTAATTAGTGCGGGGTAGACTTATTGAAGTGGGCAATGGTAAAATCTCAATGAAGCCGAGGCAATGCTCTCCCCCATAGTGGATTCGATTTACCTCTCATAGATGATCGTGGGACCGACCGTATAAGGCCGTTGGGATGACGGATTCTATATTTTGCTGAAGTTATATAAAAAAGTCCATGTCCTACCTATTTTGTCATTCATCTCATTTAATTCTTCCTTCTTCCATAGCCATCAATTCGTCAACCAACACTTACTTTATGAGCAATGCAGCTGTCGACGGTGCAATGCCCATTTCGATTTTGATTCCTGGGTGGGAAGCCGATGCAAGCGACTATGTCTTTAGCATGGAAGCGGAAGTGGTGACACGATGTTCGCAAGACGTGGATCCACTCCAACTGATCTTCTACTTTTGCATCCAAATGATTTATCCTTTCCATGATGTTGAGCACATCTATTTCACCATTGACCAACTGCGAGAACATCGTCGATGAGGCCGCTTGGAATGTGGAGACCTGGTAGATGCTCCCCACGTGGCGGCGGCTCACGTGCAGATTGCTGAGCGTTCTTTTACTATGCGAACTTGGTGGAGGTTTGATGGAAAGTGTACTATTTTTTCTTCAGATTCCTACTTATTTTTTTCATATAACCCCCCTGTAATCATGCTATTATCATTTAGCCTTTGCATTTTTTTGTGTTACACAAATCCCCTCTGTGATTTCACTTTTGTCATTTTATTCGCTGCATTTTTGTAAGTGTTATCGATTCATGAATCGGCTCAATCGAATGTGTGGTTCGACCAGCTCACCCGACCCACTTGGACCGCCCAAGTTGATTCTCTAGCTCGATCAACTCGTCCAACTTGTGTAGCCCACCCAAACTAATTAGAGTGACTAAACCAATCAGATTGCTAAACTTGACCTACCCGCTAAAACCAATTGAATCACTCATAATTTTAACTTGATCAAATTTCCAAATTGATCAACCTATATAACGGTTAAAATTGATGAATCAAATTTCCAAATATGATAGCCAACCTATATGAACTACGGTGGAAAGTAAGCATGTAAATGATGCCAAGCTTAGCCGCGTTCAAGATTGTTCATTTACTCATCAAGCGTGGTCAAGTTTATTTATTAAAAATTTTATTCGAACTTGAGTTGAGTTTGACTTTTTTCTTATTATACTCAACTAATAATGTTGTTGTCCTTATACATTAGGTTAAATATTTATTAATTTATAAATCTATTATAAGTTAATAAATAAATTTATTCATAAATTATTTTTTTATATTAGATATCCAACTTACATCAATTAATTTTGAAGTGGACGGTTTGATCTCACGTTCCATCCACCAAATAAATTCAAAAAGCAAGATGACTCTTTACATGACCTTGGACTTGACATGGCGCCCAACATCACTAATTGTTCAAATGTTTCATGCATACACTGCATGGGTTTTAAATTTAATTTTTTGAGAAAAATATCCTAATTCTTACCATCACATCATGCCCGGAGAGGTCTTTTAAATTATTCTTGAAGTTTATTAAGATGTTAACGAATCAAATTTATTAGTGTTCAAATTTATTTATTTATATATATTTTTACTATTAAATAAAAATAAACGAGCTTTTATCAAACGGTCCACTAAACTTGTTTACAAAAGTTGGATTCATTTACCGTGCTAGTGAAAATTGATGCACAAAGATAAATTTATTGATAGAACGAAAAACTTATGGATGAATTCAAAAATGATTTATGCTCTTCTCCAAGGAAATTCTTTTCCTTAAGAAATATTTATCATCAAATTAAAATGTTTGTCCACCAAAAAATTTTCATTTTCTATTACGCTAAACATAAAAAAGTTAAAATTTTCCTCCTACTTTGGAAGTTGTTCGGGTACTATGATTTATCTCTCTTCCACACAATCTTGGAGTGGATAGTGGAGGGACGTTTAGGGTGAACGTTATCATCTTTTTGCAACAATGTTGCTGCCCATTGTCCCTCAAAGTTTGTATTAGACTACTCCGATTTAATTTTGACTAGTTGCTTGCTACACTTCATCTAGGAATGGTTTCAATTCTACATGCCCTTTGACGACGTTGGCAAAGGTTTCAAACTCTCATAAGTAGCTTATGTGGGATAAATTTATGATAAAATTTTTAAACAAAATGACCAAAATCTTATCGATCAACGCAATGTTCTCATCAATAATGATATGTCTAGCCTCAGCTTCACCGATATCGACACCTACATCGTTGTCAACCATGACCCCTCCAAGGTAGCTTACAATAGCATCAAGAGCTTCTGCCTCGGCCTCATCTAATGGAATGTCGCGACCTAGATCTCCTCCTCCGATCCCTCGCAAACATGGTCTTTAGTGGAGCATCATAGACTTCAAGTACTCAAAAAGGCTTTGACATGCTTGATGAATGGCTTGCCCTACAATTGATGCTCGTCGTCAATGTCTCAAGCTTTTCATATCTTCAATAGAACCTGTTCCACTCTTTCTCATACCTCCTCCTTCCTCGTCAACAGTCTAATGCAAGCTTGACAAATTCAATTTAAATAGCTATATATATATATATATATATATATATATATATATATATATATATATATATATATATATATATATATATATATATATATATATATATATATATATATATAAAAGAATGATCTACTGCGCGACACCGCCCGCGCGACCCCGTGCGCGCCTCCTTCGACCCCCGTTCACTGTCGCCGCCCTAGCATCGCCGTCCGGTCATCTCCGACCGCCGGACCGGGCCCGATCGACGCGCCACTCGCCGGCGCATCGACCGGCGTCGGTCCGGTGGCCGGATATGGCCGGAATCCGGCTAATTCGGCCGGAACAGTAGCCGACCGAACACAGTGACACTTGCGGCGGCCGGCGGTCCTTCCTCGGCCGGTCTCCGGCCGCGATTGGGCCGGAAACCGGCCGAAATTTGGCCGCAAGTGTCCGGCTGCTACTGTCACTACAACAAAAATGTCTTTTCGCAGCGCGCAAATATGCTATCCGCAGCGCGCATCGCACGCTGCAAAGTTGCAAGCTGTTAAAAGTCATTAGCATCCGCAGCGTGCATTGCGCGCTGCGGATGTGAGCTTCCGGAGCGCGCAATGCGCGCCGCGGATGTGAGCATTCGCAGCACGCAATGCACGCCGCGGATGAGAGCTTCCGCAACGTGCATTGCGCGCTGCGATTGAGAGCTTCCGCAGCGCACAATGCACGCTGCGGATGTGATCAATCGCAGCGCACAATGTACGCTGTGGATGAAATAAAATAATTAAATCATTAAAATCACAATTATAAACTCAAAACTCAAATAATTAATAATATAAATATCACACACAAATACCATATAAAATTACACATTTATAATTCAACAATTATATATAACATTCACATTTTTTTCACCCATGAAAATAATTTGTTCCTCAATCTTATCTCTTTTCTTTATTGTACATCAAAATAGTGTTGTATACAAAAGTATTAGTCCACATCTTAACAAGCAAAAAAGAGTCATTTACATAAGATATCACTTGAGCATCATATCTGGAGAAGCAATTAACTTGTCGAAATCCATAAATCCACCTTGCTCGACGGTACTTGATCGAGAGAACCCGTGTCCTTGTTCTTGTCCATTAAGCTTGTACTCGACAGTGAATTCTACGTGGTAGAACTTCTAATAGCTAAAAGTTGGTTAAGCTTTTCAATAGCCTCCATCTTCCCATGCTGAAGATAAAGTAACTCATAAATAAATATATAAATGAGAAATGACATATTTAACCTAGAATAAAATACCTTCCCAAGAAGAAATGAACAAAAAGCTTCCTCAAACTTCAAGTATGTTGCTCCTAATGCAATTAAACCCGTGTGACCATGTGGGCCCTTAAACACCCACTTTCAGAATTATGTCATGCTTCAGAATCTTATCCACAGTACCATATACTGCTGCACTTGATCAGTTTAAGTAGCTACTGATTAGCTAAATGTTTAAGTATTTGCAACTATATGACTTTTTGAGTGTTTAAATCCTCGCTATTTCCATTCATATGTGTATCTCCCCTCCTTTAGGTGAATAAATACACTGGATCTCTTTAGAAAAAACAAAGATGTGTTGATCATATTGGACATCAATAAATTTATGAAACTCTTGCCATGAGGATAAAGGAAACAGCAAAACTAGTGGATAGGTCATGATATGTATCCATTAAAGATGGATCAACTATGTGAGGCTACAGAGTATAATCGATGAAGTGGTACATACTTGGAATTGAAATTGTCCCCATAGTGGATTTTGACAAGGCTGTAGGAGTACCAGAGTTGATGAGGCAGACTCTTGCGGCAAAAACAAATGACCCTATAATTTTTAAAGAATTCAAAGGCTCAATTTAGCTATTGACTAATGCAAGTTGGACATACAAACACATATAATCCTGCAATGGCTGGACAAATGACAATGGTGTATGCGGATTACGATCCACTTATTTATGCTTGGGTCATACACTTTGACACTTGATAAGCAATCACCATGTTAATCATCTACACCTACAACATATATATAACCATCAAGCTCGGCACAGGCAAAGTCACAAAAATATTCATCTTGACCATTGTGTCTCATCTGTAAAACAGAAAAACTTTCTTCTTAGATTAAATATTTGTGGACAGATATTATGCAGTGGAGCAGTATTGAATGAATCAATTAATTAATCATAATAAACAAAGTGTCTAGACAGACACCACAATCAATCATAAAAATGACAGAATTAGACAACAAGATAAAATCATGGTTCATTGGAGGTCAATGCATAAAACATAATAATTATTTCAATACAGATAAGTGGCTCAATAACTAATACATCGTCCTTGAGATGATGTATTTTCAACTTCATTAGAGGAATTGGATGTAGAGAAGGCAAAAAAAAAAGTTGGCCAATAGTCTCAACAGTACTACATTCTTTTACATGTCTGAACATTATCATGTGTTAGACCGAGCTATTTGGGATAATTATATGGTTCTTGTCTCTACAATAAATACTACTCAAGGCTATATCACAATGCAAAGCATGTTAGTTGTTTGGTTCCATATGTTTTTTAGTCATCCAACATATGACTCTCTTTATTTACTTATTCCAGAAACAAAAACAGCTTTTGAATAGTATTTTAAATGAAATAGAATAAATAGAAACAGAAGATTATTGCCAATTTACTTTGTGCACGGCCAAGGAGAACGTAACTTACGTGAAGGGGAGAAGGATCTTAATTTTCCACATGAAAGCCCCCCTTTCTTTTTCATCCATGAACCTTTCTAACAAGATAACAGATATTATATCATTCAATATAAGTACAAAATTACTAGCTATTAAATAGTTAGCAAAAAAATTACTTTGCAACTCATGGAGTTCCTTTCATTTTCCATAAACACGGATAAAATCTTATTAGCAGCAACATGAAAAATAAACTTCTAGTCCCATAGTTCAAGCTCAAAAAAAAGGAAGAAGAATGTTATAGCAGAGTTCCATCTACCCAAGGAAGTTCATGATCACCAGGTGGAGCACCAAGTTGTAGAGAACAAAATCAGCAAACGCTCGTTCAGGTGGAAGATCCTGAAATTATTTTTTTATTGAAATTATTTAGAAGAAGAGGAGTCTCACTGGCGAGGATCGAGACGGGGGACGAGGAGTGCGGAGGAGGAAGAAGAGGAGTGCGACGACGGCGATCGGGACGGGGAGCGACGGCGGCGACGAGCTTGTAGCAGCGCATGGTGCCTTCAGACACTATCCGAAGGCATCGCCTTTGGGCACATGAAGGAGAGGGCGCGAGGGCAGCAGGGAACCGAAGTGGATGAGCGACGGGGAGGAGAGGAGATCAGTGAAGGAGAGGCGCGAGGGCGGCAAGGAACCGAAGCGGATGAGTCGTTCGATGTAATTCCTCTATGAGGAGTGCTGGAGAGGAGTGTTTGGTGATGGTTGAAAGGGGAAGGGGAACGCTGTCCGAAGGCACCGCCTTTGGGCACATGGAGGAGAGGGCGCGGCTGGCGGCGGTGTGCTTCGATGACCTCGCTGGCGGCGGAAGCGATGGCGGAGGCGTCACATGGAGGAGAGGGTGCGGCTGCAGTGGGCGAGGGCGGCGATGGGATGCCGCGCGATTTTGAGGTTTGGCCGCGCGATTTGGGAGAGGCGGGATTTTGTAGGATTTTGCTTCGTTTCGGCCACGGTGGAAGATGAACAGTGAAACTCCTTGCCACGTCGGCTGTCGCGCACACAGTCGCGTAAACTCATCGCGCAGGATATCAATCCTATATATATATATATATATATATCCGCGACTAAATATGTGTCAGAATGAGTCGGAGCATCCGGAAGTAATCAAGGCACCCGGCACACTTAGTCGTGGATGGATGTCTCACACGGAAGGATACATAGAACATCACTTATATGATTTTGCACATTTAATCGCGGATGGATGTCGCACACTTTATATATATACACACGCACGGAGAACATCAGATTTTTATATATATTTAAAGGACTCCGAGCTCAAGCCCGAGACCGAGCATGTCATGTCATGCTCGTGATAGTTTATATGTCCAAACGAATGACGTATAAAACAAACAGCCGGGTTCAAGCAATTCGATTGCTTTAAAAGGTTGATAAACTTTCATTTTTAGTTCTTGCCATTTCATTTAGTAAATTGCTTTTCCCACCCCTTAACACCGCACCCCCCCCCTCCTCTCCTCTCTCTCTCCCATTCAAATGACATTTTTACCCTTTTTTTCTTTGTTTTTTTCTTATATATATATTTTAATTTTAATTAATTTTTATTTAGTTTTATTTTTTAAATTAATTTTGTTATTATTTTTTCATTAATACTTATATATATATTTTTTAATTTTATTTAATTTTTATTTAGTTTTATTTTTAAATTAATTTTGTTTATTATTTTTTAAATTTTATTTAGTTTTATTTCTTTAATCAATTTTATTTATTATTTTTTATCAATACTTTATCAGATGAACATAGACGAAAAGTTGACAGACAGCTCTAGACTTTTTGGATGAACCCAAAGAATATCTGTGATTTCGTTGGTGTCTGGATTTGTACGATAATTATGGAGGTATTCTTTCTTAATTAATTGGTCCAAGACATACTGAATAGAATTTAGACCGCCCCGTTTAACATATTTATTTGTGAAAATGACATTATAAATACTTTTGATCCCCGTAGTGTTTAACGGGGATAAAAAATAATAAACAAAATTGATTAAAAATAAAACTAAATAAAATTTAAAAATATATAGTATTGATGGAAAAAATAATAAATTAAATTAATTAAAAAATAAAACTAAATAAAATTAAAAATATATGAGAGCTATTTTTAAATAAAATTAATTTTAAAAATAAAACTAAATGAAATTTTAAAAATAAATAAAAAAAGAAGAAGATAGAAATGTCATTTAAAAAGGAGAGAGAGGAGGTGGTAGGGGTGCTGTCACAGGCAGGGAAAAAGCAGCTCTCTTTCATTTATTTGAACGTGTAAGTGGGTGAATTAAGGAGTAGTAAAATAGATTAATTATTCATAGATTTAAATTATTATTTTATATATTAATTTACTGTTTATCCGTTTATTCACGATTATGCATAAAGGCACATTTTATTATTCATAATAAAAATTATATATATATTTATATTGATTATTATGCGTTTATAAACAGTAAAAACAAAGAGAATATAATAAAATATATTCGTTTAACGGAATTAACATGATTAGGAACGGAATTTCAATTAAACGGAATTTCAATTAATAAATTATATCTTTTAATTGGAAAATTATTAGGAACGGAATTAACATTTGTTAAACGGAACGGATATTTCATTTCTTCCATGGAACTCTATCTATATAAACAACCTAAAGCTAGCTGCCCTCCTACCTATTCCTCATTCGTCTCATTCAAGTATTCTTCGCGCACAGAATCCTTCACCATCTTCTCTTCTTGATGGGCGACGTTGTCGACGGTGTTGTGTCAATGGAGGTTCCCGGGTGGGAAGCCAACGCAAATGGTTATGTCCTTACCATGGAGGCGGGAGTGGTGACACGGCATTCGCAGGACACGCGCCCACCCCAGTTGACCCTACACTTTTACCTTCGGACAATTTCTCCTTCCACCCACGCTCCTCATCTTGCCCACTTCACCATCGACCAACCCTACCAGAACATCATCCATGAGGCCGCTTGGGATGCGGAGACGCGGTGGATGCTCTCCCACGTAGTGGCGGAGGAGGATCACTTGCGCACTGCCGACCTTGCCCTTCTCGTGCTAGCTTTCCGTAGATACACCAGAGCAGTGCTCGACCGTTTTCCAATCATGGAATTATCCATGATGGAGTTCTTCTCAATGATTGAGATTCCCCCTATGACTCCTTCCACCACTACTGGCCGTCTTCAATATTTTGTGCCTCTAGAGACACAACAATATTTTTTCGAGGATTACGACGACGACGAGCCCATTAGAGAGTTGACGTCGACGCCTGCAGCAGTGGTGGAGGGGCTCCAAATGAAGATTAATACAGAAGAAATTGATGACATATGCTCAATCTGTCTAGAAGATTTCAACATAACAACGACTCATGTTTTGGAGATGCCGTGCCACCATGTATTTCATAAGGAGTGCCTAAGGGAGTGGTTAACTCGAAGCAATACCTGTCCGCTCTGCAGATTCACACTTTGAGAAAAACGATTTCTCAATTCATTTTTTTCCCTTTAATTAGATTGTTTTTATCTCCTTGATTAATGCGAACGTTAATTCTATATAAATATTAATGAAATTTTGTGTACATTTGTCATTTTTCTAATTTCAGTATGTCCATTTAAATTGGTGATTGATAATTGCCTGCCAAATAATTATTTCAGAGGGAAAAACTATAAATTATATTGTTGAAATTGATAAATTAATAAAGAAAAATTATTTAAATAAAAACTAATTCAATTTGCCCCATTGGTTCAAATCCAAATTGTTTAATTTAGAACTAATTGAATTTTCCCTATTATAATTGGTTTAAATCCATCTAATAGATGGATCAACATCAACCAATAACTGAGTAATTAAGGTGACTTTATTCAATGAGTGAAACAAAGTTTAGTTTGGCTTAGCTCATTTAAACCCTTATACCTCACTACTTTGATAAGGTGAGCGGAGCAAGGAAGGGTTGACTTAATTTTATGAATGCTAAATATACACATGTTAAAAAAGACAGATACCTTATTTCAAAATATAACTTTATTTTACGATAATAGCACTGCAAATTACAAGGGTTTTGAACTGAAGAAACTTCTCAAACTTTCCAAAATACAAGTATGAAATGCAATACTTATTTTGCTTTGAATTGGATGAATGAAATGACAAAGTGGAGGCTTATTTATAATTTGTAAAAGGTTAGGAGAATCTCTTTGTTCAATCAAATCTCATCCGTTCAGTTCAAATTGGATGATCCAAATCGCATTCCTTTCTAAGGAACACAATGTCCCTTCACTCAGATTCATCTGATTTATCCATTTTAAAACTAACGACTTAGATCAAGTCCCATTTGAAAAGTACTTTGTCTCTTCATTTGGATGTATTTGAGTCTTTCATTTTGAATTTAATTGCTAAATTGAGAAATTGAGTCATAGAGGCATTTATGTCGTCTTATTTCGATGAATGTGAATTGTCCATCTTAATCCGACAATCCATATTATTTCTTTTAAAATCTTTAATTTTAAAAATAAATTTAAACAACTAATATCAAATAACATATCACATTTATAAAAAAAAATAATTTTTAAGATTTAAATATTTTTCTTTTAAAAAATCATCATCAAATAATTTTAACTTTTCTACTCCATAAATTAAAATTATATTCATATATTTTAAATTATTCAAACTTATTATTCTTCCTTAAAGTGAAAAAATATGATCAATAATAAAATTAAAATAATTAATTTTTAAAAATTTTTTCAAAGAGTGCGAGATCATCAGCGGCAACGAGGACATATATTTTTAAGAGAATAATACAGAAATAAAAAAGTAATTAATTTTTTTTAAAAAATACTATTTATAATTAAAAATAATCAACAACAAATAAAATTAAAATAATTTAAAATTAAAAGGTGACGTTTAAAAAAATAAAATATAAATAATATTAAATTTATGGATCCAATTTAGTTGCTAAAAAAAATAAAAGATGGACCTAATTTATCAGGCAATATAGTTACTACGTGATCAATTGTAGAGTGATTATGAATGCTATTTTCCAACACTAACTTAAATATAGTACTAGATTGGGGGAAAATTTTGAAAAATTAAAACTTTTTATATTTTTATAAAAAATAAACTAGGTGTGGGTTGGCAATTTTCCAATTTTAGTGGACCTGTTAACAAATTTGCCCTTTTTTAATTATTCCTTCGCTACGGTTCGGTCAAGGAAGAAACCTCGCCCTCGATCTCGAAACGCTTCTCTCTGTCCCTCTTTTGCGAGCTTCGCCGGCCAACGGCGATGGCGTCGGAGAACGGTAGCAGCTCGACATCCATCGATACCCGGCCAGGGATTCTCCTCATCGGGTCGCCGAACGTCGGGAAGCGAACTCTCCTCTCCCGTTAGTGCCTTCTCTCCCGTCTGCTTTCCGTGCTGCCAGCCTAGATCTTTTGTTCTCTGTAAACCGTTTCCAGTTCTTAGTTACGGACTTGCCCTTTTCGTTTTTGATTGATCGTAGAAATTGTTCTAGAATTGTGGAGTTGTTCGTCTTTTATTGTCTACTGTACTCGCTAGTATTTTCTGTGAAGGGGATGCTGAAATACTCGGGAATTCGTGTGCAATTTCGTTTGATCCTCTGAAGTATCTACAGAATCAATTTACAGTCTTAGGGTTTTCCAGTTTCCGGGAAAATGCCATCATTTTATTTAGGTATTTCTTCCTAATTAGATATAAACGTATCCTGTTGTATGTTAATATCTTCCTCTAGGTGGGCCAAGACCCTTGAATCTTTAGTCTTTGCCGCACCATTTTTGTAAACCCAACTATTTAGATCTAACTTGTGATGCTTTGCTGAGTACGAAGCAGTTAAATTATTTGCAAGTTGATTTTCTCAGTTCTGAATATCCATGTTTAATTCCCACCAACTTGGCCATAAAGAATTGTTTTTTCAATTAAACTAATGTGTCGCTATAGGGACCCCGGTTAACCATTTGGTCTTGCCTCATCATCAATAACAAATTTGAGGCCAACTATAGATATGGGCCTTGGAGGTGTTAGTCCATAAGGCGGCAAGTATCGCGACTCTGATGGATTTGGAGAATTCATGCCTGAAGAAGCAGGGATGGAAGATAAGGTCTAGTTGAGGTGATAAGGAATCCTATGGCCGGAGGCACCAGCATGGATGTGATCGTGGAAAATGATGTTGATGATATCAAATGTGGAAGGTTGTATGAGACAGTCAATTGTTTTTCAGAAAGTGAAAAAATAAATGCATTTGGCTCTAGAAGAAGATCAATTGAGAGCAAGGGTAATTTGGTCCTTATCTCCTTTCTCTCTTTTCCTTCCCCATTCTCTCCTTTACTCCCTCTCCCATAGTGCCTAGGGAAGCTTTTACCCAAGTGCTTTCGCTTAATATGCTCCTTTTAGCCTTTAGTCACAGTGGGCTCACCTTTGTTTGGCCTTATATTTTTATTCCCTTGAAGATTTTTGTTAAGATGCTCCTATTACCATTCAAAAGTTTCATTTTGTGGTTGACCATTTACTTCTATCGTAGTATACCGATTATAACTTCCTAAAGTTTTTCTATTTTCTACTTGCTGAACATGTTTCTCAAGTGATTTTCCTCAAGCAACTTGAAAACTATTAGTTTTTTCTTCATTTGAATGTGTTGGTTATTGCAGGACTGCTTTCAGTTGATATTTCAGATACCTCTGACTTGGCAAGAGGGGTCCTTTGTCAAGGGTATGTAACTATATGTTCTTTGCCAAGGGTACGTTTTAAGAATATAAATTATAACCTATGTTACTTTGCTGTCTTCAAATTAGAATGTTTATGGTATTGTTTCTTTTGACCTTTATGGTTCTGCCAATTTGCCAGGTGGACAATTGAAAATAAATATTATACAGCTGATGTAGCTATATGGACAGCTCATCTGGATGAAGGATTCTCGATTCAGTCACTTCCAATTACAAATCAGCTGGATGCCTTAGTGATGGTTTTTGACATGAGTGAGGTTGGGAATGTCCTCTATTTTTTTTTTCAATTGTTCTCATTCGAAGCGTCTTAAGTTTTATATTTTTTTTATGGGACTGATATATCAATTTAGGTCATTCTTTCTACTGCTATCTGCACTCCTCAAAAGTAAAAACCCTGTTTAAAACCAGAATAAGTTAGAGAATTATAATGCATGTATTAGTTTACTGAATCTGGTTTTTTTCACCATGTTTTTTGATTCATCTGCAGGAATCATCTCTAACTACCCTCCAAGACTGGATTGCCAAAACAGATATTACGAAGTTTGAAATACTCCTTTGCATAGGAAACAAAGCAGATCTTGTGACTGGTCACTCTGCCCATGCACAGTATCGAAGAAAAATGCTGAAACATGGAGAGTCCAGTAGTGATCCACACCCGGAGTACATGGATTATGGTATCGATGAGACTGAAGGTTCTAGCTTATTGGGGAATGAAGAGCCATATCTCGAAACTAGGAAGTTATGTCTAGATTGGTGTATTGAGCATAACATAGAATATATTGAGGCCTGTGCTTCTAACACTGACTTTGATAAATGTAAGTTTATCTCCTTTGCCATTTAAAATTCAATTTTTCAATGCATTTGTGCTGTACAATCCTTGGAATATTATTTTTGCCTACAATCATTCATTGAATGTTTTGTTTCATGGCTTATGGACTGCAGCCATGGATTTCTGTCTTTTCTCGTTTGTGGTTGGTTAACCAAGTGTTACATCTATTTTTTCTTTTTATGAATTATTGAACCATGTTATATCTGCAAATTGTGAATAGTTCGATACAGAATAGTTGTTGTGCTTGGACCTCTCATGCAATGACCTAAGCTAATCATCCTCCAAATTTTCTTTTAACACTTAGTCTTTACAAATTTTCTTCGCATTTTTTCGTATACATCATTTTAGTTTGCAAATAATATGGTTATAGGATAATGACATGTTATTCATTGCAGGTCTTTCTGTAGATGGTGATATGCAAGGTGTAGACCGGTTGTGTGGAGCTCTTTCTGCTCACATGTGGCCTGGGATGATCCTAAAATCTGGAAATCAGATTACACGTCCATCCCTAGTTGAGAAAGAAGGTGAAGGAACTAATGATTATTTTTATTTGGCATTTCTATAGTAGCTAAACCAAATCTTGAAATATTCTCATCCTTGAATGGGTGCTTCCATATATCATAGCTACATATTTGTTTGAAGATGATTTAAATCCTTAGTTTCTTATCTTCTATCCCTTGATTATGTCAGAATCTACAGACGAGTCAGATTATGAAATTGAGTACGAGGCTTTATCTCATGGTTCTGATGAGGAGTGGGGAAGTTATAATGATGCTGTTATGGCAAGAGGATATGAAACAGAAAATCAAAACAATCACATTACTGAAAAATCTGATACTAATGATGGAGCGGAAGAAATTGTTGCATCATCATCATCAATTCCTGGCTCCAGTACACCTTCTGCTGTTCCAAAAAAAACCTCAGATCTGGGAACTGGTCCTGAGACAGAAAGTGACTTTGTCGATGGAGAAATGTCTACAGAGAAGATAACAAGTACCAAAACTGAGGAGCAAGAGGAGCTTGAATCTGATGTCTTCCATGGCTCTGAGTTGGATGAGGATGGTCACTACAGCCTGGATGATTTAGAAAGGTTAATGTATGAGATTGGTAATATGCGCGACAACTTGAGGTTGATGCCAGATTTCCAGAGGAGAGAAATGGCAGCGACACTTGCTATGAAAATGGCTGCCATGTTTGGAGATGATAGTGACGATGAAGTTGGGTTATGATAAAATTCTATTTCTGTTACCTATTAGTGCAGGAGGATCTGAATCCACGCCACTATTCCTAATATGTGATCTGATGATCATGCTTCGGCTGTCTCATGCTTGACGACAGGAGAAGATATTCTTCTGCAATATCGTGTAGTTAACGCCGTAAGCTTCGAAATTGACTCGAAGAGACTCAGTTTGGTTGCTTTTGAAATTGTGTTTGAATCTCATCTGTCTTAATTGTGTTAATTCTACCTCTAGAGGTTTGATTGGTTACCATTTACCTATTATACTACATATATAACCATAGATCTGCTACTTCTGTATGTTTGAGCCAATTTATAGCTTCATTGTGTTTGGTTTATAGAAATTTGTGTAAAATTTATCCTACAGGAAATCTATGTTGCTCAGGCTACTTGCCTCAATTTGTTTATTTAGCTAGTTTGGTTGGCCTACTTGTTCCCCTTGGATTGTCGGCCCCTTAGGAAGAACATAACAATTCATGTTGACCTTCTCTATAGACAAAGACAATCGTGTTTGTTCCAATTATTTGGTATCTCTTCATAAATTAGGGGTGTAATTGAACCGAGCTGAGCCCAACAGTAAGAGGCTTGAGCTCGAGCTCGATTCATTTTGCTTAAGTTCGAGTTCAGCTCGAGTTCGATTCGAACTTTAATTCTTAAGTTCGAGCTCGGCTTGTAATGAAATTAAATAATTTACGAACGATTCGTACTTGATTTAAAAATGATTCGTTTTAAAGTTAAACGAGTTTAATTCGAATTCGATTTAAAAATAACTTGGTTAAAAATTAAATGAACTTAATTTGAACTTGAATCATTAATATATAATATTTATAATTCATGTAACAAACACGTTCGTGAGTCTTTAAACGAACATATTTGTAAACTCATAAATCAAATATTATTAAGCTCGAGTTCAGTTCAATAATATTTTTGAATTTGAAATCAAGTTTGAGCTCGACTCGTTAAGTTAATCAAACGAACTCAAACGAATTTTTTTTCGAATCGAAACTCGAATAGCTCACAAACAATTTGACTAGTTTACACCTCTATCATAAATGCTATCAACTCCCCTCAGAATTCATCAATGCATCATTTTGAAATTTTAACCGTGAAAACAATCTTATTTCAGTACAATTCCGAACTCAAATCTCAATTCAGAGAGCACAAGTCAAGCAGCAAGGGTACCCTCATGAAAGAACAAAGAAACGTTTCAACTCATATTTACAACTTCGAACTGTGGTTCTAGGTAGACGACACTGAATCCTACAATCTTCAAGACACTTGAAAGAAGAGGAAACAGCGAGCAACATACAGCAGAATCCAACAACTATTAGTTCAATTCTCATGGTGATTAGTAGATGAAGAATCCGATCCATCGTTCGCGAGGCTGATCTGCGGATTCGAAAAATCCTGCTCCTGCAGCTTCGCCGATCGAACAGGCTGATCAAAATAGTCAATGCTAGTCTGTTGTACCAGTAAAATACATGTCATGAATTGAAATTATTAATCTTACGACTAAGAATTGTGTAAAGCAGCAGGTTCACAGCCCAAAAGAACTTACATTTTGAAGGGCTTCTAACTTCTTCTGCATGGCTTCATGCTCAGCTTTAACACGGAATGGAACGCCATCTTTTTGAAATACATTATTTTGAGCCAAGTCCTCATCGATATCACTTACAGTCGTTGCAAATGGGTGATTGGCCGGGATCCACCTGACTGTATCAGGGTCGATATCTGGCGGTATCGAATCACCTTCTTTTAGAAATATTGTTGGTCTTTTCCATTGATAGGCACGCGATCTTCTCTTCTGATGAATTGATTTTTCCTTTGCAGTAAGAGTTACAGGTGCCAAGCGATAAACCTTCCCAAACATTTCGACTGTCGAACTACTTTCGGCGATCTTCACGTAGGGATTATTAAAAGGATCATCATACTTCATTGGCTTCAAGCTGCAAGATAGATAAAGAAGAATATGATTCTCGTTCAAAAAGATTTCTGCAGGAAAATCACACTTCTATATAGTGTGGAAAAAAATATAGATGCTATACAAGTTATCTTTCTTCAAGTATATAAATTGGGAAAACAAAACATTTATCAAATAACAATACCTATGTGACATGAATCTTTCTAGTCAGATACTTCTATAAGACTAGCATTATAATAATTCGACAATTTATTACAATCTATGGCATTATGGTTCACACAGTAAACAGTACACAGAATAGTCTAAATTGGTATACAGTTTGGTATCACAGAAGCATGATAATTAATGAACACAAGTATTAGTGGCACCAAGCTATCCATCCTATTAGGATCTGAAACCATAATTTAATAATCAGCCTCATCGATCGCAATACTGAAACTATCACTATGGCACCATGTGGCATATACTAGTTTTGCATAAAATCTCTGTTGAAGATATCACCAAGTCGAGCTGATGATGTTGAAGATCCTTTGCTAACTTAAAATTAATAAGGGATGAGGTGAATACTATTAGGGTGTATTTGGATGGATGAAGCGCGTTGAGCAAACCAGGCGAATCAAACAAGTTGGGTGGATTGGGCATACCAAACATGCTAGAGAACAAGCCTAGTGACCCAGTAGAATAGAATAAACTGGAGGAGTTGGAAGGTCAAACTGGCCAAATTGTGTTAGTAAATTGAATGAACCAAGCATGTCGAATTGGCTGAGTGAATCAAATTGATTGAATGGGCTAAACATAAAATGAGTCACTACATTACTACAATCAAACAAAGAATGAAACGAATCATTCAACTTATCATTTCATCCCATTCTCATTATAATTCCCTCCTACCAAAAATAATCATCTATGAGGTAACAACTATGAGGAAATTAGAGAGGGCGGTTATAAATCATACTCGATCCATGAACAATAGATATCATCTACCAAGAAACAACACATTGCTAATAACTTGGGTAACAACTAGGCATGATCCTCCAGGCCAGTAAATATGATCCTTGGGATGAAGTAAAAGGAGGTAAATTTTGGGAAAGTGCATCCTACTAACTTGCTTTGTCTCAGGTTCTACTTGTTTTCATACCAACTCATCCAATAGGAGTTAGCTAAGCTTGTTCAGAAGCAAGAACAACCAATGTAAGTATTTGGCCAGGGGGCAGACACCCTGTCTGAGCTAAAGAAATCTCTGATAATCGCTTCTGAAGTAGGAGCACTTCCCCTGAAGTGCTTGAAAAGCCTTCCAACTCAGACACAAACCTCACAAATCCTTACTGTCAGAGAACAATATTTAGCAGGCCTCCTCAAGGCTTGCCTGGGGTGCTATTGGGATTAGTTTTCACCTTCTTTATGAAGTTGTTTTTCCTGCCAAGGAGCAAGCTGCAATACAATGTTAAAGCAGATAATCATGTTGAAAGAAGCATACGTGATGAAGAACCAACAAATTTAGATGGTGTTTACAATGATGACTACCATCATACCTTATTTTATGAACTCTATGGTAATGACAACGGAATCAAGCAAAAGAGAGAGATTTACAGGACGAGGAGTATGAAGGATTTTATCTCAAAGAGAAGACAATAGCACTTGAAGTGAACCTTGAAAAGTAGAGGAGGTTCAGACTGGAATACTAGACAAAGGTACCAAGAAAGGCAGGGCCAGGAATGAGTTGGTCAAGAAGCATAAGAAACACAACTTGAGATGAGAACTTTTAAGTTCATGTCAGCACTAAGAGATACATATCATGAGTGTTCAAGTTCCTCAAAGCAGTGTAGGTGCTCTAGGATCTAAGATGTCCTTGTAGATGTGCAAAATTTTTACATCTACATCCTTATATGAATCCTCGAATACCTTTGCAAAAATATTAGAAAAGAAAAAAGTGTGCAACAGTAGAAAATGTGATACACAAAAATTGTTTTCTTTTTGTTACATAACTTTTTGAAAACTAAGTTTTCTTCAATCTTTTCTTCACCCCGAGGAAAGGGAGAGAAAGAAATTCTACTTGTTTCTGACTCTCTAAGAAAATACAAACTAAGGAAATACTTCTGTGAATTTTTCCCTAACTATTTTCTTCCCTCCTAAGAAAACACAGCCTTGGTGAAATAGCTTAACAAGCAGATAATTGTCAAGCAATGGTGCTGATGGTTGTTGTCCAACCACCACTAAAATTACTAATTCCTACATTCTTTATGAGTCGGCAGATACCTTAGTAAAAATATAAGAAAGGCAAATAATGCAACAATAGATACATGATTCATGCAATACTAGTTCTTTATTCCAAGAAAAATTTTTGTGCCATCAAACTCTAGGAAGCCCCTCTACTGACAAATAGGTCCCTGTATATTTGCAATTACATTATTCCTCAACACTTTCCCTTGTTCTGATTTAAAGATACTAAAAAAAATTAAGCTTGTTATAAGTTTATTCTAAGACCTCTTCTATTAAAATTTGCAAGTTGATCATTTGAAGTAGCAACTGATGTAATAAACACCTTTGATCGCATATATTCTGTAACACAATGGCAATCTATCTATGTGTTTGGCCCTCACTAGAATAGGAATAATGTTCATGACAACAACCTGATTATCATAATGTAGCTTCATTAGTTTAATAGGAGCACTATATAACTCAATCATTGAATTGAGCCAAATATGCTCACATGTGGCAAGAACCATATCTGGCAATTACATTCTACTTTTTTCCATGACATCCAATTATCTTCTAAAAGATTACAATTTAGAAGGATGTAATATCCCAATATGGACCACCTATCAATGCAAGAACCAACTCAATCGACATGAGTGCATCCTATGATCTAAAGATGACTTCAATCTTGAAGTAGGAAACCCCTGTCCAAGTCTCCAAAGCATTCTCAAAATATCAACAAAAAAGCTTGGAGTTACATCCTAATATCTCTATCACATATACTTAAGAAATTAGTTGATCATATTTACCGAAAATGAGATGTAAGGCCTAGTAAAATTAAGATAGTATAATTTACCAACTAATCTCTAGTATTCACTAGTTTAGAGTATGACTTCATTATTCTTGGCATTAATATGGCATTTGACTCTATGAGAGTGATAGCAAGTATAGCTCTTAGCATATCAGCTTCTTCAAGCATAACAATGACATACTTTAGTTGTGAGATATATCTTCCTCGAGCATGCAACTGCTATGCCTAGAAATATTTTGAATCACCGAAATGCTTAATTTAGAAGTTTTGGTGAAGGTACGATTTCCAACCTTGTGATTCTTGCAATGTCATCACCAAATGATAGCTTTTTAGACTAAAAGCTAAGATGACACATTGAATGACCTAATACACTCATCAACTGTTCAACATATACAATCATGCTTTTGAGCCACCAAGGAAGCTTTTGGTAATGATTTAATTGTAATAAGTTAAGTGCTTATTTGTAAATTTATAAATCATAGAGATGTAAATGTAAAAAATAATAATAAGATGATACATGTTGAAGTGGCCACCAAAGGAAAAAAACTAATAAATTTACCCAAATTAGCATGGTATCAAGGCCAAAGTAAGAACCCATTTAAATTCATCTCTCATGTTTGATCCCACAAGATCTCTCACATGAGCTTCCACTGTCAATTGTGTAGGTGAATTATGTCATCTTCTATCTCCAAGGTGATTGGTTTTTTTTTTTTGCTTTGTGATTTCACATCTTCAAGCTTCTTCAACCAGCAATCTTATACAAGTCAAAGCTTCTTCCTTTGGTAGCAAACCTGATCATAATCATTTATTCCACCTACTTTAACCATTTCTATTAATCAGGTCCTTCGAATTTCATGAGGTAGCTAGGTGTCACTTTTGACCCTCTTACAAGCAGTTAGAAATTTACTTCTCCAAGGAAACATGCAATTTCTAAGGCTTGATCCTAGTCACCCAATTTATGCAACGGTGACTTCGCTAAAAGGCTCTCTTTTTCAAGCACAAGTTGAAATAGCTGAAGCATACTGATAGCAAACTATTGCAAATTTATATCAAAATGTTCAACTTGAGAACTTCTAAAAAAATCAAGGAAGCAGTCGGCAAAATTGACAATAAAATAGTTAAGAATCTAAAGTTTAGAAATTTGTCAAACAAAGGCTTACACATTTAAAGAAAAATTATACTCTAAAAGATAAATACAAAAATTAATAGAGAGAAGGAATAACAGAAGTCATAAGAAATTTCCATAAGAAGATAATTAATATCTCCTCCTTACAAGTAAAATTACACCAGCATAAAAGCAAAATACTTACGAGCCTCTCCTATCAGATCTTAGTTGACCTCTCCTCACAAGATCAGCAACAGAACCTTGATAACTTCGATCCTCTCGTTTGAGCATGATCTTCCTTGCAATTGCTAAAATTGCAACCGAAATACATAAACCTATTGCGACTTTTGAAGTGCTAGTTTCTTTTAACTGAGAATAGTGGAAACTATCAGCGAAGGGGCAATGCATAGTAAAAATTAATATATAAGGTTGTTTATGGTCCTCTTTGAAACTGAAAGATCCCATAAGACAAACATAAATTGAGTTTTTAACCCAGTTGCATCTTACTGAAATAACTGCTTGTACAAGACATGCTGAATTTTGCCTATTTGATGTCAATTAAATCCAAAAATGTTAACAGGTTGTGCATGTGTTTTAGAACATTACAGACATGGAAAGTTGTTTAGTTGACACAGTTGAAAGGAAACATTTTGGCATGTTAGATGCATCTAACATATCAATATGAATATCAAAAAATGTCTAGGATCAAAGAAGTTAATTATTTGATAAGTGTGCTGTGGTATGGTGGTAAAGCAACAATTACCTACTGAAATGGAAATCAAAAGAAAAAGATTCTGGTCAAGCTAAACATCCATCTCAACATTGTGGCATATATCCTGATATTTACGGGGAAAAGGTAAAAATGAAAATCACCAGACACTTCCAAACTTATCACTTAACATGGAAGAAAGAACTCATCTTTGTTTCACCACAAAATTGAAAGGCAAGAGGACTCACAACAGGCACAATAGGAGGAAAAGCATTAACCATCTCTCTCAGTGAAAGAACCCTCTTTTCCAACTCCGTTTCTTTTCTAACCGTGGGCGCACTTGCATCGTCATGAACACCAGAATCAGGAACCTCTCCGGAAGCCCTAATCGCAGTAACTCGGCTCGATTTCCTGTAGTTCATCCTCAGGCTGCTCCATTGCCCTCTTGCCAGAACCCAATCAGGAACGCCGCCCTGTAATCGAGCGTAAGCCATAGCAAGCGTCGAACACAACAAAATACGACAAAAATCAGCTGCACCTGAGGATAAATGGACTGGAACGGGAGCGTCGAAGTGGCGAGCACTATCATCCCTTCTGAATCATCAAATCGAAGCGGAAGAACAAGGCGACGCCGATTGCGAAGAGTAGCCGGGCGCGCCGGAGAGCATAGAACCAGGCGTTTGTTTTTCACCCTTTTATTTTCTATAATTATGATTACAGATCTCGTTCCAGCTACAAGCTTTCTCTGGTTTTTTTTTCTAAAATGCCCTTTAAAGTCTTAAGATTTTCAAAATGGCTCCTAATTTTGAAAACTCTCATCTTTTGTATATTTTCAATACTCTTTTTTTTTTTTTAATAATCCAGATATCCTATAGGTGACCAATTCGGTTCGATATAGAGATGGATCTATTCAAGGGTTGTCTTTGGCTCTAGCTCAGTCCAATTTTTTCCGCCTCCCCCCATAAGAGGGTCTTGTATTGGATAGGACGTCTCGAGTAGGGTAAACGCGGATATGGTGGTCGTTTGCGCCGCTTCAGCACAATCAGATGGTGCCCTGATCCTCTGCCATTTCTTCCGTTGTTACAATTATAAACAAACCAATCAAGTCAAACTTTGTGACGTTTAAACTTATTTGATAAGATAACCAAATCAAGCCCAGCAGAACTTTAAATGAAACAAATCATTGAAATAATTGTTTAAGTTTGGTTTGATTTTTGTTTTAAGAGCTTAAGTTTGGTTTATTTAGATATTATCAAACTCAGTTCAAACTTAATTATTTGATTGTTTAAAATTTTTATAATTTTAAATTTATTTACTTGATTATTGAATTTAATAATATAAATTTATTTATTTATTTTAAAAATTCTTTGTTTATTTAACATGTTAATAAAAATTTTATTAATGAACATGGTTCAAAAAAAATAGTCACTAATATTGTTCATGAACACCAATAAGTTGAACACATACGTGTTTAAACTTGTTTATTTAATTTAATAAGTTGTTTAAATGTATTTATTTAATTGATCTTATATATGTATGGAACAAATATAAATAAACTCTTAACAAGTTAAATACTAAAACAATCCTAATTTAATCGGTCTTATATATGCTATATGAATATAAATAAATTCTTATAAGTCTAATATTAAATTTATTAATATTTAGTTAGTTTACATTCCTAGTTAGGTGAATCATTTATCAAATTTACTAATTAAAAACATATATCCTTTTCAAAGATGACTTCTTCCCACCCTATAGAACAACTATGATATTATTGAAATCTTTTATCATAATATACTAATTAATTAAACACAAGATTATGAAAAGCTAAATAAAAAATAGTTTTATAATAATATATAATTATATTTATTAATAGTATAAGTACAAAGATGGTCCAAAATTATTCAACCTTTTAAGGAAGTCAATTATCATTACAATACGATACGATAAACAAATATCTTGTTCACCTTATATATATGATGATAATTTTTTTATCGATCATCAAGATAAATCAAAAAGTATTTGTAGTAAATAACTAAGTAGTCTAGTGTTCTTAGGTTAATTACTTATTGAAAGAAATCTCCACACTACTCTTCATGAATTTTATAATCGTTGAGCTTGACGATATCTTGATTTTGTTCACTAGTAGGAGCTTTTAGTGACTTTGCCGACGTTAGAGCACAAGGTGCTCAAATAATAGTTGCTAAAACATTATAAAACTATGACATTTTTAAGTTTCATCCAATGCACATTATATTTGGGGAGTTTGAAAAACTTATTATGTTTGATCGTCCATCGATCAAATCTATTTGTGCTCTCTGATTTATCCTGATGATAGATAAAAAAATTTCAATGGGATCAAGGATGGATTTAGAAATTAAAATTAAAGAGGACTTAACATAATATAATAAATTATATATAATAAAAAAATTATTATATTATATTATTTAATAAAATTGTACCATATCAGATTTTTAAAATATAAAATTTATTATTATAGAATTTATATTTATATTCAAAGTTAAATCTAAGTTAATATAAAGGGTTAAGTAAATAAAGTGGAAGATATATATTTAATTCGTTAATATTTATAAATAAAAATTATAAATTATTTATATATAATATTTACGAATAAAATTTATAAATCATGTTCATCAATAAACTCTTATTCATATTAATAAATAAATAATCAAAATTAATAAATAAATTTATATTATCAAATTTAATACTAAATTAAATAAATTTAAAAATATAAAAATTTTAAACAACAAATAGGTTTGAAATAAAGACTTAATAATATCTAAACAAATTAAGCTTATGTTAATCAAATAGGCCTATTGTAGGGTCAGTCCGAGTCATTTCTCGACTCGCGATCCCTTTCCCTAGGAGTCGAGTCTCTCTTCGATCGGATGCGGTTTCAATATGGAACGCAGAGTCGACTCCTCAGTGCCTAATGCATAGCTCCGAGCCGATCCCTCATTCGAGTCGCATCCCACGGAGCCGATTCCTTATGAAACCAACTCCTCGGTGCCCAATGCATAGCTCCGAGCCGAACCCTCATTCGAGTCGCCTCACGGGCTGATTTCTCCTGTGAACTCGCAGCCTCCTAGTCGGCTCGATTACCTCACTCGGATTCGGCAGGTCACACCGAGTGGCCATCACAGTGCACGACTCCGTCACTCCCATCATTTCCTCTGACAGTCTCATACTCCGTAATCATAATCGCCGTCCTGACACCCACGTGCGAAATGACCCTATGAACGTATGCCAACGATAGGACTTGCCATCTGATCATTCCATATCTTCCTGACAAGATAATAACTAACGATGGGACAACTACCTTAATTAAGATGGGATGTAACTTTCCCCTCTCCCATATATAAAGACCACTCCCCCTTTCTTCCAGGTACGCACGCACACAATAACCACCCATTCTCTTCTCTTCTCCTTCTTCCACTTATTTTTCCTACTTGCTGACTTAAGTTTCGGAGTGGTCGCGCTAGAGCACCCTTGGCCATCCTACTCATGGTTGCCTTGCTTGCAAAACCCAGGGATTCAGCATCCTCAACCCTGCTCCGTTCTAGTGAGGAGACTTAGTCAGTGACACGTCTCGGAATTGTTCTCAATCGGAACTTATGTAAAATAAAGTAATGCAATTATAAGGTAAAATTTCAAACCACAACCCCAACACCACAAAAGATTATATTGATGAGTCGTAGGTAGGTTGTTCCTGTCTTTTAAACCACATTTACTAAGATTGAAAAATATGCATTTATGCAATCTCCATGAGTGTATTAGTTCCAGTCACGAGTCAGACCAAAAGAGCAATAGTGTGATTCTGCAAGAAATATTGACCTGTCAAGTGAGGACCACGGAAGTAGAAGATTTAAATAATTGCTAGTTATGAAAATTTAATGTGCAATACCAAGTCTACAACATATATACTAGTCTAGCAAAACTGTTAGAAAAATTCTTGAAGGAAACTAATGATTTATTTTCATTTAAATGTGAAAAAATATACACAAATAAAAAAATACAATATAAACAATTAACAATACATAATGTTGAATTTCTTCCCTTTTAGTTGTCAGAAGCAATTTTCAAGATCCTCCTTTGAACATTATCCATATTTAAAATATTACATATATAGTTGACTTGAGGTAATATGTATAGTCATAGTATGAGAGAAACATCTTTTCTTATGAAGGTCAGTCCTAGTTATGAAATATGATTTGCACAAGTCCTCTTATATGTAAATTCTTTGAGATGTCTAGGACTCATGCAAATGGAGTTTTTTTTAGTTCCACAGACTAAAGTCCATGAACTATAACATGCTACTTTTCTATTGCATTTATTTTCTGTATGCTTGTGAGGCTTTACTTCTATAATCACCATTTCCACCACTCAAAGATATATTCAGAATCATTTGAAGTCATTTAGTCCTACAACACAAATATTTGATTTCTTATTCACAATATTGAAATTAAGAAAACATCATTGGATACAACCATGTGAATTGAACTTATTTTAGCTACCAAGATATCTAAATAGAATCCATTTTCTTGGCTTATACACGTTGTAGAAGCTACCTGCTAGCTTTATACAATGTGTAGAAGGTAGTTTCTATAACTTATAGAAGTTAGCAAGTAGCGACTACCTTTGTAACAGCTAATGTGTTCATAGCTAAAGAATTTAGACAGCCAAAATACTATATAACCATTGTTGCTTGTTACAAGATCATAACAGGTTCAATAGGACAACATTCTTGCTTGCTACAAAGTAAAGCATCTGCTACAATCTTGTAGCACAGACTAAATCCTAAATGGTGTAAAAATTCTAAACCTTAAATGAAATATTAGGGATAACAAATAGGAAACCCTACAATATTTCATTGATTTCACCTTCTATTCGAGACATCCTACTCCATACCTTTGAATTTGTTTTGCTATTTGAAGAGAAAAATGAAGTAGTTGTGAGAGTTGAAGTGGAAAGGAGATGAATATTGTCCATTTTGAATCTAAGCCCTCATAATTTTGTTCTTAGACTCTCTCCAAAGGTCTCATCCCAATGGAGATACATTTCATCCTTTTAAATTCATGATTTTTTCCATGTGTTTTAGATGTGGGACTATGTTTGCACCCTTGCAACCCAATAATCGCCCCTCAAACAAAGGACCACAGACCCCCCCTCAAACGGAAAGTCTCCATTTGATGTCTAAATCCTTGCCTTGTCACAACTAGGACTTTCTGTCTGGTGTCTAGTTCTCTTGATTCAGACACGGGAGCACCCACTTCCTTTGTTTAAAGGTTCAACCCACATGATTAGATCTATATTATAGCTCTTCCGGCGGTTAGTCCGATGAGTGCGGTCTCGCTCTGATACCACTTGTAAGTACCGATGGAATCAAAATATTTTCATAATAGCATGGTATTGTCCATTTTGGGCCTAAGCCCTCATGATTTTATTCTTGGGTTCTCCCCAAAAGGTCTCATCCTAATAGAGATACTTTCCATCCTTTTAAACTCAATTTTTTTCATGTATTTTATATGTGAGACTATGTTTATACCCTTGCAATCCAACCGTTCATATCTTAACTCTAAACTCTTAAATTTAGTTCAAAACTTAAACTCGATTCCAGAACATAAAATTTTTGAACTAGACCTAGAGCTCACCTTAAATGGGATGTCAAAATTGAAAAAGAAACGTCTAGTCTATTTAATTTGATTTTTTGTCCCTTTTTTTTTCTAGTAAAAATAAATGTTGCTTTTAGTTGCCACTATTCTAACTAAAATCTATCCACAATGATTAATTTATAATAATAAATAAAATGCAGGAGCGGGTCATATCTTTAGAATAAAAAAAGGATTTAAAAAATCCAATAAATTAAGGGCACATGGGGTCAAATGCAACTAAAAATTGACATTTTGTACAATCTCCTACAAGTTTATTAATAATGTGTTTTTCTCTTTTATTCAAAAAGTTTTAAAATATATTTTTATATTTAATTTTATTAGTTAGTGTATTTAATGTCATTTGATTCATAATAGCCCCTCCGTACATCATATTATTATTAAATTTAAAGATGTATTAGCATATGTCATTTTAGGGTAAAAACAAAATAAAGGCGCTTCTTACATTTATTATCATAAAAAATATTTTTATTTTAGAGTTAGCATAAAAGTATTTTAATATAAAAATATTTAATATGTGATAATTTTGATAAGTTAAGAGAAATTTTATTGTTTATTGTAGCATTTATAATTATAATTGCTACAATAACATTTAAAAAAGAGTATTTTTGAAATAACAAATAGATTAAATATCCTTTTATAGTTAATGTTATTTAATACATAATATCTTTTTCATCCATCAAATTAATATATATATATATATATATATATATATATATATATATATATATATATATATATATATATATATATATATATATTGAAATATTATCGTATACATAATTCATCCATGAGCAACACCGTGAGTATCTAATATTAATTTTTTATTGAGAATTAAGATTTAGTGTTTGAGCTAAAAGAAGTAAAAATTGAAAAAGAAATATTAATTAGTTACTCAAGGATGGATGTACAGGGTAACAAAACTCTATATATATTGTTAACTCAAGTATCTAGTTCGTTGAACCGATTAATCCGGAGGTGACTAGCTTGGTCCTATAAAAATTTTTCACTAGCCATCAAAGTAAATCAGGAAGCGCAGATAGATCTGACGGACGACCCAGCATCACGAGTGATTCGAATACCATGGGTGTTCGAAAGCGCCCAATATGGAAATTGAACCTAGTTACATGAGTATATCACCTTACCACTTACCATCGCACCATTGCCCTGGGGCATAAAATATATATAATTTTTTATAAAAAAGTAAATATATATAATCAAAAGAATGTATAATCATATAGTAATTAAGGATCTCTATTCATGTCATGTCTGACAAAATATCATATCTGAGAAGGTATCTGAGGTATGACATATACGTGCTCATATGAATACCATTACCCTCTCTATGTATCAATAATCAAATATGCTATTATCGATTACCCATCTTTCATATGAACTATGGGAGATCAAGCATCGACTCAAATCTATTGTCAATGTCAAACAATCACCTCCTACAAGTGGCTCTACATCGTATGTAGCCCAATATCCTCTCTAACTATATCCTCCATCCTCTAGGAGTAGTCCGCTTACTCTAGTCTCCAATGTAGGGCAAGCTGAAAGATGTGTGAATCTACGAGCTAGGGACCGTAGTCTCCATCAGCATATGACGTCTCCCAGAACCTCCACATCCAACCTGTACATGTGCCACCATCTCCTATTCACTTTTAGCAAGTGATCTATTAACGGATTTGACATGTCTTTACTGTGAGTCGTTTGTTATGGATTAATAGATTTTTTTGGTGGATGTATTCATCTTCTTTAGGCTTTTTGATAAAGCCTCGGTCATAAATGGATTTAGGACATCTTTATCATAAGCCGTTTGTTATAGACTAGATAAATCTTTCGTGATGGATTTATTCACCAAAAGTATACATCCTCATAAAAAATGTATATGTTCTCTCTGCCCCCCCCCCCCCCCGCGCAGGCATAGTTGAGTTGGTTACGACGGAGTAGAATTGCTGAAGTGGGCAAGGGTCGAATCTCGGCAAAGCTAGGTAATACCCTTCTCCATCGTGGCCAATTGTAACTTCTCGATTTATCTCCTCATAGATGATCATGAAACTGCTAGAGTGATAAATTCCACCTTTTGTTATCTTAGCGGCTCCTTTAGGATGCTCACACACTCTGAAATAACATAACTCACAAGGATTATGCTCTAGCGTAGTGGTCGATAAAAAATATATAATTGATCTTTAGGAGATTGGATGAATAATGTAAACGGTGATTTGATGTAACCTATGATAAGGAAATTATGTGATTTGAAGTAGGCTATTCGGTTAATATATTTACATTTACATTTATAGAAAAAAAATATTAAATTTAAATGTCTATTTAGTATATGTTATCAAACTTTCATTTTATTAAATTTTAAATTATAATATGTAAATAAATTGAATCATAATAAATAATAATATTTAAAAAAACTCATTACATTTTTATTTTAATATTATCGCAATAGTTATAATCAGCTATAAAATGTCAAATCATTTTGATTAAGTTGGTATAAATATTTTATATGTAATTACTTGATAAGTTAAAATATTTTTTTATTGTATCAATTATGTTCCATGTGTAGCTATTTTATTCCCTTTTTAAATAAAATATTTTTTAATAATAATAAAAATAAAGGGTACTCAATTTTCCATAATTGTACATAGTTATATGCTATAATTTTTATATATTAAAATATTTAAAATTTTAAAATTTATGTAAAATATGTTTGTAGTTATTAATAGTCAAAGGCTCCATTGAATTTGTGCCTGCATCGCCTTCATCGTCTCCCACGGCTCCCTTCGCTCTCGCTTCGGCTGGTCGGGAGAGAGGAACCCTACCGTTGAGTCGGTGGAGATGGTGGCGGAGCTGAGCTCCCTGGCGCCGGTGGCGGAGAGCTACAAGGAGGAAAGTGAGAGGAAGACGGAGATCGTCACCCTCGACTTGCTCGGTGGCCGCGGCGACCCCGACCCCGACCCCGACCCCGCCGACCGCGCCGAGCTGGATCTCGAGCTCCAGATCACCGCCGGATGGGCGAGGCGCCTCGTTCCGCTGGTATGCCCCTTAGCTCATATCTCAATCTCAATCCACTTCGATTTCTGCCGAGATTTGGTCTTAATTGCTTTTTTCGATCATTTCGTCGTGGCGAGAATCGGCTATTCGAATTCGAAAAGGAGGAGAAATTTTACTTCTTCCATCCCTTCATTGCTTTTTCGAATTCCTGCGGATCGTACAACGAAAGCATTTAATTCCAATCCAGCCCGTACTAATTCTCTGTTGGCGATCGAAGCTTGTGCGCTCTTCCAGCGATGTTGCTCTCGAATCGTTTGGTTTTGTCGGTGACGAAACTGATGCTGCTCTCCAAATCCCTAATTTCGTCCCTTTTTAGTCGAATCCCTTTTTTTAAGATTTGAATCGCGTTTTGCGTTTATTAGGTTAGAAATTGCAGGTTTGATTGCACAAATTCGACTAAAATCCTGTATCGATTCCATTGTTACAGTCGGCGAAGCCGTATCTCTCTCCTCCTTCGCCGCCCTCCGTCGGATTCCTGGGCCTAAAGCAACCTACGGCGGCGACTACGGCCGCCGCCGCCGCCGCTCCCGGCGCATACCGCAGCGTCTGCACTCTGGAGAAGGTCAAATCGGCGCTGGCCAGGGAATCTCTCGCCAACAAGCGTTCCCCGCCTTCCCCCTCCTCTTCCTCCTCCTCCTCCTCCTCCGCCTCCGCCGCCGCGACTACCATCACCACCACCTCCTCCTCGGCCAAGCGGCCCAAGGAAGCTGAAAAAGAAGACGGCCATCCCCGAGCGATGGCGGTGGCCACGTGCCCAGAGTGCCTCCTCTACGTGCTCATTTGCAAATCCGATCCCTGGTGCCCCAGGTGCGCGGCGCACGTTCCGGTCCACGGCCTCAAGAAGAAACCACGCCTGGACCTCAACTTCTCCTTCCATGCCGGCAACGACCCGTCGACAAAATCGTTGCTTTAACTCGATTTTGAACAGTACATATATTCTGCATGTTCCGGCGATCCGATCTGGAAGTAATTAATCTGGCTTTCACTGGCGTTTCCCTGGGGCTCTTCTTCCTTCTCCGTTTCACGAGCATCGTCTCGCTCGTCGTCTCTCTCGTCCGTAATGGCGGTCGTCGCTTTGTCTGTCTGCTCGCGCCTTCGCCGGCATTAATGGCCGGCTTTATCACGCTCCCGTGCAGCATTGATGGCTGACAGGGTCAGTGTCGATACCGAGCATTGAATGCACGACACGTGGCGGGCCATTTAATGCGCCCTCTAACCACTGACATGCTAAACCCTGTCGGGAAATTATTTGGGATTGACTCGGTCAACTGGATGGATCCAGACTCTGAGCACTCCAACTTTATTTCATTAAAGAAATATTTCATTTTAACTTTTTTTTATAAAAAAGATATTTTCTTTCGCTATGTTATCTTTATTTATGTTTGTGTTATTATATTTTGATTAAAAATTTTAAATTTTGAATCGAATGAACACAGTTATAATTATTATATATGGTATAATAATTATAATTTTATAGATATTATAATACATTTGATATATTAAATATTTAAAAATATTTATATTGTAATAATTATGATTTCGTAATTACTATGATGTATATTTAACATATTTAAAAATATTTACGTTTTTATAATTACAAAATCATATTTGATACAATATGAATTTAATTTGTTCATTTAATATTCATGTTATAGTAATTATAAAACGTAACTGTTATAGTATAAATATTTTTTATGTTAAATATGTCGGATGTATTGTAATAATTATGAAATTATAATTATTATAATAGTGTAGTAGTTACGATTTCGTAATTGTTATAATATATTTGATCAGTATAGGAATTAAAAGGGAGATTTAAATGAGAATAACAGTACTAAATAGTGTAAAATAGTATTAGAGATATTTGAGTAAATGTATATGTAGAGCCGTAAAGTGGGATATTCTTTCATAAAAAAAATTAAAGTAGGGCGCCATGATTTAGAAAGAAAAGGACACCTTTTGTCCAATATAAAATTACATATCTGGATTTTATATTTATTAAATTATATATTTGTTTTTATTATATTTTTCATCAATAGCCGATTGATGTTGTATTAATTGATTATTACATGAATAGTCGATTATCTTAATCAATTCTTAAATTGTTTATATTCAATCTGTGAACTCCAGTTGACAGTTAAAAATGTATAATTATAAAAAGTATAATAAATTTAATTTGAAGTATGTTTAAAGTACTACAAATTTAATATATTAATTTTACTACTATCTGAGCATAGTTACACTAAGAAAGTTGGGAGGGATGTAATGATTTTGATTTGAACTATTTTTAAGATGTCTAAATCATTAGTTAATTTTAATCAAAATTTGTTAAAATTTTGATGTGGTTATTTAGAAGAGTCCTAAGAAGTATTTCATGGGTATTGATGAGTGGGTATGATAGACCTAAGTCCTCTAATAAACTTGTGATAAATATCTGCTGCATTAATTTCATAAAATTCATAGCTCCCTATTTAGGCTATATATATATATATATATATATATATATATATATATAATATCTTGGAGGAGATTGGTTCAGTCCTACGAAAGTTTTCCACCATCACCAAGATAAATCGGGAAGTGTAAATGACACGTCGCTCCACAATCAATATTTCAGGACTATCTTTCCACTGAATAAAATTAATTCACTGTGCATCGTAGTTATAAATCGACTTGTGGATGCAGAAGCGTCTTGCCATTGCACGATAGCTCGAGGGCAAAATTACCCTTTGTACACACTGAGAGTATGGTTATATTTAAAAGAATAAAAGGAGTATAATGAACTTAATTTGAAATATTTCTAAAATGCCTAAGATCATCAGTAAAGTTTAGTCAAAATTCATTAATGGACTTATAATATTCAAAATTTTCACATAGTCTAAATCAGATGAGTCTTAAAAATCATTTGATTGTATTGGTGAGTGAGTACGACAGACCTAAGTCCTCTAATGAGATCAGGGCAAAACATCTTAAGGCTATGTCAATTTGAAAAAACTCATATATCTCTATCTAGATAGCAAAACATCTTAAGGCATGTCTAAAAAAAAAGGCTATCTAGATAGTAAAATCCATGTTTAAGGCATGATTACACTCAAGAGAATGTAATGAGTGTAATGAATTTGGTTTGAAATATTTCTAAGATTCCTAAGGTCCTCAATGATTTTTGTTAAAACTTACTAATGAATCTACAATCTCTAGAATTTTAAAATATTGACATGAACAAAATCAACGGTGTACTAGGAATCCTTTTGTGGTGTTGGTGAGTGAATATGATAAACTTAGGTCCTCTAATGAGTTCTTGTAAAAAAAATGATAAATTTCAGTCAGTCTCATGGACTCAATCCCTAGGGAGTCCGGTCCCACGGAAGTTTCACCGACCACAGAATAAATCGAGAAGTGCATACGGCGGCCAATCCAGATGCCCAGCATCCTTTGTTATCCCCATTTGAAAGAAAATTCTTGCAAATACACCGTAGCTGGGGATTCACAACGTTGCACCATTGCCCCGGGGACTAATGAGTTCTTGTCAAAACATCTTAAGGTTGTGCTAATTTCATAAATTCACAACTCTTTATCTAAGTTATGAAATTTACATGTGAGGGCATGATTATACTCAAAATGATGCAAGGAGTGCAATAAGTATAATTTGAAGTATTTTTGAGATGTTTAAAATCGTTAGCAAATTTTATCTAAAACTCATTAATGGACTTATAGTATTGAAAATTTTAAAATTTTGACATAGTTTAAATCATGAAAATCCTAGTAATCCTTTGGTGGTCTAAATTGCCCTTTAATGAGTGTATTTTAAATTGTCTCAAGAGTGTGAAGATTTTAAAAACTCATAGTTCTCAATTTAGACTGTGAAATCCAAATTTAAAGACATGATTATACTCAAGAGACTCTCAAAAGGTTAATAATCTTGATTTAAAATAATTCTGAGATTCTTAAGATCATCAATGAGTTTTTGTCAAAATTTACTAATGCCCTTAAGTATCTCAAAAACATTTCAAACCAAGGTCATTTCACTCTTTGTAACTTTCTAAGTGTAACCATATTCTCATATATGAATTAAAGTATTAAGATTGGGTATTAAATTTGAACATTTTAGAAACACTTCAAATCAAATTCATTACACTCCTTTTTTATTATAATCCATAAATACAGAATAAAAAATTTAAGAATCAACTAAGACAATTAACTATCCATATAATAATCGAATGATGATGCAGTAGCTGTCGACTACTAGTGAGGATATAATGAAAAATAGATACTTATTTTGATAAATCTAAAATTTAGATACTCAATTTGGATAATAAAGAAAGTTGGCTACCTGGTTCAATATAAATTATCAAATTTTATTTTTAGTTTTAGTTTGACCCCTAGGAAATAATAAAAATCAAAATTATTATATTTATTTAATTAAAACTGGAGTTTTCTATTTTTATTTTTTTTAAGTAATCTTTGCATTCCAATAGATAGATTTTTCCTAATACATTTAGCATAGTTTAAATATATTCAGAAGTTAATTTTTATAATATTTATCCGATTTGAGATTTATATTTAGATTCTTTAATTATTATTTTTAAATATTTTATCACCGTACCATATCGTGGGAGCGATATTTTTTACTCTATAGCATTCGAATTGCTTCCTCTTGATCATTCTTTGAAATTTCTTTGCAATTATACTACAATGAATCCTTTTATAATATAATCTTTAAATAGATGTATGTAGCCCCAGGGCATAGCCAAATTCGTCACCACATGGTTGATTTACGGAATTGAATAAGGATTGAATCCTAACAAAGTCATGGAAATACCCTCCCGCATGGGAGCTAGCTTTGGTTTCTTAATTTATTCCCTCCCAATGATATGATATAGTCATGGAGATCCGTGACGATAGATTTCATCTTTTACAGAATTTAAATAGATGTATTTAAATTTATTTAGAACCCTTTTTCCTTTAAACTTAGGACTAAACCTTGGCCTCCCTAGTAGACCAGGCGATCATACAATAAAATATTAGAAAATTTATTACAGGTCAACTGTTAGAGTATGTGTGCCCTTTAAATATGTTAGTCTAATCAACCTATTAAATTCTGAAGGTCATTGCATGAATACAATTGAATAAATTTCTTTTGACATATAAATATAAGTGAGATGTTAGGATAATAAATTAAAATTATTAATGTGGTGTATTTACATGAACTAAACATCATTAATTCACATGAACTTTAGAATTTTAAATTAAAATAATTAAGAATAAAATTAAATAATCATCTCACACACTATAGGATTAAATGATTAAAATTTTAAAAATGAGTGAGATGGATTTAGGACAAATTAACTAAAATAAAAAAATTCATCTAAGTAACTAATGCAACTTAATTAATTTAATTTACCTTAATAAAATTAATTAATCTACTCTAATTAAAATTCAATTAAACTCATCCTAATTAATTCAACAATGATAAAATTAATTAATTAATTCTTAATAAAATAATAAAAACCCTTAAATAAAGTAAAAATAAATTTAACTTAAAATTCAAATTAATAATCACATAAACTAAAATTATGGGTATAAAATATAATCTAATATTATTTGATTCAACTTATTTATTTAGAGGGAATGAAACATAACCATTTAGGAGTGTAATCGAATCAAGCCGAGACAAACAGTAAGAGGTTCAAGTTCGAGCTCGATTTGTTTTCCTTAAGCTCAACTGATTCAAGCTTTAATTCTTAAATTTGAATTCGGCTCATAATGAAATTAAATAGTTCGCGAACAACTCGAGCTCGATTCAAAATAACTCGTTTAAAAGTTAAATGGGTTTAGTTCAAGCTCGGTTCAAAAATAGCTCATTTAAAAATTAAATGAGCTTAGTTCGAGCTCAGCTCGTGTTAATATATAATATTTATAATTCATAATATATATATATATATATATATATATATATATATATATATATATAATATGATAAACGAGCCTCCTAACAAATATGTTCGTGAGTCTCTTAACAAAAATGTTCGCAAACCTTTAAACAAACATATTCATAAACTCACAAACCAAATACTATTAAGCTTGGAGCTCAGTAATATTTTCGAGCTTAAAATCAGGCTCGAGCTTAGCTTGTTAACTTAATTGAACGAATATTTTTTCGAACTGAAACTCGAATAGTTCACGAGTAGCTTGGCTCATTTACATCCCTAATAACTAGTTTTACATTTATTATATTACCCTTAAATTAATTTATTTTTAGAATAAATTAAATTTAATTAATAATATTAATATTAATAATATTAATGATGATAATAAATTGATAAAATATAAAATAAATAAATGTAATTTATTTATAATTTTTTAAAATTTAAAATAAATTTATATATTTTTAATAAAATAATTTATTAAATTAATAAATATAATTCGTTAACTTTATTTTTTAAAAATTTAAATAAATTATCTCTTTTAAATTTTTAAAAATATTTAAATTAAAATTTATTCAATTAATTAACTCAGTTTCACTTAAGTTTCACGATATATTTTAATTAATTTAATTTTAAAATTGGAGAGGTAATCATGAAAATTTTTTTTTATAACCTTCGAAATCGTAGAAAATATTAGGCTGCTGAGATAATTATATTCCGAGTTTATAACTTATTTGCTGATGTTTTACTGATATAACGATGATGCTACATTATTTGAGAAACGATCATAATCTAAATCAAATAAAATTATCATTAATAAACTTGGATAGATAATTAAAGTTATCAATGATAATCCTTAACCAAACGTTCGTTAAAATTTAGATGTACTTTTTGAATTTATTCTAATGGTCGATAAAAAAAACTTTTATAAATGTTGATATCCAAAAGTTTCAAGGACAATGATATTATGATGCTCGAATTATTTATGATGTTGAATTGTTCGTTAAAATTTAGATGTACTTTTTAAATTTATTCTAATGGTCGATAAAAAAAACTTTTATAAAACTTTTAGGATTAATTCAAAAAATTAAATATCTAAATAAAAAAATAATAATCGTTAAAATGATTTCTTTTCTTTTTAGTAATTTATCAAATCGCATATTTAAGTTTAATAAATAGTCATGACAAGCATCTAATTTTCGTATTTATTAAACGACGCACAGTTTTCTAAAAGACTCCTCCATCCAATCCAACATCAAACTAAATTAAATTTATCTATTCTTACCTAAGGCCTCAATTAATCTGGAAGGCAGACGTCTTTCTTGGATAGACAAATTTAAAGGTCAAATACTCAACGTTCTAAATTTTTCATCCTATCAAAAAAAAACTATTCTCCAATACATCATAACTGAAATTCAAACTATAAATACTTGGGCAAACTGTTGAACACTCTGACTGCACCATAAGTATTTTACAGAATAAATATCAACCTCTCCTCTCTTTAGGCGGATTCCTCTGTTTACCATGTCAAAATTCGAGCGGAAAGAAGGGAAATTTTGCCCTCCCTCGTCAAGCTCAAGGGAGATCATTAATAAAGGGAGGGAAGGAAACACAAGTGTGAGCCAGGCTAGATTGTATGAAAAATAAAAAGCTTAGCCTTGAACTTCCCCAGAGGACAAATGCAAAAGAGGCTAATACTCTAATTCCTACTTTCCATTTAGTTTTCTATCAGTTACTAGCAACAGGAACATAATCCAAAGAATATATACACCAGCAGGACTTGATCGTAGAGAAAGTTACACCTGCTGCCTATTTAGATTACGCGATGAGAGGCAAAATAACAGATAAAAAGTCATCAAAATGGAGGAACCTTGTAACCAAGCTATGGTTCTGCAAGAACCAGCAGAACTTCTACCGAACAATCATAGATTGCTTCCCTGAAACACTCGAAGAACGCAATTCGGAATAAGCCATTTGGGTTAACTAAGCAGGGTAGGACGAAATCACTTATTAAATGGAAGATTCCGGAATGCTCCTGGAGCAAACACTGGGAATGAACCTGCAGCTTGGCCCTTCTCTACTGTTTCCCGATTAGAATTTGATGTCCTCTCAGTTACGGGTCTTGTTCCTGTATGTTCATCACTTCTCTTGGTATCTCTGATGGGCGTGTTAATAAGAGGTCCTCCAAAGAAAATGGACTGCCCGGTGTAAGTTAATCTCCCTTGTTGAGGGATAGGAGGCATCGCTGATGCAGAAATGTTCGGTTGAGCAGTACTCCCATGTGCACCAGTTTCTGTGAAAGTATTACCAATTGGAAACCGAGATATCCTTGTAGGGACACCCATAGTACTATCAATTCTGGCAGTTCCCGATACCGAGACATAGCGACCAGCTTCTTGATCCCAGACAACAGAGGCTCTTTTGTTTTCCCTTATTGCTGAGGTGGCAGATTGGAACATTTGGGTAGTAGGACGAGGACCTCTTGAAGCAAATGGCAAAGGCCTATTGGGAAGTGTAGGCTTCCAAGGAAGTGCACTGATGGCTGAAGTTTCGTGATTGTGGACTGGACTGCTTAGGCTGCTTGCAGTTTGAGTTCGAGACTCGTAGTCATCCTTGCTATCTTGACTTTGTGGATAAGAGCTTCTGAGAGGAGACAATTTGAGCTCTGCTCTTGATTCTCTTGCAGCGTTGTAATCCATGCTCAAACTGCTCCTACCACTTAGATCATCGCTGGAACTAAAATCAGCATCTGGCAAACGATGAGCATCTATGGGACGCAGGACTGAAGAAGACGCCCTGGCTTTTGCTGCTGCTTTCATGGCCTCATTAGAGTCCAATTTAGCGAGCTTCCAAGCACTGATCTTAACAGCCTTTTTGGACTTGATAGCCTTTTCCACATGCCCAGCTGCATCTGGGTCAACAGTTGATGGTACCATCCCCGGTTCCAAGTGTGGGATAATCTCATCCTGTAACAGAAATCGGCAGTGAATCAAGCACTGAACAAACACACAATGTTGTAGGTGATGCAGCTAGTTTCTATATTGATAAAATATGATGTGGCAATCTTAACAAATTGACATCAACTATTGAAAAACAAACAACAATCTGAACTAATGGACAAATTTCCTGAAGTAAAGTTTATAGACAGCTTAAAATTTTTAATATATGAAATATGAACCTGTAAGGTACGAACCTGTTGATCAACAAATACCCTAGGAGGAGTGCACCATACACCTTTATATTGAATACCAAGGGAACTTCCAAGACTTAAGCCAGTTGTTGCAGAATTAGTTGGAGAATATGGAGCATTAGGTGCTTCTTCATCAGCAGATGGTGGAGCTGCCTCACTCATAGCTCTCATAGCTACGACATACTCATAGGTTGTAATTCCCTAGTAAAAGGGAGGGAAAGGTAAAGCACTTGCAAGAAGAACCTTAATGATTCTTAGTAAAGTATAAGAGGAAACCTTTTTGATCAGGATCATGTGGAAAAAGAAAAGTTCTCCCAATGGTATGCATGCAACGATTGATAGCGCAGTACAAATAGCCTACAAAACAAAGAATATCCCAGAACTCAATACCACTTTGGTTAGTTTCCACTAGATTCATTTAGAAAACAAAATATAGCATCAGTTAGATATTTTACAAATGATAAATAAAAGATCTTGAGAAAGCTAGTAGAAAATGAATGCTTCCCGAACAATTGTAGAATTTGCAATGTTTAATTACTATTTGCCTCAAAATGGATCTAGTTAACTGAGGAACCAGATTATACATATCTCCTAAGAATCATAATCCTGATAAAGGAATTATGTATTCCCAATGTACCGTACCTCTGAATAAAATTGGCCTAACATGTTCTCCTAATCCATTAATTTTCTCCAAAACAACATGAGCAACCCAAGTCCGACAGCATCAGCCCTATTTTGGTAGACTATACATGATCATTCTATGATGTCCAATGTCAGTACAACAATAGACAAGTAAAAAAGCTAATTCAGGCGTGATAAGTGCTAACTTTGAACTAGCTGATTTTAAAGAATAGAGAAGAAAAGAGAAGCTTATAGAATGGAAAGGAGAAGAAGGGCAATCTGAGACTAACAAAAAATGAAAATGATAAATTAAACTATACCGGGATTATGGAAGAAAGAAGACGTTTTACAACATCATTTGAAAAACAAAGCGGAAGAAACAAAGCATATAGAGTAAAGGAAGGCTCGAGAGTATCACTTAACATGAAGATTTTACCTGTATGTTGTTCTGAGCATTATGTTAGACTTCTCTTCAACAGTCATTGTAGGTCAAGATTCTAAATTTCTATTCAGCAAGTTTCTTTCAATCCTCAACTGCTACAAAGTATTAATACTATTTTTGGAATGAGAGCACCTAACCAAATGATGATTCAATCTTCCCAGGTGTTCTTAATTTTACTGCAAATAGCATTTGGATATTGTGGAAGAATAGTAACGATATCCATATTTTAGCAACAAGGACATTATTGAGATTGAAATGTTATGTTGCAGAGCTATATCTTTGGCTGATAACTACCCTCATCCCATGAAGAGAAACATTTTTCCTAACTACAACTAATTCCAGATCTTTCATCTCGCACAATGTTGCAGACTCATCCCCATTTTTACATAGTAATAGTTCCCTTACTAAATATTCTGCACGGATGGGATAGGTTTTGATGTATGAAGAACAATGGGTACTTGATTTTAATTGTTCTCCTCATCTACCTCATTGCTGAAAGTCAAGCAGTGTTGAAAAAGTTGAAACATATGCAGCAACTTGGCTTGAATTTATTTTGGTTCTGTTCACGATGTCTATGACTAGTAACCATCTTGCAAGAAGTTGCAATCCCAAGACATTTAGGCAACATTATTGCTCATTGTAATAAATTAGCAAATCTATTCTCAATCAAAGGTTGGCAGTTTACAAATCATATAATACTTTTGTTCATCCCCATTCTGGCAAGACAGACTACTGTTTGGTCTACTTGAATTTCCAGTAATATGTCAGTTACAGTCTGCAAGTTATTGATTAACTGATATTGGAAAAAGGAAAATAAATCAGGAAGTTTTTGGTGCATAATAGAAAAAATAATTGGTCAGAATGCAAATGAGCGATTTGTGTATTGTATGCCAGGGTTTAGATACTAATCCAACCCTCTACTAACTAACCAATCAAAACTTATGGGCAGTGACACAAAATATATGTGTCATGATGGGGACTATAATTGTTCAGAATCACAAACACAAATTTTGTGTTGTTTGTGATAGAGTTGAGCTACTTATCCATCCAATGAATCAATCACTCCAAACTTATATCTTTTGAACTACCAAAGAATTGAATTACCTAGTAACATCAAATGAAGCAATAATAAATATAAAAAATTAACCTCAACAAGAAATGAAGTGTTCACATTTTTGTAATTTTCTGATTTTTTGAACATTATTTCCATGTTTTTTAATATCACTCATTGGATTATGATTGGATACTAATATAGAAAACAATTTGTGACTCATAGCAATTTGGTGTATATATTTTATGTCAAAAAGTGGCCCTTAAAATGTTCCTGCACCATCGGCAATTAAGATATTTTCAAGAGTAAATAGATTTCTATTCATCAAACTCACCACAACAGTTGCAAATGGAGCACGAGAAAACCCATTGCCAAGCTTTTCCTTGATATTGTTCTCCATGCTATCCTTGTTCACAAAGCAAAGGACAAGAACAGCAATGCCGACTCCACATTCAATAGCTAGCTGGTAGGTGACAGAAAACAAGGGGAAGTGTCAAATTTGCTAAACTCCTAGAAATGGTTTTACACGTGAAAATGTTAATAATTTAATAATTTCTACATCTGCTTCATACCCAAAACAGACTCGTGGCCATAAGAGAGATGAATGTGATGTAATTTTTACGCCCAACACAATTATTAAGCCACTGCCAGAAAATGGAACATAAATGGGAATATCTTAATATTTTGCAAAGAACAAGAAAATAATAAGACAAAACACATTTACCCGACAATGGTGATCAAAACCGTCGACACATTTGTCACAACTCCTGCAGTGTTTACTATATTGGCGCACCTGCACAAATTAGGCCAACATATGATGATGTTTAAAAGACGCCAAAAAATAATAATAAGATCAGTTAGGATCGTAGTGCAAAATCAGCCAATAACAGTAAGCCAAATTCTGGGGCAAACAGGACTTGAGGATGATGACTTTTCCTATTGCAGTTTCACCACAATAGTGAATGAAGTCGACTATTCTCTATTAAGAAAAAGAAAAACAATGTAGTAACGTCTATTTAACAAGAATTTCCTGAACATCAAGACGGATAAGACATGCTTCGTTTGTCGGATCCACAGACAGAAAAAATGACAATTAGTTAACTGGCAACTTGCTGCTGCTGCATATCAGTGTACAATATTAGTAATTAATACCCCGAATAGAATGTGCATCATAATTAGTCATTTACAAATAAGTCAAATACATTTTCATGTCTGTAAACTGGAAACCAATAATTGGATAATTCGACAGAAATATCCTGCATCATTGTATCTAGAATATACCTCAGCATTACACAGTGTGCAAAACAAAGCATCTTCTCCACCAGTCTGTTCCTCAGTTTCTTCAAGTTTGCGGCAATCATCTTTAACAAACAGTGCAAACATAAGTCCACCAAGGATGCAGCATCTTGAACTTCTCTTTTGTGGGTTCAATGACATATTTGTAGCTGGATTGTCAACAACAACAGCTGAAGCTTTTCTGCTGGAAGAGTGCCCTAAAGAACTCCTACAAGTTGATGCAGGAGAAGAATGAGCTCCAGGTGCATTATTATCACCATCAAAAGATAAAGATCCACGTGGCACCCCTGCTTTACTATTATTCTGATTTTTGAATCCTTTCTCAAACTTTTCCATTATTCCTGGATCAGCAGGGTTTATGCGGGTACATCGCACATAAAGGACAAACACTGTAACAGCCTGAATGCAATAATAGTAAACAAAAGAATGCAAATAGTGAGAAACAAAATTCATATTTATCTAGATTATATTTGATCATTTAGTGCTGCTGTTCGGTAGGTTTCAGTCTTACCATTGGTGTGTAAACAGCAATTGCAGCATATTCAAATATGCGTTTGCCAAGAAAAGGTGCAAAGAATGCATAGAATGCAACTACCAGGAGAAAGAACACTGTTATAGCAACAACCTAAAGAAGGCAGCAAAAGATAAATCAGTGATGGTTGAGTTAATGAATCAGAGAAAAACAATTCATCTAAGTTTTTAATTTGATGAAAGTTCAAGAGTAAATAAATAAAGTTTTGATTCACCCCTAAAATTTTATGTATTCATTCCTTGTACTGTAAGAGCCAAATCTAATATTAAATTATCTTCATAATAATCTTAGGGCAAAAAAGTGAACATTATGTAGATGACTTATCTTGTGACAAAGTCACCATATGAAGATGGAGGCTCAAAGTTCTACTAACAAATTAGCATATCCTCCAATTCAAAATTTATATGTTATTTAAATAAGTTAGCAAACTAAATTAACAAGCATTATAATCAATTTTGCTCACAATGTCAGCTGTATAAATTAGAAATGAATGCTCTAAAAGTATATGATATGAGACAATTTAAATTTAAGAATGTAGCAGGAGAAATCTAAGTTTACCGTATCATTAGGTGATTTATAATCTCATTCCTAGTATTAACATGCATCTCACACATAAGCTAAATAGAAATCTAACTTTAGTGGCAAGTAATAGATAAGAAACTAATATAATAAATTGATGAGCATTAAAGTCATAAAAAGGATAACCCGATGCATAAAACCTCCGTCGGTGGGGGGTCCCGGGGAAGAGTGTGACCACATTGGGTCTATTATATGTAGGCTTACCTTGCACTTTACAAGAAGTTGTTTCCACAATTCGAACCCGTGAGCATTAAAGTCATAAGTGATTATAAAATGACATGTACTGTAGAAGTTTTAATTGATTTGCCAATTATAAAATCGATATATTGTATTCCTATTTGTTTTGCTCACCTTCCTCTTTTGGCTTCTCTAGGGAATATAATGAATTATGATATGTGAGCCTAAGTCATGATCAGCATCAAATTGATTGATTGCTAAAGGGACAGATCAGAACAACAGGTTATTCTAAGAGTGCATCATTAAGGGATTTATTGGTCTCATCTAAGGGATTCATTGGTCTCATGTATAAGATGTATGCATAGATTCTTGTGGCTTCCTAGTGAGATCAACCCACATGTCTACAAGACTGCATTAAATAATGCTCCTAAAAGATTTAATATTAAAATTGGTTTCTCCACATGTCTATAAATCTCTCAGTCAGCTGTTGCGAGTTAGACTTAAACTAACACAATTAGAACAAAAATCAGGCATAGCTATAAGATATCAACATATCTTTATCTATCCAAGTTCAGTGTATCGTGTCTTTGTTGCTGTGGGCGGTACGTTGATGCTTTCCCTTATCCTAACCTCTCTTTCTTATGGTGTTTTCATCCCCTCCCCATGATTGGCAAACAAAATCTAAGGACAAGTTATGAAAACATAATCTTCCTATCATATCAATTCTTGATTGCATCAATAAAGCTAAAACCTCTTATTGTGAGAAGCAGGGGTAGATAAGTCTTTTCTTCTTATAGTATTAGGGTTATATTGGTTATATAAACCCTGTCTATATATTCTTTTTTGAGTAAGATAGTTTTAATATGGTATTAGAGCCACAAAATTAGGGTTCAGCGCTGACCCTAAAACTCTAATCGCGATTTCGCGATTTTTTTTTTGGTTCCTGTTCAACTTCTCGGCTTCGTCTTTCGCTCGCGAGCCCGGCTTCGTCTTCTTCCGCTCGCGACGAGGGTTCAGCTTCGTCATCTTCTGTTCGCGAGCGCAGCCCGGCTTCGTCTTTCGCAGCACCTCCGAGTACGCTGGCCGCATCCCCTTTTCCCATCGACGAGATTCCTGCGCCGCCGGAAAAGGAGTCGTCATCCAATATCACGCGGCCGCCGCCACCCTGCATTCCATCCTGTCGCAGGTCTATCCAGGAATCGCGTCCGATCCCTGCCTCTGCCTAATTGCGGAAGAGAGGAAATCCGAGAGCGCCGCCCGCGCGCTACCCGTGCGCCGTCAGCAAAAGAGAACAGAGGACTTTCATCCACATAAATAATAAAAAATATCATAGATCCATCATTGTATTTGTAGAAGGGTGAAGAGTCTGTTTTTGATCCAGAAAATCCTTGAGCTTGTAACCAAGTAGATAATCGACACGCACGAGAAGCTTGTCGAAGACTATATATGGATTTCTTTAGCTGACAAACATGAGATAGAAATTGTGGATAGATAAACCCAGGTGATTGCTGCATGAATATAGTGTGCTCAAGATGACCATGAAGAAAAACATTAGAAATATTTAATTGTCGTACATGTCAAGTAGAACTTACAACTATCGATAATAATAATCTGATAGATGTAATTTTAATGACGGGGCTGAAGGTGTCATGAAAGTCAATACCTGATTGTTGATTAAATCCTTTTGCTACAAGATGAGCTTTGTACCTTTCAAGAGAACCATCAGCTCGATGCTTGAGGCGAAATACTCATTTACAACCCACAACATTCATGAAGGGAGTGCGCGGAACTAGATTCCATGTTCCATTGCGAATAAGTGCATCAAATTCTGTAGATCATTGCACAACGCCAATTCGAATCCTTGTTCGCATGTAAAAAACAAGTTGGTTCAATAGATTTTGAAGATACCACTAAACTTGTGGAAGGGGATATCGAGTTGTCATTGATGGACAACGTGCATAGATATCACTTAAAGGAAGCATACGACGAGAATCACTATCATTTGAATCACTTGTTGATGGCGATGAGGAAGTGGGCTAACAAAGTGAATTCGATGATGAACCTGTTGGTGAGGCTTCCAAGATTGGACACGGAATAGGATCCAACATATTAACCCCTCTGATAGTGTTAGTGCGTCTTGCTCTGGTTGGAGTAGCAACTTGAGGTGATTCGGATGATATAGGATTATTGTTAGAGAGCTCTGGAGCAGGACCTAGGATGCCATCACCTCCGACAATGTTAAGTGTCATCAAGAAAGTGTCACTCGTATCTGGAGGAGAGATTGAAGAAGCTATCAAAAAAGGGAATAAAGACTCATCAAAAGTAACATGCCGTGAAGTGTATACCCGTCCTGTAGGTATATGCAAACAACGATACTCATGATGCAAATTACTATAACCAAGGAAAACATATTGTAGTGAACAAGAATCAAGTTTGTGTTTAGAATAGGGGTGTAACCATGGATAACATGCGCAACTAAAAATTTGAAGAAAAGTGTAGTCAGGAGTTTGATTGTAAAGTTTTTCTAAAGGACACTTATGATTAAGCAATGGGGTAGGGAAGTCGATTTATGAGATATGTTGCAGTACAGACAACTTCATCCCAAAATTACGCGGAATTGATACCTAATGAAGAAGAGCTAAGGCAGTTTCAATAATATGTCTATGTTTTCTCTCAGCTTAGTCATTTTATTTTGGAGTATGAGGGCATGCAAGAGACTCGATGAACAATTCCACAAGAAACAAGTTGATGATGGAGAGATTGATATTTGCCTCCCCAATCAGAATGAACAGAAAAGTATTTTATGATTAAAATATCTTTCAACTAGTTTTTGAAAATTACAGAATATATCCAATAAATCAGATTTTCTTCTCATAGGAAAGAGCCAAGTATATTTGCAAAAATGATCAATAAAGATAACATAATAAAGAAAGCCATGGTTATACAAAATAGGTGCAGGACCCCAGACATCCGAATGAATTAATTCAAGTGGAAAATTAGAAACATGATTAGATGAAGAGAAAGGTAGTTTGTGACTTTTAAATTCCATGCAAGCCCTACATGAATGAGACGTAGAGGAGATAGAGGAAGTAGGTAAATCATACCTATTAATGATCGATTGAACAATGCGAAGAGAAGGATGACCAAGTCGGGCATGTCAGGCTGGTTATTTTTGTACGTTTACCAATGAAAGTCTTAATTGAAGAATTTTGAATATAATAAAGGTCATATTTGATTCCTCCAGAAAATAAGATAGTATTTGTCCTGTTAGATTTTATAAAATAATGATTACGATGAAATTCAAAAATTACATCATTATCAAGACAAAATTGACGTATGAAAAATAAATTTTTAGTAATTGATGGGAACGTGAAAGATGTTGCGCATGCGAAAAGTACGATTAGATAAATAAATATGTGTGTTTCCAAGATTAGTAATTTGCAAACCTGAGTCATCGCCTACTTGCACTGTGTCCGAACCATAGTATAGTGTTACTTCTGTAAAGATATTATAATCTGATGTGACATGATGAGTTGCTCCAGTATCAATATATCATTCAGTAGAAAAAAACTCTGGTGGTTTATCAAGAATAGGCACGGCCGAGAGCACTTTAGGATAAAGAGTAGGCACAGACGATTGTCTCAAAGCTGTAGGACCACCGATAAAATTTGTATCATATCGTTTAAGGACATTAGGTACCAATATGCCTAATTCTGAGATAAATTTGACATTTTCTTCGAGTATTTGACATTGAAAATAGAAGCAACGAAAAAAAATAATGAAAAAGTGAGAATAAGGGAGATTCATTATTATATATGAATTAAACCTATATAGTCACCAAAGTGATGTTATTTTTTCTTATTTCACAAGAAATAAACAATGTAACGTAGGTAATTTTCAAAAGTATACATGCACGTTCAATTTTTTTTTTCTTTTATCATTTAAGGAAAACACACATTCACACTTTTATTTAGTTATTTGTTATTATTATTTAATATTATCAACTTATAAATTTGTATAAATGTAATATGTTGAATTTGCAAGATAAATGATTGAAAGTTTTGATAAAAATAATCAAACTTAAATTTTATAATTTTATCTCTTTCTATTTATTTTATCATATATATATTTTTTAAACTTTTATTAGGGGTATAAAGTTCTTCTTGTGTATTCTATTAATATATATATATATTTTTTAAAAAAAGAATGTGTCGGATACCTGACATTGAATACTTGATATTAATCAGGTATCCGACTTATGGATATTCAACCATATCCAATAGTGATCGGGTATTATTTTCCTACGTGATATATCGGATTATCCGATTATAACTATCCGAATCTGATAAAATCTGACCGGCACCCACCCTTAGCCATGAGCAAATTCAGAGAACTCTTAGCTATGAGCATTCGTACTTGGCTATGAGCATGTTACGGGAATAACCCATAGGGGCCTCTGGTTCGACTCGAGTCCGATCCTAGTCCCTCCCACGAGTCCAGTCAGCCACACCCGCGAGCTCGATTGACAAAGTTCTCTTTCCCTCTCTCTCTCTCTCTCTCTACTCCAGTAGCCGAATCGCCCATTCGGCCCACCTAGTAGCCGAATCACCCAGTCGGCCTTCACTCAGTCGGCCCTCTCATGGTCGAATCGTCCCTTCGGCTCGCCCAGTAGCCGAATCACACATTCGGCCCCCTCGTTGCCGAATCGCCCCTTCGGCTCGCCCAGTAGCCGAATCACTCATTCGGCCCCCTTGTTGTCGAATCGCTCCTTCGGCTCGCCCAGTAGCCGAATCACTCATTCAGCCCCCCTCGTTGCCGAATCGCCCATTCGGCTCGCCAGTAGCCGAATTACCCATTCGGCCCCCTCATTGCCGAATCGCCCATTCGGCTCGCCTAGTAGCCGAATCACTCATTCGGCCCCCTCGTTGTCGAATCGCCCATTCGGCTCGCCCAGTAGCCGAATCACCCATTCAGCCCCCTCGTTGCCGAATTGCTTATTCGTCCACGCTCTCATTCGGTCACACTCCCCTACGACTGTAGCGCCGAATGGGGGCTTCCAATGCCCGAATCGCTAGGGAGCCACGGACCTAGCTGTGCGGACATCTCATCTAGTTGAATATATGACCTACAATGCCTTGGCATATCCCATCACGACTTCTGACAAGCCCACACCCCCATTTATTACCGCCATTCCTCTGACATCAGCATGGGATGCGATAAGATTGCTAGCATCAGCGATAGGACAGGGGACTCGATTGTTCCTGACACCTCATTAATATTGATGGGATATTTCTTAAATGATGACATGACAGGTATGTATGCTCATCTCTCCTTAAAATCACCACTCCCTCCGTAGCAGGTAGACTCTCGACTCCTGAACTCTCTTTTACGCTCAAGCTCTCCCTCCACTGTTCATCTTCTTCTTCCTCCTGCCGTGCTTGACTTGAGCGTCGGAGTGGTCGCGTCAGGGCACCCCCTGGCCATCCTACTCACGCCTTCTTTGTTCTCAGGTCTGGGAGCCAGAGGAGCGTCAGATCCTTCTTCCTATTCCAAGCCAGCCCCGACGAAGGCCCGGTGACTTGTCCAGACGCACTTCTCAATCGGAACAGAGCAAATTCAAAGAGCTCGTAGTTAGAGCAATTTGTAGTCGTTTGGGCATGATAAGTGGAAGGGTATTTTAGTAGATTATCATTTTAATATAAAATCGATCAAAAAAAATTGGCATGGCATAAAATATTTATTAGAAAATAATAAAAATAAATGATATCATTTGGGATACATATTTGATAGTCGTGAAGCGTTAGTGTTAGTTCTTAGAGTCAATTATCATATGATTGATAAGAGAGCTTTTATATCATATTTTATTAATAAAAGTTAAAATTTATAGTTATTATATTAATTCAGATTTGTGCCAGATGAATAAGTATAATAATGCCCTAAGGTAGTAAATTATACTCTACAATATAACAATTGGTTTAATTGATAGTGGAAGGATGTAAATATATATAGAACATTGCTCTTAACTATTCATAGTCAAGCTTTAGTATACCTGACATATAGGTCAATTGATAACTTAATCTCACAAGTCATGGATATAAGATATCAAATTAACACGCCATGAGAATGTTTCATAGATCGTTGATTTCCTACATAAAGAGTTATGTACTTTAGTATATGCAAACGCCACATGCAAGAAGATGAACTATAAAGTTGATCATTGGGTATGCAATTGTAAGTACCGATGGAATCAAAATATCTCTACAATAGTATGATATTGTCCACTTTGGGCCTAAGCCCTCATGGCTTTGTTCTTGGGCTCTCTCCAAAAGGCCTCATACTAATGGAGATATTTATCATCCTTTTAAACCCATGATCTTTTCCATGTGTTTTAGATGTGGGATTATGTTTGCACCCTTGCAACCCAACAATCCCCCCCTCAAATAAAGGACCACAGGCTCCCCTTAAACGGAAAGCCTCCGTTTGATGTCTGAATCCTCGACCCACCAGGACTTTTTGCCCCTCGGTCCACCCGACCTCGGTCCACCCGACCTACTAGGACTGACTTCTCACCTAGCCGCAACTAGGACTTTTTACCCCTCGGTCCACCCGACCTACTAGAACTTCTCGCCTAGCCGCAACTAGGACTTTTTGTCCCTCGGTCCACCCGACCTACTAGGACTTCTCACCTAGCCGCAACTAGGACTTTTTGCCCCTCGGCCCACCCGACCTACTAGGACTTCCCACCTAGCCGCAACTAGGACTTTTTGCCCCTCGGTCCACCCGACCTACTAGGACTTCTCACTTGGTGTCTGGTCCTCTTGATTCAGACACGGGAGTACCCACTTCCTTTGTTTTTAAGGTTCAACCCACATGGTTAGATCTGGATCATGACTCTTCCGGCGGTTAGTCCGGTGAAGAGAAGTCTCGCTCTGATACCAATGGTAAGTACCGATGGAATTAAAATATCTCCACAATAGTATGATATTATCCACTTTGGGCCTAAGCCCTCATGACTTTGTTCTTGGGCTCTCCCAAAAGGCCTCATACCAATAGAGATATCTTTCATCCTTTTAAACTCATGATCTTTTCCATGTGTTTTAGATGTGGGACTATGTTTGCACCCTTGCAACCCAACAGCAATAAGTTATGCGAAGGGATGTGAATGATGTAGTTGAGATCTATCTCTTTCATATGACAGAAGTGATATCTATGAGCCCCTTTATTAAGTAGGACTATACATAACTATGCTCAAATAAGTCAATATGAGATATTGAGCTCATTTGGTTAAGTGAGTCTACTTTAATTTTAAAATTTTAATAAAAATACAAAAGAAGATTAATAAAATATGATAAATATTTTTTTAATAATAAGAGTTGATTTTATTAATAAAAATAATAAAATAAAATAAAATTTTAATTTAGTGTTGATTTTTAAAAACTAACACTACAGTTTAAATACAACATTTATTTAACTTTAATTTTAAAATTTTAATAAAAATATAAAAGAAGATTAATAAAATATGATAACTATTTTTTTATTTTTTTAATAATAAGAGTTGATTTTATTAATAAAAATAATAAAATAAAATAAAATTTTAATTTAGTGTTGATTTTTAAAAACTAACACTACAGTTTAACATTTATTTAACTTTAATTTTAAAATTTTAATAAAAATATAAAAGAAGATTAATAAAATATGATAAATATTTTTTTATTTTTTAATAATAAGAGTTGATTTTATTAATAAAAATAATAAAATAAAATAAAAAATTAATTTAGTGTTGATTTTTAAAAACTAACACTACAGTTTAAATACAGCATCGCTATGACGTTGATTTCTGAAGATCAGCACCACAATATTACTGTTCTACAAAAACTAGCTTCATAGTATTGGTTATAATCACACACAGTAATGTTGGTCTTCGGAAATCAATACTATAATATTTTGAAAGTTTAAATCATTTTAAACATTACTAGGAGGGCTTTAAAATGGCAAACAATGACTTATTTGAACTCAAGTTCACCCAATAAACTTATAGGAGTTGGAATGAGTTCGATCGAAGCTCTTAGGTCAATCAATATTTTAACCGAAACTCATTGATGAACTTAAATGACTTGGATTTCTAAAAAGTTGACATGTAAATGAAGAGGGTAGTGCAATGAAATTATGTATGTTGTTCAATCATAATTCTAATATCCTTATGATAAGTTATATGTATGTATTAATTGTATTAAAGTTTGAAACTTTAAAAATTTTCTGATCACTATTGTTAATGATATCAAATTGATATTTCTAGGCACATATAGACTCTAGAAAATTTTAGAAAACTGTAGTACTTGGAATATATTCGATCGGAGCTTTCTAGGTCCATAAATGAGTTTTGGTCAAAACTCATTGATGGACCTAGGGGTTTTAGATTTTCTAAAAATATGTTATGAAATGGAAGAGGGGTAGTACAGTAAAGGTATTTATGATATCTATAACATGATATCCCTATGATAAATTATAGGCAAAAATAAATTTTAAAAAAAAGAGAAAATTTTCTTTTGAACCTTCGAAAATGTCTTAAATGATATTTTTTAGGCTCGAATCATGGCCTATTATAGAATTCTACTTAGTAAGAAATGTAGATATCTGAACGAGCTTCCATTTAGAGCATAGAACGTCCCATTCTGATACCCGAGTCAAAACTTATAGCTTCCAAAAGTAGGTATTTGGCACATACACATAACTTATCGTAGGAATATCATAACAAGACATGAACACCATATATATCTCATACATATTAACATCTCTCATCTCATTGTAAGTTTTTAAAAATCCAAGTCCCTTAGTAGAGTTATCAAATGAGCCAACAGAAACCCAGTATATGGCGGGTGGGGCTGGCCGATCCACCAACTTAGTGAGTTGAGAAATTTCTAATCCAACCCAATCTAAGGCGGGTTGTGGGTTAGGTGGACGAACCTACAGGTCTATCAAAATATAAAAAAGTATAGAAAATATTAAAAATTTTAAATTTGGATTACAATTTAAACGGGTCAAGTTGAAATTTTTAAGTTTGGATTGCGGTTTGGATGGGTCAAGTATATTAGTCCTTTAAGTTTTCTACTTCAATTTTAAATTTTAAAGAAAAAAGTTTTCTCAACTCACGGGCCAACTCAAGATCGTTGTGGCTGATCCATATGGGTCGCGGGCCTAGGTGAGTCAACCCACCTGAACTCATCTTAAAATGGATTAATAAAATTTCAACCTAACCTGCCTAAATTATTTATTGGGGTGGGCCAACCAGACAAGTCCAACCAAAATTGACGGCTCTTTATCTCTTAGGTCCATCAATGAGTTCCAATCAAAACTCATTGATAGACCTAGAGAGCTCTGATCGAACTGATCGAAATCATTCCAACTCTTGTAAGTTTCTATAGTGCCCGAGAGTATAATGGTGCCTTCCGTTATCATCGTAAAGGATTCTCAGTATTACTTAAAATGTTTAGAAAGTTTCAAACTTTATACCAATTGACACGGACCTATAACTTCGTATAAAAGACTCTGGACTAGGATTTCTCATTATATCTACTTTCTATTCAATTCATACTTCTATCTCATTGTAAAATTTCAGAAATCCAAGTTGTCTAGATCCATCAATGAGTTTCGATCAAAACCCATTGATGGACCTAAAGAACTTCGATCGGACTCATTCCAACTCCTATAGGTTTAAGGTGAATCTGAGCCAAAATAAACTCTCATTTACTATTTTAAAGCCCTCCTAATAATGCTCAAAATGATTTGAACTTTTAAAATATTGTGGTGTTGGTTTTCGAAAATTAGCACCACAATATTGGTTCTGATCATACACTGTGGTGCTGGTTTTTAAATATCATAGTGGTCTTATTTTCTGAAGACTATAGTGATGCTGGTCTTTAGAAATCAATATCACAGTCTGTGTTAGTTGACATGCGATCGTAACTTCGTCTACAATATCTTAATCTATTAATAAATTTTGATTAAAATTTATTGATGGATCAAAATTCATGGATGAACGTTCAAAAAATATGCAACATGAGATTCGAATTCTAGAAAACAATTTTATCTCTTACCACCGTATCCGGTCCAAGAAGCGATTTTGTGTTTCCGTGAGGGAAGCAAATGTTCACGGTCGCAATCAATTGAATCTAATCATCGATGTTGACCACCAGCTTCACATGCACTGGGCCCTATTTCCACTTTACCACCTCGACTTTTGCAGGGTTTGGCAGGTCCTCCATTTCGGAATCATGTCGGCTAACACTCCGCCACAAATAACCAACGATCAACAAATTTCCATCTAATTCCAACATCACAATTTCAAAACTTTCAGGATGTTTTCCGAAACAGTGTCATCGTCGTCGACTAGAGTTGTCAAACGGATCAATTTATGACGGATTAGGCTGACCTATTGGAAATTTATCATATGACGGGACAAGACGAATCGACCCATTAACTTGACATATTAAAAAATCTCTAATCCAACCCAACACAAGACGGATTACAAATTAGACAAAGCAACTTATGGATTTGTCAAAAATAAAAAAATATTTACAATATTAAAAATTTTAAATTTGGATTACAATTTAAATTGATTAAGTTGAATTGTTTAAACTTAAATTGTAATTTTGACGGATTAAACTCACTAATTCATTAAATTTTTTATTTTAATTTTAAAATTTAAAATAAATAATAAACTTTCTCAATTCGTTGATCAACCTAAGCCGATCGTGGATCAACCCACATGGAGCGCGAGCCTAACAGGTCAACCCATCTAAACTCATCTTAAAATAGATTAATAAAATTTCAACCCAACTCTACCTAAATTGTTTGACAGGGCGGTTAATCGAACATATCTAACTCAAATTCACAATTATATTGCCGACCGACTCACTTTTTCTCTTAGCTCCTCTATTTTGCAATAATACTAAACATTTCCGGTTAGAAGCATTTGGCGACGCTAAAAGGACTATTTTGCAGTAATTAGTTTAGCACTCGATTAAATAATTATTGGTAATTGGATTCAAAATGAAGAGGTATATAATTCGATAAAAATATAAAAAAGGAAAGAGAAAAAAGATTCCTGACTTCCCGCCGCTACAGCCACCAAATCCACTATTCCATGTTTTTCTCTATAAATATTTTATCAGAATAAAATTTAATTGTGGGACTATTTTTTTCCACTTTTTTATTAAATATATAAATATTTTATTTCCTCTTATTTAGCTTGAAAATGATCTTTGAATCTACAAGGCCTAACTTTTTTTAAAATATAAATGTAATTTAATCAAAATTATTATATAAAAAGTATTATATTAAAATACTCTACTCTTTTTTATTAAGTTAATCAAAATGACTCATTTTATATGTTACAACTGGGAGCTTGCTCCACTCTAAACCTCAACTTTTTTTATCAATAATGTTAAATAATTTTAATAATAATATTTCATTTTTTAATAATTTTAGTTAAAATTTAAATTAATTATTTTAGTATTTAGTTATGATCGTAATTGCTATTTATTATAATTATTATTATAATTTTTTATTTTTTGCCCATATATGTAATATTTATCGCTTGTACTTAAAAATAAATAAAAAAGGAAAAAAATAAATATTTATTTTTTCTTTCTCTCTCTTGTCCCGTGTTAGTCTCCTTGCTGCGTCTCTCTGCTTGCTCTGCCTCCTATAAATACAGCAAGAGCTTCATTGCTCCCTCCAGCCTCACTCCATCGGAGGACCTCAAGCGATCGCCAGATCCACACTCGCCCTCGTTTCGATCATCCGCTTTACCGGTGATTCCATCTCTCCTCTGTCAACCAAGGAAGCTCGCCGATTTCGATAAGATGTGGAGAAGAGGCGAGAACGGATCGACGACGGCGCCGGCGGCGGCAATGCCGGGATGGCTGGGAAGGTTGATGGAGGAGAGTTTTTTCGTCGGATGCGACGCCCACGGAAGCCGCAAGAAGAGCGAGAAGAACATCTTCTGCCTCGATTGCTGCACCAGCATCTGCCCCCACTGCGCCCCGGCTCACCCTTCCCACCCTCTCCTCCAGGTACCTAACCCTAACCCCCTCTCGATTTTCCATTTCTTCTAGGTTTTCTCGTCATTTGTGATTTCATTAATTAGCGGCAGTGGATTTGCGAAATTTGCTCATGTTCCTAATTCGGAAGCAGGATCTCCAGTGGGCTTTTGTCCCTTTCTCAAGGATTTTGTTCTGGTTGCGTTGCTATTCCCCTTCACCTTTTCTTTCTATTTCAATCAATCCTCGTCCAGATTCATCCGATTTCTGGTTTTTACCCTAACCCGATACAGTTTTTTCTCCCCATTTTTACCATGTCTTTTCACTCCTTTTCCTACTGTGATATAATCTTGGCTATTTTTGTTCTAGTTTTACAACTCGTTCTCAGTTTTGTTTCACCTTGATTGCTTTAATTTTCCTCACGGCTGCCATGGGTCTAATTACTGCAATGAAATTTTGGACTCATCTCATTCAGTTTACTGTTTCCCTTCCTCGATAATGCCTTTTTTTTTCTCCTCCATCCCTCAATTAGAACACTAGGTTTACTGTTTTGCCCTCGAATTGCAGAGTGACTTTTCCCCTGTACCAGCAGTGGTGTCAGCTGAGTGGCCTCCTCAGCCTGATACCACATGCCCCATTATAATTCTCGGTCAATGATTCAGATTGACGACAGATTCGGATTGATCCATACCTAAAAAATTTAATTATGGACTGATTAATTCTCTCCGACCAGTATTTTTGAAATTGCACCAATCCTAGAATCAAGGAAGAATAATTCAGATTAAATGGAGTTTTTGCCCATTATCAGAAAAAGCAAACCAATTATATATCCTCTCTTTTATTCTCCAACTCACTGAGATTTTTTTTTTAATAAATCAGGTGAGACGATATGTGTATAACGACGTTGCTCGCCTGGAGGATCTGGAGAGGCTCATAGATTGCTCCTACGTTCAGGTAATTAATCACTGAATTACCTATGAAGAGTTAGATCTGAAAGATTTTTGTCAAAAGTTGGAAATTTAATCAAAGAAGAGTTTAACCTTGTCGAATGAGAAATTATCCGAAGTTGTGCTAATCGAGATTGCAACTAACTTTCAATTACCATGGCTTTCATTTGTGGCTGCAGCCCTACACTATCAACAGTGCCAAAGTGATTTTCCTCAAGCCAAGGCCTCAATCGAGGCCTTTCAAGGGCTCCGGGAACCTTTGCTCAACGTGTGACAGAATTCTCCAAGAGCCATTCCACTTCTGTTCCCTTTCATGCAAGGTGCTTAATTGATCCAATCAAATCAATTTAGTTAAATCAATATCTTGTTTAACGATATATACTTATGCATGGGATCGGAGCAGGTGGATCATATCTTGTTTAAAGGGGAGGACCTATCCAGCATACTGTTCAGGTTCAATGAGTTAGATTTCGCCTTCTCTCGCTTTGAGAACCTTCGCATGGACGGAGCAGAACTCGCCGAGGAGGAGGAGGAGGACGACGACAACGCAGGCAATTTCATCGGCTGCTCGAGCACCACCGGCGAGAAGAGGAAGAAGGGCGGGTTCTTCCCACAAATAGTCCTGTCCTTGAGCAGCAGGAGGAAGGGGGCGCCTCAGAGGTCTCCCCTCTCCTGATCCCCCATTAACTCTGCTACTGCCTCACTGTTGCTGCATACTCTGTGGAGATTATATGTATAATTACGCACGTAGTTCCTCCTGGCTGACTGTGGAATTATTAATGTGGGCAAACTTGTGGTGCTTTGAGCCACTGAGCACATCCATCATTCAATAGGTGGGCAGGCACAGTGGCCTTGCTGCTTATTCTAAGCCCACAGTGCTTGCCAATTTTGGTTGTGTAATGGACTCTCTAATGCATAATGCATACTTATTTTATCTTATAATATCGTATACATACTTATAATGCATGATATAATAAACTAGGAGTTTTGATATTCTTCGCGATCAGTGCTGCGCAACTCCGTGAGCGACACAGTCGATCCATCACCATTGCCGCCGCCCTTTCTGTGCCATCTGACCACCGGCCGAGCCGCCGGTCACTCCGGTGCACGATCAATTTGATCGGAACGCGACCGGCAGTGGCACGTGTGCGTTTCTGATCAAATCGCGATCGGATTCCGATCAAATCGTGGTCTGATTCCGACCAAATCACGGTCGGAGACCGGCCGAGGAAGGACCGCCATGCGACGCCGGTCCTTCCTCGGCCGATCTCCGACCGCAATTTGGCCAGAATCCGACCGTGATTTGGCCGGAAACGCGGTCGGCAGTGGCGCGCGCCGTTTCCGACCAAATCGCGGTCGGATTCTGATCAAATCGCGGTCGGAGACCGACCGAGGAAGAATCGACGTCGCACGACAGTCCTTCCTCGGCCGGTCTCCGATCGCGATTTAGTCGAAATCCAACAGCGATTTGATCGGAAATCGACGCGCGCCACTGCCGGCCGTGTTTCCAACCAAATTGCGCCGGATTCCAGTCACAATCCGGTCGGAATACGACGCCGGCCGATGCACCGACGAGTGGCGCGTCGATCATGCCCAGGCCGACGGCCAGCGTTGGTCGGACGGCGTGGCGAGGGCGGCCGACAGTAACGGGAGTCGGGACAGAACATTGTGCATTCCTATATTTGGACGGTCAAATTTGTTGCATGATCGTGTGATGGATAGTGGATCGAGTGACGCTCACGGAGACGCATGAGGGAGTCGTGCAAATATCAAAATCGAATAAACTAGTACATGAGATAAAAAGGAAGTGTTGATAGAGATCTGCATGGAGGGCTCCAACGAATTTCTATTCTTTTGATGCCCTGACAGGTTACAAATCCTTTCGCCTGCCCTTCCAAATTCCATTGGCTTCCTTTCTGCAAATTCACATGAATTCACATGGCGCGGAGAGCCAGACGCAAATCTTGACTACTTACTCCAGCCATCAATGTGTCTACGGAGGCCAATCCACCTTCTCTCCCATAATTTAGTACCTTTTCTCAAAACACCCTTTGAACTTTTAAAATTATTTTGGAGTGAAAAAATATGAAAAAGCTAAAATAATTATTGGAAATATGAAGAAGGACTTTAGTCCCACATTGGTAGTTGAAGGGCAACTTGGTTGGTTTATATTGTATCACAAGCATTGATGTTGTGAACAAATGCAAGGGGAGAGGCTCTCTCTCATGCGTGGGTGCGCAGGGGGTGCAAATCCATGGCCCGGATTGCATTGCCCGCAAGGTAACTTGTGTGCGAGCGCGCGTCGAATGTCGAACCGGTCAGGGCATAATTTGCCCAAGCAGATGAACCAACATTTTGTCATTCCTTTCAATTTTTGTAATGTTGACTGCAATAAAACGGACAAGATCGAGTTATTACCTGGCGTTGAAACGGCCAGAGTTAATTAGACGTTTCGAATCAAGCCATCAATTCCACCATTAATCTCCAATTAATTGAAGATATGGTATGGTGCGAGGTTATAAAAGAGGCAGCGAGGCAGCGATGGGAGGAAAAATAGAGTATTCTCGATCCCTCGCTTCCTCTCTCCTCTGTTTTCCCCTGTGATAGCCTACTGGTGTAATCAGTTCGCTGGCAACGATCTGTGCTTGATCGTTTTCCGGTTTTGTCGTTGTATCCTGGGAAACATACGTCCGTCTTTACTTCTAAGCACTGTCAGAGGGGACAAATCTGTTTTAAGGAAACTGCATTGAACGCAGGCCTCGACCATTCGGCAACTCGGCTCGGCCATTCAGCAGCTTGGTCATTCGGCCATTCGGCCATTCAGGAGCTCGGCCATTCGGCCATTCGGTCATTCGGCAACTCGGTCATTCGGCCATTCAGCAACTCGGCTCGGCACTCGGCAGTTTGGCCACTCGGCGGTTTGGCCACTCAGCTCGGCACTAGGCGTTCTGCCATTCGGCTCGGCCACTCTGCTCGGCACTCGGTGGTTCGGCCACTTGGCTCGGCCACTCGGCTCAGCACTAGGCAGTTCTGTCATTCGACTCGGCCACTCTGCTCGGCACTCAGCTTGACCACTCTGCTCGGCCATCCTGCTCGGCATTCGGCAGTTGACCACTCAGCTATTCAGCTCTCTCCAGTAAAGCATACTGTTAACAATAATTAACTAACCGAGGAAGAACGGCGGCGACGAGAACTCCGGAAGCATGCGACGCGACGGCACGGCGGCCTTGCAAACTGCCGTGTCGGTCGGTGGAGCGCAGCGCACGGCGACGCCGAAACCGGTCCGCATACTTACTATATTTATTCTCTGCGACCTTGTTATTATATTTAATTAATTGAGTGGGGAGTAGACATTTTATTTAACGTATTCAAATAAAAATATTAATGAATTATTTCACTAATAAGCTATATATCTGTATTTGTATTTGAGTTGTATCTTTTTTATAATAATTTTAAAATATTATATTGTTTATTTTAACTGTTAGTGTGACTATGTGGAAACCCAACCGAGTTTTTTTTAATAACCCAACTTTCCATTCTTACAATCTGATTGTCTCTAGAAGTGGTCTTTATTGTTCCTGTAAGACTGTTTGAATGCTAATTCGGTACTCCGCTTGTGAAGGCAAGACAAACTCGTAAATTTTTTCGCTCATGGGTATTGATTAATCTAGGAGGCAATCGGGTGCGGCCCCATAGAAGTTTCTCATTGGTCTCTGAGCAATTGACCTCCGTAATCCTCGTTATTCTTGTAAGACTGTTCCAACACTAATTCAGTACTCCGCTTGTGAAGGCAAGATAAACTCGTAAATTTTTTTCGCTCATGAGTACTATGACCTATGGTCGCCCAATCTAAGTTTTTCTTCTAAATTCAATGTCGACGTATATTCCAATAGAGGATCGAACTATGACACTATCAAGATCCCCGTTATGCCTTAACCCGATTGCTACCGTGTTATAAGGACACTGTAGAAACGTAGGAAGGCAAATAGAGAGAGATAAATAATTACTTTTTTATTGATAATAATTGTAGGCTAATAATTTTATTTATACATATTGTTAAAGATAATATATACAAACTATTACGATAAATCTGATACACATCTAAACGATGAAAAATATGATTGTTATTACAATCCAGACACATTAAGTAATTATCAATTGAAATCAATTTCAAATTATTATTCTAGATTACTATATTTATCATTGTTACTGAGATGTCGAACATTAAATTTGATTGTTAATTTATTGAAATATTTTTTTCTAACTATACGATCAATTAAATCTTCTAGAACAATGACAATAAAAAAAGGAGTAGTAGAAGATTGTTCTCGTAGCATAATTGAGTTGATTACGACGAAATAGAGTTGTTAAAGTGGGTAAGGATCGAATCTCGATGAAGTTGAGATAATATCCTCTTCCATTGTAACCAACTACAACTTCTTGATTTATCTTCTTCTATCGTAGTCAATTGCAGCTTCTTGATTTAATTCCTCATTAATGATTGTGAAGTTGACTATGTGAAGTCGTTGGAGTGACAGATTCTATTTTTTACTGAATAATAGTAGAAGATTACAATTTTGCTATTGTTGAATTTTTAAAAGAGGGCAACAAATTTGATGTTTGATAAAAGAAAAACAAGTTACAGGTGCAATTCTGATGGTTGGAATTCACTGGAGCAGAGGATGAAAGGATGAAATCTAATTGCTGCTACGAGGAGGGATTGAAGAGCTTGCTAATATTGATGAAGGAGCAAATTTCGACGATGCTTCTTCAACTTAGATGTAGCAAATGGCGGAGCCAACCCGAGTGATTTATCTGGGCTGATTCGAATTTTTGAACTGCCGATGGTATACCCGAGTTAGCTCTTAAAATTTTTTTCTCCCCTTCCTAAATCTAAGGGTTTTTTCTCCTCGTCGCCCACCCCCGGGCTACAACCCGGGTATAGATAAAGGTGGCTCCGCCCTTGGATGTAGCATTTGAATAGCTTCACAATTGATTTGAAGGAAGACGAACGATGCCAAAGGAGATGAAGATCTTAGGAAGAAGGGAAGAGTGACGATGTGGAGGATTTGAGAAACTCGATTAAGCAGGTGAAAGGAATAGTAGCAAAAAAGAATTAAAATAGAACTAGAAAAAAAAGGGAGAGAAGAGCATAGGACAAATTTAGTCCATGAAAGAAACAAAGGAGAGGAAAGAAAAACGAAGAAGAGAGAATAGAGATTTTTTTTTTTTGGATCGAAGAGGATAAAGATCGATTTTAATGTCTCCTCGAAGTAGAATAATTTGGATCTTGAGCCATTGTTAGTTTGCAGGCCTGACTTAAGGCATAGATCATTAATGTCTATATTTAAGATTTGATAAGTGACTTTTTGACAGAATAAATTAGAGTTATTTAGTATTGTTTTGATCATTTTTTATTATAAATTAGATTTCCAATCAGATTAATATTTTTATTTTATTTCTTATTAATTTTATAATTAACAAGTATTAATTTGTGGTATTTAATTTTGTAGAAAATTAGAATAAAGATAATAATTTTTGAAGAATTGCAATTAAGTCCAATTACAAAGAATTGAAATTGGATCAAGAAAATCAATTCAAAAAGCCCACGAAAAGATCCAATTTGAAAAAAAAAAAAAAAAACTCAGTTTGGTTTAGGTTTGGTTCGAATCTGGTTCAGTTCGGGTTCAAGTCTGGTTCAAATCGGCACGGTTCACTAAGGATTAAAAGCGCATCTGGTTCATCGCGTGAAGGGGGGCTCGACGGACGCGACTCTTCTCCTTCACGCATTCCTTTCTTCGTTCTTCTTCTCGATCTTCACATAGCAGCAACGGCAAAGCCAAGGTCGATGAGCGCCGACGACTCGCAAGAGATCTTGCCAACATGGTTTCGAACGAGAGGCCTTCTTCATCCCCGTCGATCGCGGAATAGTCGTTGAGAGTGGCCAACTTCGGCGATTGATGGCCGGTGGCATTCCACACAGTAGGGATGCCAGGCGTGAGTGGTTGCTCCGGCAAGCTCTTTATCCCTTCGCGTCCATCGGAGCTTCGAGCAGAGGTCGACTTCGTCGACGTGGTTTCGAACATGGGGAAGATTTTGTTCGGAACTCCGATCATCCCTCATCCACCGATGAAGCAAGGTAAGGATTTCCATTTCTTTGTTCTGACTTTCTATTCGTGGACGGCAGGGGTAGGGCAGAGGAAGGAGCTCCGGATTTCAGATTCTCCAATCAAATCTCGTCGGAGTCGTCCAACTCCGACGAGGTTCTTCGTCCTGTTGGTGCAAATCAATTGAGTTTCTGTGTGCTCTGTTCTGAGTCGATCCGGAAAAAATCCTAATTTCTAACCCTAGTTTGATTTTGTTTGTTTTTTGGTTCTGATAGAATGATTTCAATCAAAACCCTCATGTTCTTGTTTGTGTAATTCATAATGAGGTTGAATGATTGTTGAGTTGAATTGATAATCAAATGCGTTTCATGTTATAGATTGTTGATAGGACTGGAATTATTGGTGATTTGGTTCGGTTGTTTGATTCTACAATTTTTGTGATTCATATAAATGGTGTTGTATGAACATGTTATCGAATTAAGAGGGATTAGAATGATCATATGTGTTTGTTGATTTGTTATGATGAAGTGTTCTTGTTGTTGAAATCTTGAGAATAAATTGAACCATGGGATATTTTGTTGAATATATAGACATGGAAATGGATTATGGAAGTTAAGTTGTATGGTTGCAATTGTAGTGATGGATCTTGATAAGTTGTTTAATGTTGTTGTTGAATGAAACATAGTGTGATGTTTAGCTTGTAATTTGATGGTTGCAATGGATAATGATATGAACTTGTTCTTGATGTAGTTTTGTTATTGGATTGAAAGTGATAGTAACCAAGCATGTTGGTTGTGGAATGTGTTTGTAGAAGAATCACATGATGTGTCGTTTGATGTATAGAAAAGGGAAATGATATGTGGATTGTTGGTTGATGTATTGGAAATGGAATTTATTTTGTTGTTTAGAAAGTAAATGGAACATCTTGTATTGTGTACTTAGAAATGAATAAGTTCATGTTAAGATTGTATAAATAAATGAATGTTGTGGTTGTTAAAATTTGTGGATAATGAATATGTTCTTGCTTGATTTAAACAATTATTGTTATATGATGTTGTGTTTATTCATGTTTGGATAATTTAGGTTTAGTTGTATATGGTCAGTGGAATAGATTGTAAATTTGTGAAATTTGTTGTACTTGAATGTAATTGTGTTAATTATGGATGATATTGTAAAATGGGTTTTGTTTGAATAAATTTGTGATTAGGATGTATGATAAATCTTAAGTTGTGAATTATGTATAATTAATATTCATTTGTAAAGTGTAAGATTTAATTGTTAATAAATAAATTTTATGAATATTTAGGAGTGAATAAGGTCAACGATAAACCCCCTATGGCATGTTGTCTAGGATGACTTCTTGTCATTGATTACATAAGAGAGATGATCTAGACCTCTATTATACTGCTTGAATGACAATTGAGATTTTGATTAATTATAAATTTTAATTTTGAAAAGTGTGAGTGACAAATAAAATATCAAAATAAATAAATAAAAATAATCTAACAAAACACACCTTATCGGGCCCCAATTTTATTAGGGATCATTATTTTTAGTATTTAATATTTATTTTTATTTAATTTTTTAAAATAAAACATTCAATTTGGGATCATAATTTTTTAACATTTTAAATTTATTTTTATTTAATTTTTAATAAAACATTCAATTTTAATATTAAATTATTTTTATTTCATTTGTGGTAGATTTTTTATAATTAGTATTTTTAATTATATGCTATTTAACTCTTTCCTTTTCAATATCTCTCAAAAATTTTATTTGTTGATGATCTTGTAACTTTTCCTTCTCTCATCAACGCTCTGCACCTTTTTGTAGGACCGATGTGTGTGATAGAAGGGGAGTTGAATATTAAACTTCATATGCATTCCAAAATCGTTCAATTTAAAACTTGTGCAACAGAAAGTAAAGAAAAAGACAGTTCTTTTTTACTTATTTCGCAACCTCGTAGCTACTACTACTCCAAGGCCTGCAGTCACATTGACTATTTTCATTGGGCAATCACTATTACCCTTCTTCTCAAAAGAGAGGAAAGTGCATTTCTTTACAAATAGGGTTTGGTAACAACCTTACCAACCCTTAGAATATTAAAGCACAAATATAAACAAGTACATAAATCAACACAACTAACTAAGCGTTATCAAAGTTAGACTTGTTTGAGCTTGTAGTGGCGTTGCGGTGTTGTTGCATTGTTGAAGTTTACACGCAACATTTCGGAGCTTGGGAAGCATGGACAACTTTGGAATTGAGTATTTAAATCTATGTTGGAGGTTCTGGTTGATAGCCTCTTTTATAGATGACTTCGGGCATTTGGATCCACTTTCAGGTGCCTCCATCGAAGTCTATTTGATCCGACCTTATCGATGAGTTAGCCACCTCGGGGCGCGTCGAACCCTTTTGGGTGCTTGGACTATTGACATGTCGACCACTAGACAAAACTTTATCCGACTACGATTTATCCATCTCCAAGCGCTTGGATCTGCTTCTGGGCACTTGGAACCAATCTGAGAGATTGAAATCCTCAATTCCGGCCTATTTTCAAATTCCATTCCCTACATCACAATGTATAGCACAAGCAAGTAATTATAAGTATTATTGATAGTTTTTCCAATTGATGGGTCTCAACTTTTAGTTTCCCGTGAAATATTAAGTTAGATGACGCCCATTGCTCTCTTTTCAAAAGTGTGTCCTCATTACTCCATGTGGGAGAGTTTACTTGGTGTCAAACTTTGGTCCACCTGATATGTTTGGACTTTTACTTAGCTTTGATATTTGACCCTTGAGACTTTCCGCTAGACCTCCAATCTTTGACCCTTCTAATCTTTTTACCTAGTTGTCCTCGACCCTTAGGGTTTCTCGCCTAGTGTCCTCAACCCCAGGGCTTCCTGTCCGATGGTCTCGATCTGCTAAGACTTCCTGCCCACTCTCTCTGATCAGGACTTTTTTGCCTAACGTCCAGTTAGAATTTGCGTTACCTAGCCTCCTGTTAGTACCGATGGAATCAAAATATCTCCACAATGGTATCATATTGTCCACTTTGGGCCTAAGCCCTTATGGCTTTGCTCTTGGGCTCTCCCCAAAAGGCCTCATACCAATGGAGATACTTTCCATCCTTTTAACCCCATGATCTTTTCCATGTACTTTAGATGTGAGACTATGTTTGCACCCTTGCAACTCAACAATCCCTCCCTCAAACAAAGGATCACAGGCCCCCCTCAACGTCGTTTTTGATGTCTGAATCCTCGACCCACCGGGACTTTTTGCCTCTCGGTCCACCCGACCTACTAGGACTTTCCCACCTAGCCGCAGTTAGACTTTTTGCCCCTCAGTCCACCCGACCTACTAGGACTTCCCACCTAGTCGCAACTAGGACTTTTTGCCCCTCGGTCCACCCGACCTACTAGGACTTCTCACCTGGTGTCTGGTCCTCTTGATTCAGACATGGGAGCACCCACTTCCTTTGTTTAAGATTCAAACCACATGGTTAGATCTGGATCATGGCTCATCCGGCGGTTAGTCTGGTGAAGAACGGTCTCGCTCTAATACCACTTATTAGTACCGATAGAATCAAAATATCTCCACAATGATATGATATTGTCCACTTTGGGCCTAAGCCCTCATGACTTTGTTCTTGGGCTCTCTCCAAAAGGTCTCATACCAATGGAGATACTTTCCATCCTTTTAACCCCATGGTCTTTTCCATGTACTTTAGATATGGGACTATGTTTGCACCCTTGCAACCCAACACCTCCAACTAGAACTTTTCTAGTTGTGCTACCTACACACTTGGTTAATCTTGTTAGATCACAAACACTCTTAACTTTGAGCGTTTATCATTATCAAAATATTAATTCGATTATATGATACTTTCTACACTAACACCTTTTCCTTCCTCATTAGTGATTCTGTATTAAATGCATTGATTATGCTATTTCTTTACTTTAAGTAGGTATGAACAATTTGAAATATATGAAGATAATTTTATTTTTTTATATGATGTAAAAAAATTAAAATTAATTGATGATGATTTTTAAAAAAAATATTTAAATTTTGAAAAGTTTTAACAAAATTTTTTTCTATTATTTGATATTGATGTTTGAATTTACTTTTATAATTAAGAAATAATAAATTTAAAATTAAAATTAATACTTGAGATATTGAATCTTATAAAAAATTTAAATTCTTTTTCCAATGCATGAATAACTTATGGAATACTATTGATAGTGGCTCCGCCTTACGACAGACTTGGATGTCTAGCCCCGCGCTAGCAACTCTGCCTCACGATAGGCTTGAGACCCACAACCCTCCTAGCCCCTCGCTAGTGGCTCCGCCTTACGATAGGGTTGGATGTTTAGCTCCACGCTAGCGACTTGGCCTCACGATAGGCTCGAGACCCATAGCCCTCCTATCCCTTTGCTAGTGGCTATGCCTTACAACAGACTTGGATGTCTAGCTCTGCACTAGCGACTTAGCCTCACGATAGGCTCGAGACCCATAGCCCTCCTAGCCCCTCTCTAATGGCTTCTCCTTACAATAAGCTTGGATTCCTAGCTTCGCGTTAGCGATTCGGCCTCACGACAGGCTCAAGACCCATAACCCTCCTAGCCCCTCGCTAGTGGCTCCACCTTACGACAAGTTTGGATTCCTAGCTCCGCGCTAGTGTCTTGGTCTTACGACATGCCTTGAACCACAACCCTCTTAGCTCCTTGTTAGCGACTTCGCTTTATGATATGTTTGGATTCCTAGCTCTGCGCTAGTGACTTGGCCTCACAACAGGCCTAAGACCTACAACCCTCTTAGTCCTTAGCTAGTGGCTTCGCCTTACGACAGACTTGAATTCCTAGCTTTGTGCTAGTGACCCAGCCTCACGATAGGCTCGAGACCCACAACCCTTCTAGCCCCTTGCTAGTGACTTCGCCTTACGACAGATTTGGATCTCTTGCTCCACACTAGAGACTCGGCCCTGCGACGGACCCGAAACTCACACAACCCCCCTTCGCTCCTCGCTAGGGCTCAGTTCTATGCATAATTACATGCATTCGTTGGTAGGTTATTGCATAGTTTACTTTATTCATATGGTTGTGGCTGTTGCACTTGTTTGCTATGATTGTTGCACTGCGTGACATTACATACACGATTACATTTATATGATTCCTATTACCATGATTCATGTATTCTGCTGATTCCTATTACCTGTTGGTTATTATCTACTTCTTTTATACATGTTTATCTTAGCCTGTATACTCTTGTTATTCCTGCTGATTTATCTTATCATGTACTTCTATTTCCTGTATCCACTGAGTATCTAATGCTCACTACCCAAACCCTGGGGTTGTCATGTTTTCTCCCCAGGTAGCAGATAAGTGGATAGTACTTGGAGCTTGGAGATCTGGCCGACTGTATCCATCTCACAGTATAAAGATTGGTATATGTTAGCGGTATAGATTGTGTGAGTGTTGATACATGGACTGTTGATGTGATTTTGTACTTATACTTGTTGTCGTGTGTCTATTCGTATTTTCGACGTTTCCGCTACGCATATTTTGTTATATGTTGCAGACTTGTTATTTCATGCATCAGTTTAGTAGTTGTGGTCGTGTGGGCCTTGTTCTTATTTTATATGCATCTATGTGTGTGTTTGTTGGACGTGTTGTCTATATTACGGTTGTGTTGGATTTTTATATACATGAACTCAGGAAAATTATCATAGTTACAGGGGAGATGTTATCGAAATTTTTCGGACGGCCTTCCCGGGACGTGACAACTTCCACATCTCATCATGATGTATGCCCTGGAGCAACGTCTAGACATTGATGTTGCTCTTTATATCTTTTCATCCATTGTGCATTTCTCATCTCCAGCCCAGGGCAAGCTCTACATGCTGTTTGGTCACATTCTCACGTCCTTCTTTGCATCTAGAGGAGTCGACGTTTCTAAAGGTCAAATGCGTACTCTCTCTAAGGACTATGATCAGCTTGGCCCACGTCACCTGAAGTTGGCCAAGATTGTGTGTCATGAGGGTGTCATGGTGTGGACACGTGATATTGCATGCGTCGTTTCTTTTGAGTCCGAGGAGGATGAGGCTGGCGATGCATCTGAGGCTGCTGCTCCTGCGTCTGATGCACTCCCTGTCAGTGCCATGGACGAGAGGATCACCCATCTCGAGGGGGTGGTACACCAGGGGTTTCAGGATTTCGGTCAGCAGTTGCGGGGATACTACCCGGAGGTTCAGGCTCATCACTAGGAGGTTCAGGCTTAACACCGGGATGTCCAGGGTTATCATCAGGAGGTCCAGGGACTTCGTCAGGACTGGGCGGTCTCCAACCAACGGTAGCAAGAGATGTACGATATGTTGCGGAGATTACACCCGTCGTACCAAGCTCCTCCTCCTCCCCCTCCTGCCGATGACGAGTAGCCGTTATGTTGAGTTAGGATGGTGTCGAGATTGTGTTTAGATTTAATATGCTGTGTATCTCGAACATCGTAGCAGTATTTGTGATGTTTATGTTTAATGGGATGTGATCTATTTTTATCCACTGATGTTATTTTGTGTATGACTTTTTATTATTTTTATGTCATGTTATTTTTCTTTATCCTTTATCTCTGATATGTGTTTATATGATGCATTTATGTTTGTGTCCACTAAAGGAAGTTGTATGGATCTAGGGGAGTTCCCTTCATTCAACATGTCATTTTATTGTGTAGGTGTATGTGCAAGCAGTATGCTTATCATCCATCAATTATGACCCCAGATTTGACTTTCAGACATACTTCACAATCCTCTTAGAAAGCCTTAGTGGTGTCTACCTGTTGACGGCCTTGTCCATTAAGTATGTTGACACAAAGTTCTTGTGCCATTAAGAGTTTTAAGGTTTTTCAAACTTTGTATCAAAATCTTATTTTAATGGGCTAGAATTTTTCGATATATATTTTCCTCATTGTACCTAGTGTAAGTAATGTCCGTATGAAGTTTCCTGATTTTTCGTCATATGTAGAATTACTTAAGCTCGGTTCTGAAAACTTCAGATTTTAGAGGGCAGTCGACTGGGCCTGATTCCAACCAACTGATTAGTCGACTGAGTCAGATTCAGCCAACTGGTGAGCCTGATAAGGCTGAAACTCTATGGCTTGATCCCAGTCGACAGTCGATTGGGCCTGATTCATTTGCCTATCCTATGACTTACTACTCCTTGAAAATGCTTTGGAGAGTATTTTTCAATTATAATGATCAATGGGATTGATTAAGCAAGTATTTTGGGCTCTACGTTGTTACTATTCCTCAAATCTTATTGATTCTAAAGCATAGTTGAAGTCTATGTTTGAACCTCTACGTTTTATTTTCATGGTTCATGGCTCTTATGGACTTCGAGACTTTCCGAAGGCATTGTTGGTGCAATGGTATAGCGGGAGTAGGGTTTTAGGAGGAGTATTTCCCTCAAAAGACAACTTTCTTATTACCTATTCCAAGGGGATGAGGTTCTTGCTTGGATATTTATCCTGGTTCTTATTTATTTCAGCCTCCTATATGGCAGATGTTGCCTTTTTGGTGTCAAAAAAGGGGGAGAAATGGATTAGGTTTAAGTTAGAACCTCCATACCTTATGCTTTTATTATCTATACTTATACTCTTATGTTTCATGCTTCATGATTATGCTTTATGCTAAAATTATGCCTTATCATGTTAAAGACCTAATTTAAATAAGTTTTTGTCAAACATCAAAGAGGGAGAGATTGTTGATGCATTCTTGTCCCAAGTATCATTTGGTTTTAATGTTTGGTTAAATAAGTTTAAGTTAGACAATGTTGGTGATCTAATATGTGTGAATTGAGTAAATGGGAAAGTCCATGTTTGAAATCTTGGCAAATGGTGAAGTCCCAAAGGTACGGCTTCTTGGCAAATGGTGAAGTCTCGGAGGTGCGGCCTCTTGAGAAAAGGAAGACTTAGTATGACGAAGTCGATGGAAGTATCTCAAGCAAGTGCAAGGATGAGGAGTCGTGGGCTCGAAAACATCCAAAAAGGGCACGAGGCTTGTAGAAGATGTTTGAAGGCGTGAGTCTAGGCTAAGGGATGAAAAAGGAAGCTGAAAGGTGAGTTTCAGCTTCATCAGTCGACTAGGATGATACCAGTCGACTAGTCAGTCGATTGGGTGAGTCTCAATCAATTGGTATTTGAACGTTGGGGATAGCGGCTGAAGAAATAATGCAATCTACAGTAACCGTTAGAGCCTGCCAGTCAACTGGTCCTAAGACAGTCGACTGGTATCGCGAAAATATAAAAAGACGGATTCAAGGTTGGAGATGTGTGTGTTTTTCACTTTCTCATCTTTGTAAGATCTTCAAGCTCTGTCAAGCTCTCAAACTCTTCCTCCAAACTTCTCTTTACATTTGTAAGAGGAAGAGATCAAGTGTTAGGGTTTCTCCACCTTCAAAGTTGTTTTAAGAAGGAAAAAGTTCATAGTGAAGAGTTTTTGGTGGTGTGTGTGGATCCTTGGATTAGTCACCTTGAGAAGGTGGATACCAAGTAAATCAAGAAACATTGCTCTTATTGTTTTGATCTTATTTTTGTTCTTGTCTTATGCTTCCGCTAACATATTGTAGGCAAGATCGAAAAGTAGCTATTCACCCCCTCTAGCAAACGCAATGGTCCCAACAGAATCCGTCACCCCAACAACCCCACACGATCGGCCCCACCACTATTTGTGAGGAGGTACATCAGAAAGTTGCAGTTGACCACTACAGGGGAGGGCATTGCCTTGGCTTCGCCGAGATTCGATCCGTGCCCACTTCAGCAAGTCTGCCCTATAGTAACCAACTCAATTATGCCTCGGGGGTAAAAAAAAATCAACTCACATAACCCATAGGATTAACTGTTTGATAATCTAGAAATGTGTGAGATTGAAATTCACTCTTAAACTAAATTAATTAACCTTTAAACTTTAATCAAATAATTTCTAAACTTAATTAATACCTAAAAATCTAACCTGAATTCAAACTTAACAAATTAATTAAATTTAACAAATTAATTAAACTTAACTAATAAATTAACCTAATTAATCAATCTTTAAATTTCACTTAATTAAACTTTAATCAATTAACTTAACCTAATTAAAACTTTAATTAACTGCTGGATATAAATCTAGGCACGCTCGGATATAAATCCAGGTGCCTTGAACCTCTTCCCGAACACTGCCCATGGTATCGCGTAGGCGCCCCCGGTTTTTAGAATCCAGGTGTTTGGAATTTTTTCAAGCGCTCGGCAACGCACGAAATCCAAGCGTCTCGATTTGCATACAGGCACTCGGATCACGTCTATATAGTAAACCGAATCCTAAATTTTTAAACCGCCCAAACACTTCTTCCAACCTCCAAAAAAACTCCTTCCTACGTCGTCGCCAAGGGTTTTAGGTCGTCGGTTCTTTATTTCCCTACCGAATATGCCTAGGTAAGCTCCTGAACGATTTCAAAATAAATTAAGTTATTCTTCTTTAGTTAAAATAATAATTTATGCATTAGGATTTAGGGTTTTAGGATTTAGGATTAAGAGGAAGACCACTGAGGCTAAGACTTTTAGTACCCCTAGTACATATCCTAGATTCTCTACTGAGGAGCTTAGAATTATATTTGCATTATTGACATTTATACCACTGCATTCTAAATATATATGTAGGATATTTTTCGCACGTTCATGGATACCTTCCATGGAGGTCGTAAAGCATTACAATTTGCAGAGACTAGTGTATTGTACTAGCCCGGTCAACACAAGTTTGTGTGTCGAGCTATACAATAACCTAGTTCAGATCGACGATCTGACCTACTCCACTCGAGTAGCAGGGAGAGATTTCATTCTATCTCCCATCATGATTAGAGAGCATTTATGACTTAGATTTTCATTATGTCCATTTACTTGATACCCTCTTAGGGATGAACTTTTTGGGGATCCCTACTCACACGTCACATTAGACAAGAATGTGGAGAGCAATAACACCTTTGGCGGAACAATTAAACTAGTGGAGAGCTTCTGTTTAAGGAAGCCAATGGTTTTGGGATAGGTATCAAAATCCCTCAAAATACAATCTGTAGAAGAAATTTTCACTAAAACATCAAAAATACAAGAAGAAACATGATCATTGGGCCTCTAAAAAATTAGTTAGTTCGGTATACATTGTTAATTCCTATCTGGCCCGAAACTATAGAGCACCCTCTCTTAGGCTTACCAACCTATCCAGAGCTCCATCATTAGACTCTGTGGGAGAATACAACTTAGAAAATATGATGGAAGGATGACGAAAGCGAGAGGAAGCAGTACTTAGTGGGCAACCAAATTTCACCTTAGACAGTCAAAACTACTATTAAAAAAGCGAACATGACTCAGACCCAACTTTATCTAGATAAGACTCTATTACTCTTAGCGAACGAATAATTACTACCACCTTTACTTTCCCTTGAAGGAATATGGCTCTATAAATCCCCCTCAAGGAGAAGAAGCAAAGACACCCCATCAAGCGAACATGACTCAAGTCCAATTTTATTCAGATAAGACTCTACTACTCTCAGTGGACGAATCATTACTACCACCTTTACTTTCCCTTAAAGGAATCTGGCATTATAAACCCCCCTCAAGGAGAAGAAGCAAAGACTTGGATCATCTGTAGAATGAGTGTGTGAGTGTGCAAGTGTGAAGTGTGAAGTGTCCTCAAGTATCTGTAAGTTTGCAAGTTTATTATTTCCTAGTTTAATTCCTTTGCAAGTTTATAATTTTCTAATGTAATTTCCTAATTTAATCTTTGTACTTAGTTACATACTTTGTGTAAATTGTTAATAAAATAAGTATATTTTTACATTATGATCGAGTAAAACTTTCTTTCTAAACTAAGTGTAAAATATTATGGAATCACTTGGGATATTACAAGATATAAGTCCCTATTTATATATGAATATAGGGACCTATTCTAGGAAAAATTATTCTATAAAAAAAACGAATTAAAAGAATATTTATCCCTAAATATTCTAACCTACTTCTATCCCTCAGATCTTTTGTCTGGAAGTGAGAATATAAATCATATATTCCCAGCTTGTTACAGAATGGTCAGCTTCACTCCGAATCATGCCAAATTGTTGGATTACAGTACTAAATCTACCAAACCATGCTCTGGGAGACTGTTTGAGGCCATATAAAGATTTCCGCATCGACATACCTAGAAGACTCTGAGCGGAGGTTGCTCCCTGCAGGTTTCGGATAAAAGGTGCTGCTGCTGACATCTTGGTGTCCTGCTGTTGTTGAGTTGCATGGAGACTTCCCTGATGGTAGAGGAACGAGATCCCAAGTCCCACTGCTCTGCAAGGCACACATTTCCGAGCATAGCTTGTTTCCATCCTGGATGGGCAAAGGCATCACCTGCAGTCTTCGGGAGAGAAACAGACGACAAGGAGGAAAGACAAGCAAAATAGGAAAGACAGCAACGATGTTGCTACTGTTGGTCCGTTGGAAAAAAAAATCGCAGCAAGGATGTTGCTGCTACTTGTAGCTGGAATAGGCCCAAAAAATGGAATCGCGACTGCCGGCGGCATGGTGACAAAGGGTAAATAACCAGAAGTAGAGAGAGAAGGAACAGTACTTGATGAGTCTCTTGGCAACAGGGGAACAGGCCGGATCCTTCAAGATGCACTGATCAATCTTCTTTCCATCAGGTGGAAACTCCAGAACTGCGTTTCTGTGCTGCTGTTCCAGAATCAACAGTAGGGACGCAAAAGATGATTCGGAGTGATTCGGGAAAGAAAGAAAGAAAAAGAAGAAAGGGATGGGCGACGGCTAGGGTTTGGCGGATAAACCTAACCCTAATTCGGGAAAGAAAGAAAGAAAAGAAAGAAAAAGAAGAAAGGGATGGGCGACGGCTAGGGTTTGGCGGATAAACCTAACCCTAACCTCGCTCTGATACCATGTAAAATATTATGGAATCACTTGGGATATTACAAGATATAAGTCCCTATTTATATATGAATATAGGGACCTATTCTAGGAAAAATTATTCTATAAAAAAAACGAATTAAAAGAATATTTATCCCTAAATATTCTAACACTAAGAAAGAAAAGCTCTAACATTCTCCTTTTGTGTATCTAGCCTTAGTTTTTATCTAAGTAATCTCTCAAAGATGAGCAGTAACTATCAAGAACTAGAAATCCTTGGTCTAGTAAGATTTGTGCATGCTAAGTAAGGCAAAAGGTACCGTCTCTATAAGACTTAAGATAGCCGGGGCATAGTATCAAAATTGATTTTTCACAAGTGAGATTCACTGAAAGATAAATAAGAAAGAACTAGGCTTCTCTTTGCTTTCTTAACTTATATCTTTTTAAAACCCAACCAACCTATCATTGGCTAGCTGTATGCAAAAATTTTCAGACTTGAAAAAAAAACCTAGCATCGCGCTAAAAACAATGGATTACAGACAAGGACACCCACCTAGGACTAACATAGCTCCATATACAAATAATAATCCTCTACTTAGAACCATAGGAAGAAGAAGACCACTGGAAATTATATTCTTTGGAAGAAATTTTGTACTTCTAAATATAATTGAATGTGACCTTCAATTATATGATACTTGATATAGAAACTGGAAAAGTCATGATGAGTGTATAAGTCATCTATTGTTTAGATGCTTTTATGCTTTTTTATTTGTAACAAATAAGAAATTACCATCTAGACAGACTACGAAGCTATTGTAAAATATAGCCAACAAATAAAAAAACTTAGGAAGAGTTTAAGTACTAAATGATGGATAAAATTCGCAGACACAATAATCAATAAGAGATTAAAAATCCATTAGGAACATATAAAAGGAATAAATAACTCCTTAGAAGATATTTTATCTCAACTTTTACATTAACTTCAGTTTGTAAATTACAGATGGATAGACAATAGAAAGTCAAAACATTTGTTATGAAAACTTTAAAGTTCGGAAATCAAGAACTTCAACAGTTTACACGACATGAAAATTAGTTTCATTGTGAAGTAATGTCAAGACTTGATACATCACAAACTCGTCTTATAGACAACACTGGAACATCTCTACAATCCCTGAGAGTCCTAATTACAAGATTGCAGTAATCAATGCAATCTCAATTACTTTCTATAGAAAATAAAAAATAGGAGATTCTCTATTTTGGTACTATGTCTCGGCTATCTTCAGATCTTATAACAGTGGCTTGCCTTTTGTCTTGCTTAGCCCTCACATGTTTTATTATACTAAGGATTTTTATTTTTTGATAGTTACTATTCATTTCTAATAGATTACTTAGATAAAGACTTAGGGTAGATACATACAAAAGAGAAGGTCAGAGCCTTCTTTCTTAGCCTATAGAAAGAGGGTTTTACTCGATCAAAACTTAAAAATATACTTGTTTTATTAACAGTTTACATAAAGTACATAACTAAGTACAAAACTTAAACTAGAAAATTACATTAGGAAATTACAAACTTGTAAAGGAAATTAAACTAGGAAATTACAAACTTGCAAACTTACAGACACTTAAGCACACTTCACATTTGCACAATCACACTTACTCACTTGTTCTGCAGATGGGATGCATTTGCATCTCCTTGATGGGGTTTTATAGCTCTAGATTCCTTCAAGGGGAAGTAAAGGTGGTAGTAATAATTCGTCCATTGAGAGTGGTGGAGTCTTATCTGGATAAACTTGGGCCTGAGTTATGTTTTCTTTTTTTAGTAGTGGAGTCTGACTATCCACTAAGTAGAAGTGAAATTTGACTATCCACTAAGTTGTGCTTCCTCTCGTAAGCGCTTTCGTTATCCTTCCATTATATTTTCTAAGTTGTGTTCTCCCACAGAGTCTAGTGATGGAGCTCTGGATGGGCTGGTAAGCCTGGGAGAGGGTGTTCTATAGTTTGGGCCAGATAGGAATTAGCAATGTGTACCGAACTGACTAATTTTTAGAGGCCCAATGATCATATTTCTTCTTGTATTTTTGATATAAGGCTTCATGTTGGGTTGTGAACTGAAAAGGAAAAAATTATATTCTCATATCTTTGGGCCAATAGATTTTTTCAGTGAAAGTTTCTCCTGCCAAATTGTATTTTGAGGGATCTCTCCGCTAGTTTAATTGTTCTGCCAAAGGTGTTATTGTGATCCAGACTATCTTAGTCTGAAGATAGTCTTCAAGTTCTAGCTGAAATCCATTGATTTTATGAATATTCATTCTGATTAAATGTTTAGCTGGTTCATTGTTCATGTTCCATTCAAGAGTACTGTTGAATGTCAAGATGACAAAAGTTTTTCCTTCTAAAGCCCACCTTAGTATATTACCGAGCTTGTGTGGGAATGCTTGAGTAGAATCTAAGTCATGTATCCAAAGTTTGTGTAGTAACTCATAATCCATCAACGTGAATGGAGTAACTAGTCTACAGCGAAAATTACGTGGAACAAACTTCTCATTATCAATATTAGCCCTACGTATGGAATAAGATAACAGGCAAGAGCATCCAAAATTTGTTGAGTTCATACAGTGTTTGAGAAACGGTTGGAATTTTAACTCAAAGCTAAATTCTGCTTCATATGTGACTATAAGCCCTTCTGTAGGAGTTTGGTGTAAAAGTTTAAGTAATTCACATAAGTCCTCGAATTGTTGAAAAGTTGAAACTTTAGCTATGTTCCTCATATAGTTGAACATATCTCTTGGTAGACTATTGGGTCTCTCCAAAAGAATTTTTTTAGATTGTAATATTTCTAGTGTAAAGGATGTCTTTTGTTTAGAAGTTTCAGAAGTTATTACCACCTTGTTCTTTTGTAGATCCTTCAAAGCTTTCTAATTGGCTGGTTTGTGAAATATGCTTAGTGTTCTTTTGTCTTTTTCTTCTGATTGGGAATTAGTAGTTGCTTGTAAATAAGTTTCTTGTAAATAAGTTTTTGACGACTGGATTGTTTTAAGTAAAGTACTAATAAAAAAATTAGGGCACACTCTAGCTCTGACAAAAGAAAAAACTTCATCTATCGAATAATACCCTCTATAAGAAGGATTTTCACAATCTTGTATGGTTGTTTTTACCTTGGACTAGGCTTCATATACTCCAGTTTATGAACCGGTGAATACAACAAGTAAACATGGAAATGCTTCTAAAAATATCATCCATTTTTCTCTGAAAGATTTGAAGTGCTACCTTAAGTCCAAAAGACATAACTAGCCATTCAAAGTATCTTTTGGGACAAGAGAATGTTGTTCATTCTATGAATTCTAGATGCATTTTAATTTGTCAGAATTTAGATTTCATGCCAATTTAGAATACCATGTAGAATTTGTATTTTATTGAGCAACTGATCTTTGTCGGGTATGTTATATTTATCTTCCTGACAATTATCATTGAGACATTTATAATTGAAAATCATTTTAGATTGTCCTCTTTTTTGTTATGCCCTCTTATTTACAATGAAAGGACTTCTATGTTTAGATTTTTGGATTGCTCCTAATGTTATTAATTGTTTGATGTGCATAACACATTCCTCGGCTTCCCAATTTGTGTATTTTAGATTTTGTGCTTTGATTGTGAGATCAGGATTTATGATGGCTAATTTACAATATTGAGGGAATATAAAATCAAAATTTAGAGTTAGATCATCCAATTGCTCCACTTAGTCTTTTAAGTCTTGTTGTAGAGAAAAGTTAGTAACACCATATTTTTCTACTATCCCATAAGGGGTACAATAAAAGAGTTTACTAAAGTATAATCAGAAGAAGTATCTTCTAAGTCATTGAGGGATAGAGTTTTGAAAAACCTTTTCAGAAAGGGTGGGGCTAATTTAAAGCCATATTGGCATGAGCGAAAATTCTACTGTTACTGAGTATTTAAACCTTGGTTCGACTAAATCTAATTATTCATTTATTTATTCACAAGGAATACTTTGATATTTTTTGAAGTCAAATTTCTTTGTGTATATGCAAGAAAATTCTTATGATTTTGAAAGCAAACATTACCATAAAATAAATTGTATTTGTTTTTTTTTTGTTGGAATCACGTTTAGTTTTTATTGTTATTTCTATTATTATTTTTTAACTTGACTTTTCTGCCTTGTTTATTGGAATTTGATGATATTTAGTTACTTGAATTACTTATGTTGATGCTAATTTTTATGTGGCATATATCTCATTGTGAAACAATTTTCATCCTGTGGGTAATAAATTGCATTTTTATTGGAATCAATACGCTTTCAGTGGCTTTCAAGAGTAATATTATGAAAATATCACATTTTTGTATAAGGTGTGACATCCTACTTCTTAAGACTTCCTTTGTTTCTTTTTGATTAAAATTCAAACTTCTAAAATGTCTCTTCTCTTCGTTAATTTGTACTTCCTTTCATGTGAATCTTTCTCTTTCTCTTTCTCTCTGCCACTTTGCACCCTCTTTGGATCCACTTTTGTGGTTCATCCTTGTCATCACTTGGTTGCATTTCTGTTGCCAAGGTCTACCAAGTACCAACCCCATGAATCATTATATCTGTTGGTATCATTTTGTCCATCAACTGGTATTCTCATTTAGCAGAAATTCTAAATCCTTCTGGATGCATACATTTAAAAATTTTACAATGAGTTCTGCTGGGAATGAAGTGACGGCCTTTTGCAAATATGTTCAATTAGGATGATCATGATAATGTGGAAAGAGTTTTTGAATTCCAGCCGTAATTCTGCTTCTATCATCTTTATCTACTAAACAACAATAAATGCCATTACAGCCTTAACTTCTCTTTTGGGGTTTTGACATTGGAGGTGGAGATTTACGCAACAAAGAGGAGAGAGTAGATCTAGAGAAACTAGGAAACAGAGATATGCATATACCAGTTAATACCTTTTATTCTCTTTGTGAAATTCCATTAGATGTATGTGGCTATTATGCTTGAACTGTTAATAACAGTTACCGACCTTCAATTGCATTTTGTTGAAGTGAGTTATGAATTATCATGTAAAAATTCATTATCATCTGACATCTCTAATGGGAAACAATTCCATTATTTTAGCGTTGGAATTGACTGTGCTATATTTGTGAACTCGATTATTGAACAACAATTTTAGATAAATAGCTGAATATCTTTTCTGTGATTTTAGAATTGTTTACTGTATTTTGCATTTAGAATATATAGTTTTTTTTCACTTCACTCTGTTTATATAGTGAGGTCAAATTCAACCAACTTAATTCAACAAGTCTTTTTTATTTTATTTTATTTTATTTTATTTTCAACTTGTTAGAGCAAATCATGGTTATCAAAATTGTATGATTTGCAATTTTAGTCATATTATCCAATTCGATTCACAACCAAAACAGTTCAAACTAGATGGGCGAGAATCAACCTTGTTCAAGATATGGAATTGTCAATTCCTAAATTTTGTATTAATCAGTGTTAATTGGGTAAAAAAAGTAAAAATTTGATTTGCTCAAAATTTATAATCTCGAGTTTTGCTAGTTGAGACCAGCAAAATATTTTGGTTTGCCTACGGATCAACATGGGAGATCCTGGATACGGGCAACGAGTGGTTGTGACTTTGTTATTGGCATCTTCTATGAGACTCAACACGTTGGTTTGACTGACTTTGTGGCTTTTACTCCTTTGTTCTGAAACCCTAGCTTCATCAAACTTCAGCGCTAACTCCAATATGGTTTGTACCATGTTTCCTTGATCTACATATAGAGGCTTTATATAAAGGGTTATCCAATATGGTTTGTTCTTTCAACTTAATGCAATTTGTAGCTGAACTTTTAGCTGTTTCATCTGTTAATTTTCTTGGATGCATATGTTGATTTGTTATAATCGTATTGGTAATAACCATGTTTGATTTTTCTCTCATTGACATTTGTAGGTTATCACCTAAGGGTTGTCTGCTGTTTAGTCCTTCCAGCTATTCAGCTGGTCGTGGGCATTAGCCATCCATCTTGGATATCTCTACCCTTCTTTATCTGTAGCTGTATTGGTCTTGCTGATTGGTCTCGAACTAGCAACTTTCTTGGCCTCTTTCGGTAAGCATTTCAAAAGTTGCCTATTTCACTTTATCATGTTGTTTGAACAATTTTTAACTGGGTTATAGTATCTTCTGACCTTTTTTTTTTTCTGACCTTTTTCCTAATTATGATCTTTCTAGGTGGTGGAGACCTCTCTTGATATATGCTTGCTTCAGTTTTCTTCTCATTTACACCTACCAGCTTCCTGTGAATTTTCCTAACATGGTTCCTCATGTTCACTGATTTTGTTGGCCTGTACAAAATAACAGAAAGATCAGATTTCCCCGAACTCTGTTCTGGGGCATCTCTTCTTTTATTTTACTTCATGGTACGCATTTGCTACCTGCCATCTTTTTTAATTTTTTAAAAATTATTCATCAGCAAGAAAGGCTTAACTGAAATCAAATTTGATGACTTATTTTACTCCATGGTATGCATTTGCTACCTGCCATCTTTTTTAGTTTTTTTAGAATTATTCATCAGCAAGAAAGGCTTAATTGAATTCAAATTTGATGACTTAACTGCATACATCAGCAAGAAAGGTTTCAACTGGGTTTCAAGAGCAATCAGCATGTCAATTGCTGAAGCATACTGCTTGGGTTTGAAATCGTAACATAAAATAGCAACTGGACATGACTTATGGATTTTTCTCTTTTAGTTTGTACTTTTCTAGAAGCATGTAGGATAACTTTTTGGTATCGCCCATTATATAATATTGACCTGTAAAATTTTCAATTGTTTTGATTTTCTTCTCTTTGAAGTCATGGTTTATGCTTTTGAATACCAACAAAAAAAAAAAAAAAGACACAAAACTCCTATCAATATGGAATCCCAAGGACGGATTGGACTATATAATCTATTGTATGCAATCTTATCCTGCAATGCAAGATACTGTTTTTGCGACTCGGAGCTCGTGACTACAAAATCATGCGGCATAACTTAACCGACACTCTTGAATACCAACAATTGAAAAAAATAAATTCATATAATACCCACATTGGTAAAAGTGGTGCATTAGGATCTCCCTTTTTTACCTTATACCAACTTAATTTGCAATATTTAATGTACTGATTAGTACTTGCACATGTACTCTGTCATTGTTTTATACCTTAGTATACTTCTAATAAATTTTGTACCTCAGCACGAAGTACCAACTTAATTTACAATATTCGATGTATTAATTAGCACATGCACATGTGCACTCTCAGCATTTTAATCCTAGGTATACTCATGATAATAAAATTTCACATTGCTATGTTAAGGAAGAAGAGAATTTTAAAAAGCATGAGCTTATAAGTTGCTTGCCTACGTGGTTTCAACCTCTCTCCACCTCACTTAGTGGATAAATGATTTTCAATAATCAATTGATTTTAAAATCCATTTTAACAAGTTGCTTAAGTGGCCCAAATAGGGTCCGGTGCTGTGTAGAGACAAGGTTGAGTGATTCCCATGCAACGAGGGTTCGAATCTTACGTTGGGCATTTTCGAATGTCCGTGGAGTTCAAACCACTGGTGATGCTTCCATGTCAAGACCCACCTATGCTTTTTGAATTTATCTGATGGCATATCTGTGGGGTCGGACCGTCCACCTCCATGATTAGTCGGATCACAAGTAGGGTTGAACAATTGGTTTAAAATCGAACCAATTTAATCAAAATTGAACAAATCGAATTTTTTTTAAACTAATCGAACCGACCGAATTTTCTAATAAAAATTAAATAAACCAAACTAATAAAATATCGGTTAATTTGGTTTTCGATCGAATTAACTGAATTTTTCAACAATAATGGTATCATGGGAGATCATGCAAAATCACAAGTTGGATACTATTCCTCATCCAAATCCTTAACAATTGTGATGGTTACAAAAGGAGAATGAAATCTTGATAATAAAATGATGCTTGGTCCTTTTTCTATCGGCAAGAATTATAAAGATAAAGTTTTGTGTGATGTTACTCTTATGGATGTTTGTCATATATTGTTGGGAAGTCCTTGGGATAGGATGGTGTCAAATGATGACTCCATTTTAACCTTTTAAAACCAATCCACCAAAGAAGGAAGTTAGTGCTCTTATGTCTTCTTCTAAGATCCTTTAATTCTTGATTTTGTTGAGCTACACTTTGTGTAAGTTGTTTCAAAGTCTGAGTGGCTAGGTTTTGATAGGTTTCTATTGTTTTTCCTAGATCTATCAGTAAGTCTGTTATAGTGTTTAAATGGGAAAGAGCCAGAATGAAGGCAATGAGTGGATGTTCTTGTTCTGATATAATAATGATGTTTATAAAAATCTACGGTAGTAACAGTTCTAGTTAGATATAGAGCTAAGCCTAAATAGACTAAGCTATATTCTGGAATAGCAATTGGAACTGAAGTCATCTATTTTCATAGTTCTAAGTCTTTTAGGCTCTGATACTAATATTTTTTGGAGTTTTTGATTTTTGAAATATTTTGTGTTTTTGTGGAGATAATATAGGTTTTTGATCTGGGGTTGAAAAGGCCAAGAGTTTGGGGTGCTTTCTCTGAGGGTTAGCTTCTTCTCCTACTGAGCTTCACCTATATAGAACCAGATTCTTTCTACTATGCTCCAGTTTTCTTCAGGTCTTATAACAGCTTCTGCAGTAGCCTTACTTAGCCAACACATGTTTTATCAATAAAAATTATTTGTTCCTTGAAGTTACTATTCATCTGACTACTTAAATAAGGACAGAAGGACGAAAAGAAAAACTAAAAGAAAGCAGAGCCCTCTCCCTTGACTTAGAAAAGGATTTAAGCTGCCATAATTAAAATAAAACCCACTTAGAATTAGTAAAAGGAAATTATTGGAAAATGACTACTTATAGATACTTGAGCAAACTTGAACACACTCTTAGCACACTTGACTCACAAGCTTATACAATCACTCACACTTGTAAGAGGAGATCATATAGGATGACCTTACTTCTTCTTGAGAGGGGGTATATATAGATGGCGTGAAGATCTTCTTTACTTAAGGAGGAAGTTTTCTGAGTCTGTGTGTCCACTGAGAAAGTTAGTGGAGTCTTGTCTAGAAAAAGATAGTGGAATCGGAGTCATTCATTCTTATCTTTACTCGTAGTGGAGCACTGAAGTAAAGTAGTGCGTCATGACGTAAGTGCTTATGTCATCCTTCCATCATATTATCCAGATTTATTCTACAACAGAGTCTAATGAAGGGGTTCTGGATGGGCTGATAGGCCTGAGAGAGGGTTCTCTCTAGTTTCAGGTCAAGTAAGCATTAGCTATGTGGACAGAGCTAGCTAATCTTTTGGAGGTCCAATGATCATGTTTTTTTTGTATTTTTGACATAGGGCTTCATGTTGAGTTGTGTCCTAAATGAGAAAAAAATTGACTCCCATATCTCTTGGCTAATAAATTATTTTCGGTGAAAGTTTCTCCTACTAGACTATATTATGAGGGATCTTGATGTCTGTATCAAAATCATTGGCTTCCTTAAACAGAAGCTCTCCACTAGTTTAATTATTCTGCTAAGTTTGATCTTGCTATCCAATCTTTATCTGGATCAGAAGCAGTCTTTGAGTTTCAGCTGAAGTCCATTCACTTTATGAATATCCATTCGGATTAAGTGTTTTGTTGGTTAAATCTTCATATCAATCCATTCGGGAGGAGAACTGTCAAATATACAAATGACGAAGGTTTCTCCTTCTAATGCATGTCTTAGTATGATGCTAAATTTGTGTAGAAACACTTGAGTAGAGTATAGTTCATATATTCAAAGTTTATGTAATAATCCATAATCCATAAAAGTGAAGGGAGTATTAATCTTGCCTTGAAGTTGCATGAAACAAACTTCTTATAATCAATATTGGTCCTTCGTATGAAATAGGATAATAGGCAAGTACACTCAAAATTTGCTGAGTCTGTATAATGTTTTGAAAGGTTTTGGCATTTTAACTTGAAGCTAAATTTTGTTTTGTAGGTAATTGTAATGTCTTTTAGATGTAAAATTTTGAGTACTCACTCCCTGCATTCTGGCTCTTCACATTTAGATACAATAGGTTTAGGAAAAACTTTAGAAACCTATCAAAACCAAGTCAATCTTATTGTAAAACAACTTGCACAAATTGTATTCCAACAAAATCAAGAATTAAAGGATCTTAGATGAAATATTGATTTCCTCAAAATTCTTTAACTGAAAGATTTAGCCAACTTAATCTAATTAGTATTCCTAAGAAAAAGGACATACTAACACTAGCCAAACCTTAATTCAAGTCAACGAACGATTAAACAAAAATAAACCTAGTTGGAAAATGACTTAAAAACTTTACATACAATACTAGAAGAAATCAAATATAAATGAACAAAATCCAATTTGAAAATACATATTATGAGAAAGCCTTGAATTATACACAATAATACTCAAAGACAAAGGACGACGGATATTACATGGTAGACTTAACCGGAAAAGGAGATCAAATATTAACTCAACAGAACAACATTATTATAGCATTATTAACATCACTTCACCACAAAATAACTCTATTAGAAAATAATTTACTATGCCTTGAGACACAAATTCAAAAGACAAACTAAACAACTGAGTAGAGAAATTGTATCGGAAATTTAACCAAGGACTTAAGTAAATTATCTACAGAAAATATAATCCTTAAAAACACGCTAAAACATATTCCTTCCTTCCTTATACCTCACTTTCAAAATGAGTCTTACAAGAACCACCTAAACAGAAAGCTTTACAAGACTCTGTAGAACTTTAAGGGACAACAAAATAATACAACTTCATGACTAGATACCATCCTAGCTAGAAGAAACAATAGTTGATCCAAATCTTTAATGAATTCATGTAATCTTCCATTACTTATGCATGAAATCTAGATTCACTTGTGTAAATACACTGTAGACAACTCACTTGTACTAACCTAAATTTTTTGAAGTTGATCTCAGATTTAACTTCTGATTTCAACTACAAAATCACTGATTCATAGACTTACATTTCATTAATCCGTAGTCTTACATTTCATTAGTCATGACTTAGTGTCGAACATAATGGTTAGTAATTATTGTAGAGAGCAAGCTGAGTAACGTTGTGAATGAACCAACTGTTCAATATGAAGAAAAAGATTGGAAAATAAACAAACATGAACATAAAGTCTGACAAGATAAATCAACTTTATTAGTATATTTCTTTCATTTTCTCTTTATTATATCATAAAAGTAATTCACATCTTTGGGTGCAGACTGATAGCAATATGCGAGAGCATATACGCTGCTTGAGCAGAAGGCGAATTAGAAGTGGAGGAGGTCCTTTATTGGACCCTAGTAAAGATCTATAGATCTCCACATATGCTTTTCGAGTACACCAAGTCAGATTGAAAGTAAGCATCCATGTCAACAAAGAATGATCATTACATCACTCGGGCATCAGAATCAGATGTTGGTTTATTTCATTTGGCATCAAAATTTACTTCAGAAGTTTTGAATTTAGCTCTTCTTAGTTTTATTCAATTTCTTATTTACTTGTTTGCAGATTAGTTTGTTTAAAATAGATAGCTATGGGTTGCCATTTACGGCAATGTTCAATGCTATGATGGCCTCACTAATCTTAGGTGTACAATCTGTGAACAGATGCTGTTTGTAGAGATTAGTTCTCCTTGCATGTGTACCACTTGGTCTCATACCTTGTGTGAGTTTGCAATGCAAGTCTTTTTCTTTCTTTTCTTGGAACTCACATTCTAAAGTGCACATTCAAGGATATATATAATGGCATGGTGATATTTATTTTACTTTCACTCGTGTGACTGATTTTCCTTGTATTTTAGCAGATTTTCAAAATTCAGAATTGAACAGCTCCAAGGTCATTTCTTTTACCAATTGTTGAGCAAAACTATCTTTGAAGCATAAAGACCCTGTGAGTTGGTCACTGTATTTTTTATTTTGTTCCATGACTTAAAAGCTTCTACTTATCTCACACAAAACATATTAGTCTTGATATCGATCTCGTATTTGCAGGTGCAGCTCAGATGAACATATTAATCAACTATGGATTATGGAAAGGTGTGACAGACAAGAGAAGTAAAAGAAAGGAATATGAGAAAAATGGAGTCAAGAAAACCACACAAAAGATCAACCTATGCCCACATATGTTTTGTCGAGAAAATGAAACTACAATTAGTTCTATTTGTGTTCAGCAACGAGGCGCAGCGATGCAGCTTTAAGATGAAGGGGCTGAGGCTTCTCAAGAAAGAAAGTGCTTGAAAATCATCTCTCACTGTGTGGTCCTCTTTAATATGATTGAATCATCGCGTTAGTGTTAACACGATGAGGAAAGCGAGATTTAACCATCCATATGGACAACGAAATATGAATCGATATTTCAACAATTTTGATGGCGCACTTAAAATTATAGAATTCTCAAAAGACACTTAATTTTCATAATTTTCAAAAGGCGTATTTGTTTCTCATTTTACTCCTATCATTATGGTGTTGCATTCAAAGAACAGTATCATTATAATATTGATTTTTAAAAATCAATATCACTGTAATATTGTATTTCAAAAATCAATATTATTTTAGTGTTGTATAAATTTTAAAATTGAAGGGGAGCCTTGGCACAATTAAGGTTGTTGGCATGTGACCTAAAGGTCAAATTTTTAAATCCTGTAAATAATTTTTTTCAAAGGCATGGTAAGACTGCTTACAATAAATCCTTTCATTATAATATTGCATTTTTAAAAAGAGTAATATTATATTGTTGATTTTTAAAATCAATATTATTTTAGTATTGTATAAATCTTAAAATTAGTGCCACTGTAATATTTTTTTTATTTTTTAAAAGTAACACTACAATTATGTTGATTTTTTTGAATGCAATATTATATATAGTGATAGACGGAAACAGTGAAATGGAAAACAAATGTATCCTTTAATAAATTTGAAAGTTAAATATGTTTTTTTTTTTGAGAATTTTATAATTTTAAATATGTCCTTTCATCGATTACCGTTATATTTGAAAGTGCCAAAACGTGGTACGGTTGCTTGCTACATCACTGTCACACGCGTCATCCACGTGTAGCTCTTGGCTCACGTCCACATATTGGCTGCCACTTGCACGTTTAGGTTATCCGCATGTTAAACATGTGCATGCAAGGCCCATACGAGGTCACTCTCCAAGAATTCTAGGTACATTAATTCTAACTAAATTAAGTCAAAACTAAATCCAATTTTAAGTTGAAAGAAAATCTAAAACAAATAGGCCATGAAATAACCTCGAAATCAAGAACAATTCGATAATATTTGAATTAAAAATTCAAGATTAAACTTTTTTGGTTTGAGTTTTCACACTCATTTGTGATAACATTATGGCATAAACCATCTTAATTATGCATTTAGTAAAAAAAAAAAAAGGAAGGATTTTCATGCATAATTCTATAGATTTTCTTTCACTATCTTGTCGTACCAACCCTGTCCCAGTTGCTTTGGCACACATGCAGGAAGAAATTACAGTACGCAGTAGCACCCTTCCTTAATGTTCTTTTAATTTCATCTTTAAATTGGTAGGAAAGAAATCAAAGAAATTAAGGCGTTACGAAAGTGGATAGTTTTGGATAATATCTGTTCCTGTTGAGATCACTCTAGGGATGCATCACCGGCCACTCATTACTAAAGTTGACTGTGCGAAGTGGAGGAAGAAGACGGTGATCTCCAGGACCTTGCAAACACCATCACGGTGAGAAAGAAGTTAAGGTTGCCCTGACTCAACCCTTATGATTCTCAAGTCAATCACTCGATGAAGAAGAAGACGAAATTTGGATGAAGAAGCGTGTTGAGAATGTGAGCGTGCGTAGTATGTGCATAGAAAGAAGATTATATAAGCAAGAAGGGAGAGAGTCATACCGGTCGTTTTGTCGTTAATTAAGGATAATATCTGCATAGTGAGATTTTGTCAAAAGATATATATGTCCCATCAAAGTGTGAAAAATATCTTATCATTGTCATAATAACATGAAGTCGCATTATTCAGCACCATACTGCGATAACAAAGGACGGATTATCATGTCACATAATTACTCATAATTTCTTAGTGGTGATTTGACTGATTGATAAAGACAGGAAGGGAAATTGATAGGAGCTGAGCACGGATCGGGCACAACCAAATGGAGTCCGAGCTTGGCCACGTTATTGACGAGTCGGGAGCTAGGGCTCTTGCTCTTGATACCTTGGTACTATGCCCGAGGGTCATGGTTGTGCGATTGGCCGAGCTAGGAGTCAAGCAAAGCATGATCGAGCTAGGAGTCGGGCTCTCAAATGGGTGTGTGAGTAACAACTCCCGAGTGAGTTGAGTGAGTGGCAAGTCGGAGTGAGTTGGATGCAAGGTTAAGTCAACCTTCTATCTGACATATCTCAATCTTAAATTGATCTATGTGGATTGGGTCATAATACTCATAACAATATCTTTAAAAGAATGTCCCCGGGGCAAAACTTCGGATTGTAACTCAGGGACCCGCAGTTCGATCCCCAGCTACGGCGTATTTGTAGGAATTTTCCTCCAAATGGGGAACGCAATCAAAGGATGCTGGGCATCTGGATTGGCCGCCGTATGTGCTTCCTAATTTATGGGAAACTTCCAGATGTGGCTACTGGGATTATCATTTTTTTTTTAAAGAAAACTTTGATATATAATCATCATGGTATGGTATCATCTCCAAGGGACGGACGCTGCAGATTGTCTCGGCCTCAGCCTCTTCTCGCGTCGCCTGTCTATGCTTTATCGAGTGGAGGAGGAGAGCGAAGCTCGCGACCAATCTTCTTCTCCTGCTCGCCATATATTGCTGCCATGCCATTGCTCCCATATCTCTCTCCTCCAACACAACCAAATCGACTATTTGCAGAGCGAGAGAGAAAGAGAGGACAGGCTTCAGCGCATAAATTGGGTACAAGCTACATATTTAGAAAGCAAAGCCGCCAAGAAGAACAAGACGAAGAAGAAGAAGAAGAAGAAGAAAGAATGATTCCGACTTTTGTCCCATTGTTTTCTTGGAGGCATAAAATGGAGGAGGACATTGGGGAATGCACTAGCCACTCAGTTCGCAGGTGTCTAATTTCAGCAGCTTAATTCAAAATATTTCCTTTCATTTTAATTTGTTCGTTTGTTTGTCTGTTTAAACTTGTTCATGGATTCAGATTGTGCAGTAGGAAACCTCCGAAGCATGGGAAAACCGTCAATCCAGAGCGCGAACGCCATGGCTCGAGATTACCCACCTCCCTCTCTGCTCCTGGCATGCAATTCTCGATCGTCTTGCTGCTAGCTAGCTAGAACTTAGAAGAGTTCTTCGCTTTAATACGAATTTCGATATATGCAGATTTGGAAGGCTTGGAGACGAGCCCCTGCAGCTGCAAGGAGAGCACTTCCAGCGAGGAAACGCAGATCGTCCGAATCGACTCGCTGTTGCACGGCTTCTTCCGCTTGTGGAGGCACAAATCCATCAGACGCTTGTCGAGCTTCCCTCCCTTCGGCATCGGCATGGCCAAGCGCTCCAAAACCAGGAGGAGCAACAGCGAAAGCCTCCCCGCAAATCAAGAATCACCTTTCTTCTTCTTGCCTTCTTGCGAAAACTTCACCATTTCTCAGCTCGAGAAGGCAACCGACCACTTCAGCCCTGGTAAATGATCGATGATCATTTGTAGGATTTATATATAACCGGTAAATTTAATTTAATTTCCTCTCGATCGATTCGCAGAGAATCTGATAGGGAAAGGAGGCTTCTCAGAGATTTACAGAGGCTGTCTAGATGACGGTCAGCTCGTGGCAGTGAAAAGGATCGCGAAGGGCACGAGCGACGAAATAACTCAGAATTTCCTATCCGAAATGGGAATTCTTGTCCACGTGAATCACCCGAACACAGCCAAGCTGATCGGAGCTGAGGTAGAAGGAGGCATGCATCTCGTCTTCGTGCTGTCGCCGCATGGAAGTCTGGAAAGCTTTCTTCACGGTAAGAACATTAATTATATTGCTCTGTTCATTCGACGTCGTCTTCGATCGATCGGTAAACGCTAGCTAGCTCGTTATATATGCTTCAGAGTCGAAGGAGAGACTGGACTGGGAGAAACGATACAAGATCGCCGTGGGGACGGCGAAGGGGCTCGAGTATCTCCATCAGAGGTGCCGAAGACGCATCATTCATCGCGATATAAAAGCTGCCAACATACTGCTCTCTGAGGACTTTGAACCACAGGTATATATCATCATCGAGATTCAAGCTCTCTCTCTCTCTCGTCTAAATAACTGAAAATGCTGGCGATTTGTCCACCAGATATGCGATTTTGGACTTGCAAAGTGGCTGCCAGATCAAGTAACGCACCAAACATTGTCAAACGTTGAAGGCACATTTGGGTCTGTAAACACAGTCATGCGCATATGTATCAATTGAACTGTAGCCAATCTTCTTCTTCTTCTTCCTTCTTCTTCGAGCAGATATCTTGCTCCTGAGTACTGCACCGATGGTGTTGTCGACGAGAAGACCGACGTGTTTGCCTTCGGGATCCTGCTGCTCGAGCTCATCACTGGCCGCAGGGCCATCACTTCGGAGCAGGAGAGTCTGTCGATGTGGGTACGTTAGTTCATCTGTCGATCGATCGAGCTTCATCTTTTAATTTCCTCCATTAAATGGTTAAGCAATGGCCTTGTTGCAGGCTAAGCCACTGCTGGAGCAGGACAAGATCAAGGCGCTGGTCGATCCTTCTCTGGGTGATTCTTACGACGAAATGCAGTTAATTCGTGCAGCAAACACCGCAAGATCATGCATTCAGCACTCTCCTGTTATGCGACCCTGCATGAGCCAGGTATACTGATGCATCATCTAGCTAATTAATGGGAGTGCATGCCTTCGCCTTAGATCACTCAAATACTTACCATACTAATAGATTTCTTCACTTAGTTCATTCAGATCAGTTATCGTACGTCCTTTGATCCGATCAAGTATCTTCATTTAGTATTTTAAAGTTCATGCATGAAGGTCTTCCTGTGTAATTAATGCATCTTTCATTGGGTGAGTTCAAGGAGGATAAGGGAATTCTTGGTGTGTGTCAAGGTCATAAGTGGGCTGACAGGGGAAGAAGATGAAGGTGATAGCCGGAGTAGAACGCAGCAGGAGGAGGCCGGCAGGAGGACAAACTCTGAGGAGATCGACGACGACGAATACGAATTATACAATGAGACCATGTATTTGAACGATATGGATCGGCACAAGCAGATTGCTTTCGACTTCCAAAACCAGTAGCTAGCCTTGGAAGTGATCATCTTTCAGCAGGACAATTGCTCAACTTTGTGAAGTTAGTAACTGTGTACAAAACAGAAACTCAATTTGGAAGTTTCACAGTTAGGAATTAGTGATCTTGTGGACTAAATAATTAATGCATTCTTTTTCTTATGCAAAAAAGATGAAATCCGCCCCCTTAGCGGCCCCACACGGTCGGCCCCACGACCATTTGTGAGGAGGTAAATCGAGAAACTGCAGTTGGTCACGACGCAGGAGGGTATTGCCTGGCTTCGTCAGGATTCGAACCCTTGCCCTCTTCTGCAAGTATATATATAAAGAATACAAACACGACTCCACTAGGGATCGAACCCGGAATCTCTAGTTCCGAATGCATTCTTCTGCAAAAAGGTGGATCCGTCACCTTAGCGGCTCCACACGGTCGGCCCCACGATCATATGTGAGGAAGTAAATCGAGAAAGTGCAGTTGGTTACGACGCAGGAGGGTATTGCCTGGCTTCTCCAGAATTCGAACTCTTGCCCTCTTCTGCAAGTCTACTGCGTCATAACCAACTCACCTATGCCCCGGGGGCAAAGGTTCCGAATGCATTCTGATCTATATATTACTTGTAGAGAGATGATAGATTCAAAGATATTACTCTGAAATGTGATCAAGGAAGATAGAAAAAGAAATTATATGCATACAGTTTAAAAAATCATCATCTTTATTTTACTCTGAATTGTCTCTTGAGAGAAGACATAAATACCCTAGCTATTAATTCACATTTCATTCACTATCTTTGATATATTGTCTTTTTATAAAGTTATGAAGATTTAAATAGATTTTCCTTTTTAAACAAATGGATTTTTGGGTTGAATTGATCACCTTTGGAGACATGTTGAAAGCATCGTCGATTTGGTTTGAACATAGATAATTAACGATCGTCTTCCGTTAGAGATTTTGGAATTATCGAAGTCGAAACTTTAGGATAATTAAGGGGATTCTTAGATATATTCATGGATTCTAGATCAATTCCTAGTGTTAGATGAGACGACCTATGTGATGATAAGAGAACTTCTAAAGAATCACCAAAAATTTGTTCATGTTATAAGATGATGAGAGGAGTATATATCGATCTACCAATGGAGCAAAGGTAGTGAGCAAGCAATGTCAATTGGACAATTGGCATGGCAAATGCAAGAGCAACTAGTTGGCAAGTCTAAAGTGTCCATCAATATTGGATATTCACAAAGATTATAGAGATCACGAAGATCGACTTAGGAGTCTTTGGCTTTAGTGAAAATGAATTTTAAGTAAGAAGAGTAGAGAATGATAAATTAATGAGATGATGAAGAGGAGAGTAATGTTAAAATAAAATAAATATCTATTAGATTTATTTATATTTTATATATTGATAGAAAATCAAAAAAAAAACTTTATTCTCATCCGATCTACTATTATTTTGATAACTCTTAGAGCTGTTTTGTGCAAAGCAACTCCAAGCAGTGCTATTTTATACGAGGCAATTTTAAAGTGGAGGACAAAGAAGTATTTTTGAATATCAAATTATAAATATAGTGTTGTTTAGATAATTTTGTCTTTTTTTAATGATATAGATAAAAAATGATGCTTTTGTCTTATATATATATTATATCGATATTTTACCATATATGTTTTTTTCTTGCATAATAATTCCAAGTATAGTACCATGATTTTGACAACAAATTGAAAGCAGTAAGCATGCATGGATAATGAATATGATGCAAAGATGTGACGGAGTATTATTCTAATTGCTAATTTGCATGCGTGGAGCCATCCACTTGAAGAAGACGAGTCATGCAATGGAATATGTCTTGATTCTTGTTTGTCCTTTTTTTTCCTCTGAAGATCGAGGTGCCGTCAGTTTAAGCTCAAGAATTAAATATTTAATTACCTAGCTCTCTCATCGTGCTTGCTCGATCGCAAGCATATTCCTTATCTGACTTCGTGTGCATGAGGAGCTAGCTGATGAATGATGCATCTTTGAGTCGTTTTATAAACTCGTCTTGAGTTTGAGGGATTAATTAGTGGCCAAATCTCCTGTTGGACAATCTTCTGTAAGATGGTTGCCGGAGTTACAGGGATAATCTGAATTGAAATTATAGAAAAACAACTTCAACTTATCTGTTGAAATGATCTGAATTGATAATGATCTGAATTGATAATCTCAGACTACCAACCTAACTAGATCAGTTGGGTCGTGCTCCAAATTGAGTTGTCGAGTGCACAAGTTGATCAGAACTTATGTTGAACGTACGCTCAACCGTCACATGCTCGCACTAGATGAGTGGAACAAGTGCTACGAGAGCCGAGAGGCTTGGATGTCGAGTTATCCAAGCGTGAAGTGCTCTCTGAGTAGTCTCGAGTGTCGCAAGGTCCAAACAACCCAAGTGCTTCCAAGTTCGAGTAGGAAGCCAAATGCTGAGTCGAAAGAGACTCTCGATTGCCGAGTCAAGACGTCAAGTGCTCGGGTACGAAGTCCAGATATGCAAGAGGACAAGCTGGGTGCTCGAGACATGCTCGAGAACGAACCCAGAGCTTGAGTGCCACCAACTACTCAAGTCCGAGTGGATTGCGTGAGTTGCGTCACCCGAGTCCGAGTGGGAAATTAAGACGTCGAGGAGGTCAGTGTTTGAGCGTAGTTTTCTTAAAACATATTCATCTTTTCCAACGGTGCTATAAAGTCACGTTGGACGTCTGTTTGAAATCACCTTAATGCATCTCGACTCCCAATGTAGGACTAACGTCCCATTCACAATGGAGTCTAAATCATCTTCCAGTCATCACTTTTTTCATTCATATTTTCCAACAATCCTCTGCATCAACAAAATGGTTCATACAACCGCAAAGCGCTTCTTTGAGTTGGCCATTGCATGCCTCATGTTTTACAGAACCTTCACTTGGCCATGCTAGCATGAAGAGAGACTCAAAGCAGGAGGAGGAGGAGGAGGATATCTAGAGAGGTCGGCACAATTATACTATACCATCGACACAAATGATCCTCCGGATGAGATAAATCTTCCATACGCCGCCGAGTAGTACTTTATTCTCTTCGGCATGCATCTTCCTGTGGCTTGAAACATCCCCGTAGCAATTCCAAACCATAAAGAGAGGGAGGGAATTGGGGAATTAGTTCGATCCTTATCGAAATGCAAGCCACTTTTTTGGCATCAAAGCTGAGAGTGGAGTTAAAAATATATTCCTGCATGTGCTGGCCACATCTGTATGTGCATCTGAACCAGAAAAGAAATCCTTTGACTACAATGTCAACTCCTATATCTCCATCTAGCTCCATCTCCATATACAGTTGATCGATATTCCTAGTGACTTTCCAGCGCCTATATATTTCCAATTCAAACACAATGCTAGTCCCACAGCTAGCTACGACTGAGCAACATCGCCCTACCGACCGACTGACCGACCAACCGACCGACGATCTATTGTACATATGGATAAGGTGATGAAGTTAGCATCGCAGCGGGCAGTGGTCGTCTTCAGCTTGAACTCGTGCTACATGACCTACAGTGTGAAGAGCCTGTTCAATGATCTCGGAGTCAATGCTGTCGTCCACGAGCTTGATCAGGACCCGCGAGGGGCGGAGATGGAGAAGGCACTCGTAAAACTGTTAGGGAGAAGGCCGCCGGTGCCGGCGGTCTTTATCGGTGGCAGGTTTATCGGCTCGACAGATAGAGTCATGTCGTTGCACCTTGGGGGAAATCTTGTGCCCTTGCTAAGGGAAGCAGGTGCCCTATGGCTCTGACCATAAACATCTACTACATAGAGAGGGAGCTAGAGAACACATGAGGAACTTAACTTGAAGTGTGAGTTTTCTGTGTTACTGGTGCTTTTACAGAGTGAAAATAAATCATAGAGTGACTTTAGGGTGGGTTCGTGTCGATTATCAGAGCTAATAGAATAGAGATTTTTTATAAATTAGAAAAACATGCGATCTTTTCATCAAGTGCTATCACAATCAAGATTGAAAGCAATAAGGTGATGGACTAGATGCTCATTTGAGTTCTCAATACGCATGCCTGCCTTCAATCAAGGATAAGAGAATAATAATGGTAAAGTGAAGACCAATAAGATTCTTGAAAGGCAATTTGTGTGCTTTTGTTTATCAACAGGATGTAATTCTGATCTGACGAGATAATAATAATAATAATTTTGCTGATGCTGCAACATAGAAATAGCAGATACTGAAGCATTGATTGTATTGTGAAACAACATGCCATGAGATGCACAAGAAATTCCATAATCTAAGAGAAACAAGGGAAGTCATGAGAATTTCATCACAAGTCCATTTCTTTGGAACAAGAAGAACACAAACTGCAAGCAGCATTACGACCACTTCGAGGGTTTAAGCGAGAAATTAGTATAAAAAAGAGAGGTCGCAAGACAATCAATTCATGTAGTCATGATATTACAACTTACATTCCAGCAAGGAAACTGGATTAGTCTGGTTATGAAAATCATTCTTCCTCTGGTTCTTCTTCTTCCTGGAGTAAGTTTTCCCTGTTGTCATGGGCCCAAAAACCCCGCACATCCATGAGCATGCTAGCAACAGTACCACCTTGCTTACAGGTGAGAAGGTCAGCAAGTGTGATCCTAAGAGGATCAGCTGGTTTGACCATGTCCCAAATTTCATCTCTCACATCTTCAATACACAACTCGTAGTTCCCACCCTCGATCCACTTTTGGTGAACATCTCTGCCAACAACACATGGTGAGGGAGATAAGTGTCAAGGGCAGCAAGTAGAATAGGCTCAAATAGTGCATGGAAATGCTACAGATGCTTGTTTCCAAGCACATAGATTTTAAGCTATGGCCTTCTATTGGGCAAAGTTTTAAAACTGAAGAACTTATGAATAATTGACAGTTATTTTATCCATTAAACCAATTTGTTAGTATGCCTAATGATTTTTCATTTAAGTAAAATAGATCCTCTAAAAGAAAACCATCCACAGTTTTGTGCATGAATGTAGATATTTTTAGGTCAACGTGGTTGGTCGCCATATCAACCCTAATAGTTAAAGACCAAAACAAGGTGAGAAGAAGTAACAAAAACTCATACGTCAATTCATCATGGTAAGGTGAATGTGCACCCTGCAAATATCTTGTACAGAGCGGCCATTCAACCATGGCAATCATATGACTCTTGCCACATCATTTCTCCCTTCACACCTCTAGATACCCCCCTAGGCCCTATCAGCTTCCTCCCCTTACACTCATATCTCTTTCTCAAGCATGCATACTTGCATATCCTCACTGTCCAAATGTCTACTTACATGTTAAAATCTACAATTATTAGCTACAAATTATCTACATGTATAATATGCTATTAACTATAGAAAAACATCTGCTGAGTTGTATTTGAGCTTAAGTGCATATATGAGCTAGGCCCTACTTGAGCATGATAAAACTCTTTAACATGTATTATCACTTATCAAAACAGGTTTGAGTGAACTTGTGCTCAGATCCACCTTCATTTGTCAATAACCCAAGCAAATTAAAGTGAATTTTGGAGAACTATCATTTTCTCTCTTCCACATAATTGTAGCTTGTAAGAAGATAGATATAGTGTTATAAGCTTTGTTTATACACTAGTCACATGACAGGTGAAACATCCAAAAGTTGTATGCCAACTATATGTTCTTTAGTCACTCATATTGTTGACATCAAAATTTATAATGCGTTGATATCACCAAAAAATAATGGGTTAATTAATAAACCTTGAATCAAGGTATTAAATCTCATGCCATCTCACCCATACCAGTAAGCATAACTTTGAGCCAAGACACTAACAAGGGTTGAGTAGCACTCCTTGGAACCTTTGACAGTGACTTTCTGCAGTGATTTCAAAGGTGATTTTATGGTCACCATGTCTTCAGCGAATTTCCAGGTCGGTTCCTCTTCCTCCTCATTCTCCTACTACTGATGCTGCAAGAGTTCGGCAGCAGCAGCTTCCTGGTGTCATGTTGACCAGCATCACAATCAAATGCTAGCCCGGAAACAGCTTTGTTCTGGCTGGGGTTGGATACCTAGCTTGGAACAAAACTTTAAACCTTGACTTGAACCTTCTACCCAACTATCTAGCTTAGAAAATATCCTACTCAGTATTTTATATACTAGATTAACTTAACAAGGTAGAAATCTCACATAACCATAGTGAAATACCTAGTTACATACCTAATCCCAAAATCATCTTTTTTTGTGTAAGCTGGATTTTGGTGGGATAAAATGCAAGTCATCTTCCCAGATTTTGGATTTGGCATCTTACAGGGTTAAAAAGCTTACGTAATATAACATGAAACTTCCATGTCATCAATTTCCCCTAGGTTGAGTAAAAACTAAATGGCAGGATAAATTTGTTAGGCATTTCAAATTTTTTGCAAAAAATCGCGATAATTGCTAGTTGCATAAAAAAATTGTAAGAAATTCTAGTTGAGGGCAATTAATTAACTCAAGAAATAAAAGATGCTTTGACGCTGTTCGCATTGAGATTTCAAAAGGAAGGCCAGCAACAATACAAAATTAAAAGAAACTCTCTTTGGCACGAGTACTCAAGTGAAATGTTACATTTTGAGGGTAAAATAATCATTATGTGGTGCAAGAGCCAGATTTAAAGCTTATATTTGAGATGCATATAGCACATCCAGATAGCTTGATATAACTCATTTAGATAATGAACTACATTTGTGCATAATGCATGGTTTTGTACACAAGCAAGGTAGTAAGGTAGTACTTGTAGAGGATACACATGTAACATAACAATAGCTATAAATGAAAAGAACCTGAAAAGCATATGAATATCAGCAGTGGTAAGATAGCCCCGTCCTTGCAGATCAAGACATTTGAATAAGTATGTTAATCCTTCAGGTGTGTCCTTGTTTTCCAGGGCTAAAACAAAATCCAGAAAGCTTTCAAAGTCCATCTCACGAGTATTACCACCTCCAGCTTTGCTTCGACGTACATGCTCATCAAAAACTGTTAAGAAAACAAAGCAGAGACAGGTCAGGGGACATTTTATTTCATGGGTAAATTTCTGTGCATCAAATTGTACAACATTTCAGTTAATCAATATAGTATCTATATTCTGGCTTCTTTGTGGTAAAAGAGGTAATAGTGTTTTTCATGAACATTGCTGTTCTCAGCTGCCTGGTATCTGTTATTTTTTGAAGAGCCTACTAATCTAACTTAAGACAGCACAGTGTTAATTAGACGGCATAAATGAAATCTGCATCAAAAGGTTTCTGATAATTAGAATGTTTTTAGAATTGATAATTAGAATTAAAAATGGAACTACAAGTACTACTCCAAAACCAGTCATTGTCGTAGGTGGCTTCCAAATTTTTGCTATATGCTTCTACGAGAGCGATTGTTATTGACAAGCTTATGACTAGGTTGGTTTGAATGACTACATTTGAGTCCACACATGACTCTCAACACCCATCACATAGGTGAATTAGACGAAAAACTAAAAGCTTCTTATAGTTTCAATGCTGGAAGAAAAAGGTTGAGAATTGCATTAGGTGGGTAGGCTTTTCATCATAATTGATGAGAGGGGTCTTTACCACCTGAGTCTAATAATATAGTCCTGCATAAAGCTAAATGGAGGGAAAATATTCATATAGCCAACCCTGAATAGTTGAGACAATCACGAGTTGATGATGATGTTGTTGCAGTTTTTGAACATCTAAGTCCTATCTTACTAATTCCTGATAGAAGTCTCCATCCAAAATTACTTGCATAGCATCCTTTTTCAACTAATGAAATAAAGAAAACAAGCTATGGCATGATATTTCATAGAAGTTGAGAGATGAAGCAAATTGATAAAGGCAAATTGTACCCATGAGTGAGTATGCCCTTTATTTCTTACTTTGGTTCTACTGAAAGAAAAAAAAAACTAGGTGAATATGCAATTAAAGAGTATTTGATTTTTTTTAAAAAAAAAATTGCATAAATTTTCTAAAAAACCTCATCTCTTTTTCAAGCACATACATATGGATATAGTCGGGCAAAAACAAAGATATAAATGAAGTACAAGGTCATAGAACAGTATTGCTTTACAAATTCTAGTTGCAAAATAATGACAAATGATAGGTAGAATGATATTCACTTGTCAAAGGTTAGATCAATACCTCTCTCAATAAAGATTTCAGTTAGTGTCCCATCAGCATATTCTTTGAGCTCTTGCTTGCTCAGAGTTCCATTCTTGTCTTTATCCAGGGCAATATACATATCTGTGGAATAGTAACACAGTGAAGATGTAACAGAATTTAAAATCATTTGCACCTTAAACGCCTTTATTATCAGGTTAAAAACTGATGATTGCAAGTAATATCCATCGAAAACAGTTGTGAATTCCATATCACTCGCAAAATGCCAAAATCAGCTTAAACAGATTGCATTGGCCACAGTAGTAAATGATAAAGCTATCAATATAAGTTTTGGTGATATCGACTCGGGATGGAAAAACTGAAAATTGCAAGTAATATCCATAGTGACATATCACTTGCAACATGCCAACATCAACTTAAACAGCTAGCATTGGGTAAATGAAAAAACTATCAATATCAGTTTTGGTGATATTGACTCATGATGAAGAAACAATTTTCTACAAGGGCAAAATGAAAAGGCACTGCATTAGTCAGACACAGATTAGATCCTTACAATGGTAAAGAAAACAAGAAATATCATATTATGTAATATGTTCAAGTTGGGGGATAAATAATGATCCTTTCCACGTGTATCAATTCATAATTTCAGTGTTTACCCTTCCAAGCAAAGTGGTTTTTTCATGAATAGATCATTTTTCACCCAAATTGTCATAGAGCAGCAATAAAATTGCCCAAGGTAAGCCCTGAATAGTCATGGACATCCATAATATATGATTCCGGATAATCTAAATTATTAGAAAAGTAGTTCATTTTAGTGTAAAACTGAAGTCCATGATAGATATTTTAAGATTCCATGTCATGGTGCATTGTTGCAAAGCTGCTGTTTTGGCTGATTCTTCATTGTTTTACATCTTTATCAGGCTTCTAACTAAGTACTCCACCTCTTTGTGCAAGTTTCTACAGATAGGAAGAATAGGATGGTGAAGTGTAATGTTGATTGATTTACAATTCAATAAATATTTCTTTTTTATTTCACTAGAATTTAAAACAAGCAAACATGAACCATAGTAAACATTAATATCTCATTTGAGTTAATCTGAACCTCCTTTCCACATTAAGCTGCTGAACTGTCATCTGACGATTGGCAATAGTAGTAGAATCGCCATTTAATAGAATGATAGGCACTTTGTACTCCAACAGGCAACTGATAGTTATCGAAATATAGCCATGGAAGCGATCCATGTTTTTGTAAACAGTAACAGAATGAGCAGACCTTGCCTTTGGCAAGAGGCTGAGAGAAGTACCTCTAGGTAGAGAAATGTATCAAACAGTAAAAAAGTAAATAATTTGTGTATTAGAAGTAAGCCATATAGAAATTAGACCAACATATCTAATTACTGAAGAACTGAACTTCATATTCACCATACCATTGGACGTATGATAAACCACATTCACTTATCTTCACCGACTTCTAGTCGTATTGAGTCTCTAACTTTGAAAAATTATTAGTTAACTCAAGCGTACATAATTATATGTGAAGATTGTATCCTTGTGACATTATAAAATAAGCTGAGAGCAAACATCAAACAAGGAAAACAACTGAAGCTTAAAAGCACATGAATTGTCAACCAAACTTGATAGGTCTTTCTCCAATCAGCGAAAGAATATCTAACGTAGAAGCTGAGAATAACAGGATCTGCTACTTACATTGCAATAAGGAACAGTAGCAACACAAGAATCAGAAATGCATAACATACCACATATCCTCTGAGCAGAAGTTAATGAAAACCAATTTTCTGCCTGCTCTGTGTCAGGAACTTCCTCTTCACTTTCCTAACAACAAAAAATAAAGTGAAGTCAATATCATACAACTAGAAGTAGAGTCCAGCATTGATTTGCACGGCTCAAATATGTGTAATTGATAGATCTTAGTATAGCATATTTGAGAAAACAATTGGCAGTGTGGAAATTATCATTTGTTAAAAACTGGTTTCCAAATTAGTCATTTAAAAATCAAGTAAAAGCCCCATTAATGCAAAAGATGCAAGCAAACAAATCATTTGAGCATTGATGTCTGCAGTTATATTTCTACCAGAATATAAGCTAAAACTACACCTTGATCCCTAGGCATTGGATGAAGCATAGGAAAGCTCATCATGGTACCAAGGCTCACACTGCAACTCATACTTAAAGGAAAGATTTACTTTCATCACTTGAACCACTTTCATCATTGCCTGTATTTTCAAACCATTGGACTACAACTAATTTCATGACTAAACTCCCTACTAATCTCCTAAAGTAAAATAAAATAAAAAAGCTATCTTAGTGTCAAGATGCTGTCCTACAAACCAAAAGTAAGATTCCAAAGAAAAATAAATCAAATTTTATGTCATCCGTGGTAAACCTGTCAGGAACACAAGCCAGATTAATATATTGTATGTAACCTGTAAGCTTAAGGACCAAAGAAACCTGTAAAAATTCATTAAATGGTAATGTTGGGAAATGAAAGCAAAATTGATCAAAGCAAACTAAAAGAAAAACTGTAAAAGATGACACCAAAGTTAGGCTAGCACCACCTATTTTTGATTGGACATTAAATGAACCAAAAAAATCATATATCATAAAAAAAGGTAGTCCAGTGCATGAAGCTCCCGCTAGTGCGGAGTCCCAGGAAAGGCTCGGACCACATTAGATCTATTGTACGTAGTCTTATCTTGCATTTTGCAAGACACTATTTCCGCAACTCGAACCCGTGATCTCAAGGTCACATGACAGCAACTTTACCGTTGCGTCAAGACTCCTCTTCAAAAAAAAATCATATATCATATCAACTAAATATCCACCATGCTTTGAGAAAGAGCAACAAGTGTTGAATGCCTACTTTTCACAATAGGAAAAATTGTGCAAGCTATTGCAAGTCGTTTGAAAACAAGAAAACTAAGAAGCAGAAAAAAAAAATATTCTCCAAGCAAACAAAAAATGGTAATATACATGTACATGCATCAATCAGTGCAGATCTCTAGAAAGACAAGATTGTATAGTTTTGTCATGGATAACTGAAAAATTAGGGTCAAACTAACAATGGCAGCACCCTGCAAGACATACTACCTGGTGAAGTTCCATGAGCTCCTGGAGACAATTGCTAAGCAGCACCTTTTTTATGCATGCTTTTCCTACGATTATTCAAGAAAATCCACATTAGCATTATCCAAAAATTACCAATTTTCTTTAGCAGAAACCTGGAAAATCCTCCTGCAACATATTCCAATTAGTACAAAGGTTTGATAAGAAAACCTCGCCTATGAGGATCACAAAAGAAGAAGAATTTCCGTGCAGCTATTCGACAATACATCTGAATAAAGGCTTCGAGTATATCACGAAGTTGTGCCAAATTAGGAATAAGACCTTTTATATAAGACTCCATTTCCTGTAATCAGCTACTGTGATAGTTAAAATGGGGGTACAAAACCAAGATATTTAGATCTGTAGCCAATTTCAACACTCAAGATTAAATTTATTTCATACCTGAGGTTGAAGAAAACCATCAGAATCCTCATCAAGCTCACTCATATCAATTCTTGCCTGGGTAAGTGAAACCTGATGCAACAAGAATGGAAAGAGATGGTGCATGAACTTCAGATATCCCATGAGAAAGTTGAGGTAAATTATGACATAAATGACTGGTTGACAGTGATATGAATACACTTCATAATTACAAATTGTACCCAAAGAATTATTTGCACATTATCACTTGTTAGCAGGGTCGTAAACTGTATTAGGATTGTGAATTTGTGATGAGGTATGTGACTTGATCTCTCCTTGCAAGACCCAAACAATTTACCAATTGAGGCTATCCCTCTGTGTGCATTGCAAGCTGCCTCAAGGATGTAAGTTTTCTTATTCTCATCCCATCTTCTTATTCCTTCCATTTTCTACCTCTTCCTCAAGTTTGGCTCATCAGACTCATTTTACATACCCATATCCGGACTGTGTCATGCTGACACAAGTCATGGGAGGCAGTGAATGTGAGTTCTGGTAACAAAGAATAAGCTTGTAGAGATTCATAATCCCACATTTCATTACTTCATATTGCCATTATCTATAACCTAAAGCACAACATTACTTAATCTTGATAGACAAGCAATAAGTTGGTAGCCTACATCTGGTGTAAAATATCAAGATATATTACATTGCACAATGTTCATCAGCTTATCCACATTCCTCGTAGCCTCATTCTTGTTTGTAACAAATCTACTTATCCAAGTCACCCAGCTGCAGCATATATCAATATGAGTTGATGTAGTTGAATCAAATTTCAAAGCTTCTCTGACGAACCTTTAAAAAGTTGATGAGCATTCATACAGATGCAAAAAAAATTCAGTAGTGTTACAAATTTACAATTACCAGTGTTCAGTTTACACAAATACAAAAAAGAACCTCATCTATTAGTCAGAATAATCTAAAAGCGTAGAGTTCCTAGAAAAAAGAACACAATGAATGCACAAGTGGAAGAAAAATAACTTTTTAAACATGATGAAGATAGAACTGGTAAATAGGAAATATAGTGTACAATAATGGTAGTGAGTCCAAATAATAATTTCTTTATGCAATGGAAGTAATATGTATTTGGCAGATAACCAAGACTACCAGAAAAAAATGTTCAAAATTTCCACATTCATATTTTTTTAGATAAAGAAAAAATTGGTGTGATACTAAGGAAATGAAAGTTACCGTTCGCATCACATATAGATAGAAAGGCAGGATGGCAATTCTACCAGCTTCATCCTTTTCGAACTTCATGAAGTTTGAAGGGCTAAAAAATCTTCTGCACTTAGCTCCAATTTGCTCCGTGCAAAGAGAGGCAATGTGACAGAAATCTTCATAGTTCATCTGTAGGAGGCAGTAATCAAGACATTGACTATCCATATATATATATATATATATATCATCTACAGCATAAACATGCATAACACATATATTCAGATGAATAAATGAGATAACTAATATCAAAAATCTGTTGCAAATATAGAATGACACTCAAACTGCAGCAAATATATATACTGTAATGTTGCTAAGAATCTTGTCCAAAACTTTTCAACTGTTAATGATCGAGGAGAGGCTGTGATATGTACTAGTATGGTTCTGGTTGTGGATAATAATATCATCTCAAAAGGATAGGACAGGAGAATGGTTATTTGGTACCAAATCTAGAATAAAATATAGGCATTATCATGCCAATAATTGCTTCACCTATTTCACAACCATAAGAAAGATTGAGAGGGGAGAATATGTACAGGAAATATCCTTCTAGTAACTAAAAGGATTATATAGATATGCATGCATATTAGATGACAGATTCCTCAGGGTGGGTACATAAAAAGAGAAATCAAGAAGACATGTGCACCTTTTCAGCTCCAGTTGCATCATCAATAACACAATTTTCCCTTAAGCAAACCCACATGGCATCCAGGTCATCAGCATTCAGTAAAAGTTCTGATTGCTTCTGGAACAATGAAAGCAAACATAAACAGAAGGTGAGTACATTAACAAATTGGAAGCATCACGAACCACCAATGAAATTCTCGTCCTTATGACTAATTGGCAGCTTATAGCAGCTAGAAGATGAATGACCAAGCACCTTCAAGAATCTATATTTTTGCCAATCGCTGAACCCTATGACTGATTGATCCCTCTTCAGGCTTCTGCTTTGCAAAAGGAATATGTTATCTCAACAAAATCTCAAAAGCTTATATGAATAAAAGGAAAAATAGTTTGTAAAGTGAAATAAATGCAACTAGGTATGAGGCTACTTGTCAATGGGAGGTTGAAACATTTGAGGGAAGTAATGAAAAGAAGGGAACAAGAGCAGGCATGATGTCTCTTCTGCATTTTTAGCAAATCAAAGACAAGAAAACAATCTGGAAGATATGGACTGATGTGCCTTTTTATAGAAGCTAGGAATTGAGCCTGATTCAGCATTTTTCTTTGTCGCTCTTTGAAAATCTCAAGCAATATCCTCTTTGTTTCCAGCTCTGAAAATTAAAATGACTGTTCAGGAAATTTCTTTATTCATGTACAAGAAAAGGAAATTCATACAAAACATCGTGCATCAAAACTTATAATGATTATTTATATTTTAAACATTATATTATCAGCACAAGAAAGTAAGTAGCCAAAATTTCCATAAGTGTAAATAGAAAAGATATGAAGAAATTTTATCAACACTTTAGTGGCAAATTTACACTAATTAAAGAGCTATCTAATTTAATGAAACTGATATCTGTGTATTCTTTTTGCTTATGTTACCCAAACTCAGCCGTGAATACTAACACTGGTATGGATTTAGGTTTCATAAACATGATTTTAAGTGGAGATAGAGAAACTGATCCAAATTTGAGGCACAGATATAGCAACACAACAAATCTCGAAAAATTATTGACATATTCTAGCTTATATGTACTTATTACACTATATATTTAGTAAATATTTCTAATAATTTAAACCTCAAATTAATATGCTCTAACTTATAGGTTATATAACCTAAGTATAGAAATTAAATGCCACCCGATCCCTCTCAATGTGATGCAAGCATTGCCCTCTCCCCACAATATGCGCAATCGCTCTCCTCACCACATGGTCTTCCTTGTAGAGAGACAACAACAGCGTTATGACTCCTCCTCCTCCGGTTCAATTTTTTCATCTTTTTCTTCCAATCCCACTCCCCCATTTCTTCTTCTTTGATTTTTCCAGTTTTTCTTCCCCTCTAACTCATTTTTCCTTCCTCTGCTTGATTCATCTGAGGAAACAAAGGAGTCATAATTGTGCAGAAGAAAGGCTCGATTTAAAGGAAAATATGTTCTCCGTGCAAATGAAAAATAAATCGTCTTATGACTATAGTCTTCTAAGTTTACACCAGGAGCCCTTTGTGTTCGTCAGCAACTATCCAGATTCCAAAAGACCGTAAACTCCACTAGTCATTGTAATTTGGCAGCATTAACTCAATTATTGCTATTATCCTAATTCGCATGTCGAGTAGACAGAATGGGATCTCCATTTTAAGTTCAAAATTCTAGGGCTAAACCCAAAAATACAAATTCACTTGATCGAGTATCGAGCACCTAATTTCCGTGAAAAATGTAGTGTTTACACAAAAAAAACATCTATCATTTGAAGTAATTGATACGATCAGGTACTCCCACATCTCGCTTTTCTATCAAAAGACGTTTTCCCAGCGGACAGCATAAAACAGAAATAGGAACGGGGGAAAACTAACCCATGAGGGCTTCAGAGCCGAGGCCCGCGCCGGATCCCACGTACCGGCGAAGGTTTCGAACCCAGGGCATGGAGGACGCGGACGGGATCTTCTTCGGCGCACCGGCATCGTGGCCGACGCCGACGCCTTCTCCGTCGATGGTGCCGCCGTACATTTTCTCTGCCGCCGCGATCGTGTAGCTCGGCGCTTTCCCCTAGTCGCAGGCGGAGGGCATCGAAGAACGGAACTAGTGAATGGAACTCTCGACTGGTTCGAAGTGCCTTCTGCTCCTTGCTTCAGATAGAGAGAAGATGGTCTGCGCAACTGGTTCTTTTTCCATTTACTTCCAGAATTTTATTAAATTGAATTTTTATGTAATTTTTTAATAGTAAAATTTTCATTGTACCCTTCTAAATTTACTTATCTTGAAAATGCCCTCCTGATTTTAAAATCGCATTTTACCTCTCAATTACACTGACAATTTTAACCTCCTTTCTTAATAATAATAATAATAATAATCCTATTTTACTATAGCATATAAATTTATACTAGTTAATATATTTTTCAAAAAAAATATTTAGTGAGTTCAAAAAGTAAAAATTATAAATTATAAATTAATTTTCATTTAATTAAAAAAATAATAGAAAATTTTGTAAAGATGAAGA
>NC_133875.1:1813574-2031316 GCF_044706935.1 Curcuma longa
CAGGGCTAAAACAAAATCCAGAAAGCTTTCAAGTCCATCTCACGAGTATTACCACCTCCAGCTTTGCTTCGACGTACGTGCTCATCAAAAACTGTTAAGAAAACAAAGAAGAGACAGGTCAGGGGACATTTTATTTCATGGGTAAATTTCTGTGCATCAAATTGTACAACATTTCACTTAATCAATATAGTGTCTTTATTCTGGCATTCTTTGTGGTAAAAGAGGTAATAGTGTTTTTCATGAACATTGCTGTTCTCAGCTGCCTGGTATCTGTTATTCTTCAAAGAGCCTACTAATCTAACTTAAGACAGCACACTGTTAATTAGGCGACATAAATGAAATCAGCATCAAAAGGTTTCTGATAATTAGAATGTTTTTAGAATTGATAATTAGAATTAAAAATGGAACTACAAGTACTACTCCAAAACCAGTCATTGTCATAGGTGGCTTCCAAATTTTTGCTATATGCTTCTACGAGAGTGATTGTTATTGACAAGCTTATGACTAGGTTGGTTTGAATGACTACAATTAAGTCCACACATGACTCTCAACACCCATCACATAGGTGAATTAGACGAAAAACTAAAAGCTTCTTATAGTTTCAATGCTGGAAGAAAAAGGTTGAGAATTGCATTAGGTGGGTAGGTTTTTCATCATAATTGATGAGAGGGGTCTTTACCACCTGAGTCTAATAATATAGTCCTGCATAAAGCTAAATGGAGGGAAAATATTCATATAGCCAACCCTGAATAGTTGAGACAATCACGAGTTGATGATGATGTTGTTGCAGTTTTTGAACATCTAAGTCCTATCTTACTAATTCCTGATAGAAGTCTCCATCCAAAATTACTTGCATAGCATCCTTTTTCAACTAATGAAATAAAGAAAACAAGCTATGGCATGATATTTCATAGAAGTTGAGAGATGAAGCAAATTGATAAAGGCAAATTGTACCCATGAGTGAGTATGCCCTTTATTTCTTACTTTGGTTCTACTGAAAGAAAAAAAAAAAACTAGGTGAATATGCAATTAAAGAGTATTTGATTTTTTTTTAAAAAAAAAATTGCATAAATTTTCTAAAAAACCTCATCTCTTTTTCAAGCACATACATATGGATATAGTCGAGCAAAAACAAAGATATAAATGAAGTACAAGGTCATAGAACAGTATTGCTTTACAAATTCTAGTTGCAAAATAATGACAAATGATAGGTAGAATGATATTCACTTGTCAAAGGTTAGATCAATACCTCTCTCAATAAAGATTTCAGTTAGTGTCCCATCAGCATATTCTTTGAGCTCTTGCTTGCTCAGAGTTCCATTCTTGTCTTTATCCAGGGCAATATACATATCTGTGGAATAGTAACACAGTGAAGATGTAACAGAATTTAAAATCATTTGCACCTTAAACGCCTTTATTATCAGGTTAAAAACTGATGATTGCAAGTAATATCCATCGAAAACACTTGTGAATTCCATATCACTCGCAAAATGCCAAAATCAGCTTAAACAGATTGCATTGGCCACAGTAGTAAATGATAAAGCTATCAATATAAGTTTTGGTGATATCGACTCGGGATGGAAAAACTGAAAATTGCAAGTAATATCCATAGTGACATATCACTTGCAACATGCCAACATCAACTTAAACAGCTAGCATTGGTAACTGTACTAAATGAAAAAACTATCAATATCAGTTTTGGTGATATTGACTCATGATGAACAAACAATTTTCTACAAGGGCAAAATGAAAAGGCACTGCATTAGTCAGACACAGATTAGATCCTTACAATGGTAAAGAAAACAAGAAATATCATATTATGTAATATGTTCAAGTTGGGGGATAAATAATGATCCTTTCCACGTGTATCAATTCATAATTTCAGTGTTTACCCTTCCAAGCAAAGTGGTTTTTTCATGAATAGATCATTTTTCACCCAAATTGTCATAGAGCAGCAATAAAATTGCCCAAGGTAAGCCCTGAATAGTCATGGACATCCATAATATATGATTCCGGATAATCTAAATTATTAGAACAAGTAGTTCATTTTAGTGTAAAACTGAAGTCCATGATAGATATTTTAAGATTCCATGTCATGGTGCGTTGTTGCAAAGCTGCTGTTTTGGCTGATTCTTCATTGTTTTACATCTTTATCAGGCTTCTAACTAAGTACTCCACCTCTTTGTGCAAGTTTCTACAGATAGGAAGAATAGGATGGTGAAGTGTAATGTTGATTGATTTACAATTCAATAAATATTTCTTTTTTATTTCACCAGAATTTAAAACAAGCAAACATGAACCATAGTAAACATTAATATTTCATTTGAGTTAATCTGAACCTCCTTTCCACATTAAGCTGCTGAACTGTCATCTGACGATTGGCAATAGTAGTAGAATCGCCATTTAATAGAATGATAGGCACTTTGTACTCCAACAGGCAACTGATAGTTATCGAAATATAGCCATGGAAGCGATCCATGTTTTTGTAAACAGTGTTTTTGTAAACAGTAACAGAATGAGCAGACAGAGAGAAGTGACCTCTAGGTCACATGGAGAAATGTCACCATACCAAATGTATCAAAGAGTAAAAAAGTAAATAATTTGTGTATTAGAAGTAAGCCATATAGAAATTAGACCAACATATCTAATTACTGAAGAACTGAACTTCATATTCACCATACCATTGGACGTATGATAAACCACATTCACTTATCTTCACCGACTTCTAGTCGTATTGAGTCTCTAACTTTGAAAAATTATTAGTTAACTCAAGCGTACATAATTATATGTGAAGATTGTATCCTTGTGACATTATAAAATAAGCTGAGAGCAAACATCAAACAAGGAAAACAACTGAAGCTTAAAAGCACATGAATTGTCAACCAAACTTGATAGGTCTTTCTCCAATCAGCGAAAGAATATCTAACGTAGAAGCTGAGAATAACAGGATCTGCTACTTACATTGCAATAAGGAACAGTAGCAACACAAGAATCAGAAATGCATAACATACCACATATCCTCTGAGCAGAAGTTAATGAAAACCAATTTTCTGCCTGCTCTGTGTCAGGAACTTCCTCTTCACTTTCCTAACAACAAAAAATAAAGTGAAGTCAATATCATACAACTAGAAGTAGAGTCCAGCATTGATTTGCACGGCTCAAATATGTGTAATTGATAGATCTTAGTATAGCATATTTGAGAAAACAATTGGCAGTGTGGAAATTATCATTTGTTAAAAACTGGTTTCCAAATTAGTCATTTAAAAATCAAGTAAAAGCCCCATTAATGCAAAAGATGCAAGCAAACAAATCATTTGAGCATTGATGTCTGCAGTTATATTTCTACCAGAATATAAGCTAAAACTACACCTTGATCCCTAGGCATTGGATGAAGCATAGGAAAGCTCATCATGGTACCAAGGCTCACACTGCAACTCATACTTAAAGGAAAGATTTACTTTCATCACTTGAACCACTTTCATCACTTGAACCATTGCCTATTTTCAAACCATTGGACTACAACTAATTTCATGACTAAACTCCCTACTAATCTCCTAAAGTAAAATAAAATAAAAAAGCTATCTTAGTGTCAAGATGCTGTCCTACAAACCAAAAGTAAGATTCCAAAGAAAAATAAATCAAATTTTATGTCATCCGTGGTAAACCTGTCAGGAACACAAGCCAGATTAATATATTGTATGTAACCTGTAAACTTAAGGACCAAAGAAACCTGTAAAAATTCATTAAATGGTAATGTTGGGAAATGAAAGCAAAATTGATCAAAGCAAACTAAAAGAAAAACTGTAAAAGATGACACCAAAGTTAGGCTAGCACCACCTATTTTTGATTGGACATTAAATGAACTGAAAAAATCATATATCATAAAAAAAAGGTAGTCCAGTGCATGAAGCTCCCGCCAATGCGGAGTCCCAAGAAAGGCTCGGACCACATTAGATCTATTGTACGTAGTCTTATCTTGCATTTTGCAAGACACTATTTCTGCAACTCGAACCCGTGATCTCAAGGTCACATGACAGCAACTTTACCGTTGCGTCAAGGCTCCTCTTCAAAAAAAAATCATATATCATATCAACTAAATATCCACCATGCTTTGAGAAAGAGTAACAAGTGTTGAATGCCTACTTTTCACAATAGGAAAAATTGTGCAAGCTATTGCAAGTCGTTTGAAAACAAGAAAACTAAGAAGCAGAAAAAAAAAATATTCTCCAAGCAAACAAAAAATGGTAATATACATGTACATGCATCAATCAGTGCAGATCTCTAGAAAGACAAGATTGTATAGTTTTGTCATGGATAACTGAAAAATTAGGGTCAAACTAAAAATGGCAGCACCCTGCACCGACATACTACCTGGTGAAGTTCCATGAGCTCCTGGAGACAATTGCTAAGCAGCACCTTTTTTATGCATGCTTTTCCTACGATTATTCAAGAAAATCCACATTAGCATTATCCAAAAATTACCAATTTTCTTTAGCAGAAACCTGGAAAATCCTCCTGCAACATATTCCAACTAGTACAAAGGTTTGATAAGAAAACCTCGCCTATGAGGATCACAAAAGAAGAAGAATTTCCGTGCAGCTATTCGACAGTACATCTGAATAAAGGCTTCGAGTATATCACGAAGTTGTGCCAAATTAGGAATAAGACCTTTTATATAAGACTCCATTTCCTGTAATCAGCTACTGTGATAGTTAAAATGGGGGTACAAAACCAAGATATTTAGATCTGTAGCCAATTTCAACACTCAAGATTAAATTTATTTCATACCTGAGGTTGAAGAAAACCATCAGAATCCTCATCAAGCTCACTCATATCAATTCTTGCCTGGGTAAGTGAAACCTGATGCAACAAGAATGGAAAGAGATGGTGCATGAACTTCAGATATCCCATGAGAAAGTTGAGGTGAAATTATGACATAAATGACTGGCTGACAGTGATATGAATACACTTCATAATTACAAATTGTACCCAAAGAATTATTTGCACATTATCACTTGTTAGCAGGGTCGTAAACTGTATTAGGATTGTGAATTTGTGATGAGGTATGTGACTTGATCTCTCCTTGCAAGACCCAAACAATTTACCAATTGAGGCTATCCCTCTGTGTGCATTGCAAGCTGCCTCAAGTATGTAAGTTTTCTTATTCTCATCCCATCTTCTTATTCCTTCCATTTTCTACCTCTTCCTCAAGTTTGGCTCATCAGACTCATTTTACATACCCATATCCGGACTGTGTCATGCTGACACAAGTCATGGGAGGCAGTGAATGTGAGTTCTGGTAACAAAGAATAAGCTTGTAGAGATTCATAATCCCACATTTCATTACTTCATATTGCCATTATCTATAACCTAAAGCACAACATTACTTAGTCTTGATAGACAAGCAATAAGTTGGTAGCCTACATCTGGTGTAAAATATCAAGATATATTACATTGCACAATGTTCATCAGCTTATCCACATTCCTCGTAGCCTCATTCTTGTTTGTAACAAATCTACTTATCCAAGTCACCCAGCTGCAGCATATATCAATATGAGTTGATGTAGTTGAATCAAATTTCAAAGCTTCTCTGACGAACCTTTAAAAAGTTGATGAGCATTCATACAGATGCTAAAATTCAGTAGTGTTACAAATTTACAATTACCAGTGTTCAGTTTACACAAATAAACCTCAATGTAATATGTGGAACATGCATTAAAACACGGATCTACAAAAAAGAACACAATCATCTATTAGTCAGACTGATTTCAATCTAAAAGCGTAGAGTTCCTAGAAAAAAGAACACAATGAATGCACAAGTGGAAGGAAAATAACTTTTTAAACATGATGAAGATAGAACTGGTAAATAGGAAATATAGTGTACAATAATGGTAGTGAGTCCAAATAATAATTTCTTTATGCAATGGAATAGTAATATGTATTTGGCAGATAACCAAGACTACCAGAAAAAAATGTTCAAAATTTCCACATTCATATTTTTTTAGATAAAGAAAAAATTGGTGTGATACTAAGGAAATGAAAGTTACCGTTCGCATCACATATAGATAGAAAGGCAGGATGGCAATTCTGCCAGCTTCATCCTTTTCAAACTTCATGAAGTTTGAAGGGCTAAAAAATCTTCTGCACTTAGCACCAATTTGCTCCGTGCAAAGAGAGGCAATGTGACAGAAATCTTCATAGTTCATCTGTAGGAGGCAGTAATCAAGACATTGACTATCCATATATATATATATATATATATCATCTACAGCATAAACATGCATAACACATATATTCAGATGAATAAATGAGATAACTAATATCAAAAATCTGTTGCAAATATAGAATAACACTCAAACTGCAGCAAATATATATACTGTAATGCTGCTAAGAATCTTGTCCAAAACTTTTCAACTGTTAATGATCGAGGAGAGGCTGTGATATGTACTAGTATGGTTCTGGTTGTGGATAATATCATCTCAAAAGGATAGGACAGGAGAATGGTTATTTGGTACCAAATCTAGAATAAAATATAGGCATTATCATGCCAATAATTGCTTCACCTATTTCACAACCATAAGAAAGATTGAGAGGGAGAATATGTACAGGAAATATCCTTCTAGTAACTAAAAGGATTATATAGATGTGTATGCATATTAGATGACAGATTCCTCAGGGTGGGTACCATAAAAGAGAAATCAAGAAGACATGTTCACCTTTTCAGCTCCAGTTGCATCGTCAATAACACAATTTTCCCTTAAGCAAACCCACATGGCATCCAGGTCATCAGCATTCAGTAAAAGTTCTGATTGCTTCTGCACAATGAAAGCAAACATAAACAGAAGGTGAGTACATTAACAAATTGGAAGCATCAGGAACCACCAATGAAATTCTCATCCTTATGACTAATTAGCAGCTTATAGCAGCTAGAAGATGAATGACCAAGCACCTTCAAGAATCTATATTTTGCCAATCGCTGAACCCTATGACTGATTGATCCCTCTTCAGGCTTCTGCTTTGCAAAAGGAATATGTTATCTCAACAAAATCTCAAAAGCTTATATGAATAAAAGGAAAAATAGTTTGTAAAGTGAAATAAATGCAACTAGGTATGAGGCTACTTGTCAATGGGTGGTTGAAACATTTGAGGGAAGTAATGAAAAGAAGGGAACAAGACCCAGCATGATATCTACTTCTGCATTTTTATCAAATCAAAGACAAGAAAACAATCTGGAAGATATGGACTGATGTGCCTTTTTATAGAAGCTAGGAATTGAGCCTGATTCAGCATTTTTCTTTTGTCGCTCTTTGAAAATCTCAAGCAATATCCTCTTTGTTTCCAGCTCTGAAAATTAAAATGACTGTTCAGGAAATTTCTTTATTCATGTACAAGAAAAGGAAATTCATACAAAACATCTTGCATCAAAACTTATAATGATTATTTATATTTTAAACATTATATTATCAGCACAAGAAAGTAAGTAGCCAAAATTTCCATAAGTGAAGTGTAAATAGAAAAGATATGAAGAAATTTTATCAACACTTTAGTGGCAAATTTACACTAATTAAAGAGCTATCTAATTTAATGAAACTGATATCTGTGTATTCTTTTTGCTTATGTTACCCAAACTCAGCCGTGAATACTAACACTGGTATGGATTTAGGTTTCATAAACATGATTTTAAGTGGAGATATGTGAAATTGTGAGAAACTGATCCAAATTTGAGGCACGGATATAGCAACACAACAAATCTCGAAAAATTATTGACATATTCTAGCTTATATGTACTTATTACACTATATATTTAGTAAATATTTCTAATAATTTAAACCTCAAATTAATATGCTCTAACTTATAGGTTATATAACCTAAGTATAGAAATTAAATGCCACCCGATCCCTCTCAATGTGATGCAAGCATTGCCCTCTCCCCACAATATGCGCAATGCTCTCCTCACCACATGGTCTTCCTTGTAGAGAGACAACAACAGCGTTATGACTCCTCCTCCTCCGGTTCAATTTTTTCATCTTTTTCTTCCAATCCCACTCCCCCATTTCTTCTTCTTTGATTTTTCCAGTTTTTCTTCCCCTCTAACTCATTTTTCCTTCCTCTGCTTGATTCATCTGAGGAAACAAAGGAGTCATAATTGTGCAGAAGAAAGGCTCGATTTAAAGGAAAATATGTTCTCCGTGCAAATGAAAAATAAATCGTCTTATGACTATAGTCTTCTAAGTTTACACCAGGAGCCCTTTGTGTTCGTCAGCAACTATCCAGATTCCAAAAGACCGTAAACTCCACTAGTCATTGTAATTTGGCAGCATTAACTCAATTATTGCTATTATCCTAATTCGCATGTCGAGTAGACAGAATGGGATCTCCATTTTAAGTTCAAAATTCTAGGGCTAAACCCAAAAATACAAATTCACTTGATCGAGTATCGAGCACCTAATTTCCGTGAAAAATGTAGTGTTTACACAAAAAAAAAACATCTATCATTTGAAGTAATTGATACGATCAGGTACTCCCACATCTCGCTTTTCTATCAAAAGACGTTTTCCCAGCGGACAGCATAAAACAGAAATAGGAACGGGGGAAAACTAACCCATGAGGGCTTCAGAGCCGAGGCCCGCGCCGGATCCCACGTACCGGCGAAGGTTTCGAACCCAGGGCATGGAGGACGCGGACGGGATCTTCTTCGGCGCACCGGCATCGTGGCCGACGCCGACGCCTTCTCCGTCGATGGTGCCGCCGTACATTTTCTCTGCCGCCGCGATCGTGTAGCTCGGCGCTTTCTCCTAGTCGCAGGCGGAGGGCATCGAAGAACGGAACTAGTGAATGGAACTCTCGACTGGTTCGAAGTGCCTTCTGCTCCTTGCTTCAGATAGAGAGAAGATGGTCTGCGCAACTGGTTCTTTTTCCATTTACTTCCAGAATTTTATTAAATTGAATTTTTATGTAATTTTTTAATAGTAAAATTTTCATTGTACCCTTCTAAATTTACTTATCTTGAAAATGCCCTCCTGATTTTAAAATCGCATTTTACCTCTCAATTACACTGACAATTTTAACCTCCTTTCTTAATAATAATAATAATAATAATCCTATTTTACTATAGCATATAAATTTATACTAGTTAATATATTTTTCAAAAAAAATATTTAGTGAGTTCAAAAAGTAAAAATTATAAATTATAAATTAATTTTCATTTAATTAAAAAAATAATAGAAAATTTTGTAAAATGAAGAGATTAGTGGAAAAATAAATACTCTAGTTCTCATATATAGGAGATATATAAAATTATACAAAACTATAAGGGAATTAAACTAATGAGTTATACTATGAAACTTTAAAATAAATAATAAAAACAACTAAAGAAGGAGATTATGGTGATTGAAAATCAATTTAAATTCATATCTAGAAGATTGATAATAGAAGTTATACATCTTCTCAAATAACTAATTAAAAAATATCAGAAATAAAGACAAAAGTTACATATGACATTCGTTAACCTAGAAAAAGATTATGATAGAATCTCGAAAGAAATTATCAAAAGAATCTATAAAAAAATATGTTAGTATAGTGTATATTAAAATTATTAAGGATATATATAAGGATATAACGATAAGAGCAAAGACTTCAAATGAATTAATCAAAGTATTTCTTATAAAAGATATGATTATATCAAATATCAACTATAAGTCTTTATTTTTTATATTAATCATAGATGAACTCACTGAACACATCTAATTAAATACAGTACCATGGTGTATGTTGTTTGTGATAGATATTATTTTGGTAGATAAAACACGTAAAGGAGTAAATGTAAATTCGAATCTTAACGAAAAATATTAAAAGTGAAAGGTTTTAAACTTAGTAGAGTAAAAATAAAATATATGAAATTTAAGTTTAACAATATTAGTCATAATGGGATAATTGTTAAGATAGAAGATGATGAATTATTTGTAACTGAGAGCTTTAAATATTTAAGTTCTTTTTTGTAAAAGATAAAGGGATTGAAAAAGATATCTTACATATAATATAAACAAAATGGTTGAAATGGAGGAGTGTTTCATACGTTCTTTGTGACCGTAAAGGGAAGTCCAACAAAACTACAGTTAGACCTACTATATTATATCGAAATTGAATGTTGGGTTATTACTCGAGCATATGAGCAAAAAATAAAAATTACAGAGATGAAAATATTAAAGTGGATGTGCGAACATACGAAGATGGACAAAATAAGAAATGAAAATATTAAAGAGAAAATCAAGCTTACACCTACTGAGAAAAAATTCTAATAAATATGTTTAAGATGGTACAAATATATATTTAGACGACTAAGTACTTTATTTAGGTGATGTAAAACTATAATAAATATGCATATCAAATAACTAAGAAAAAAATTTAAAAAACTAAATTAATTATAAAATAAGATAAAATTTATTTAAATTTAGATAATGATATAGTAGAAGATAAATATATAGATTTGATTGTTATTATTATTCTTAATAATAATCCTCTCTATTCTAAAAAAAATATAAGATATTTTTAATGCTTTGTATCTCAAGATATTTTAATAAAATGATATATATAAATAAGGTATCACAAGATATTTTAATATACAATGATGAGTATTGAGTAAAAGATTAATTTTTTATATTTTTAAAGAAATATTCAATTAAAAGCATGCCTAAGATGGCTTTAATTAATAACATTGCTCACTATGTCTCGGATATTTTCATAATGTTCTATATTATAAATTTATTGTACACCTATCTTCAGCAAAAGGTGGAATCTACCATCCTAACAGTCTTATATAGTCATCTATAAGAAAGTAAATCGAGAAGTTGTAGTTGATCACGACGGAGAAGAAGTATTGTACACCTATCAAACATTAATATGATGGTACTAATAGCTCACCATGTCTCGGATATTTCATAATGTTCTATATTATAAATTTATTGTACACCTATCAAACATTAATATGATGGTACTCATTGTTTTTCTCTTCGTCATCTCTCAACCTCTTTCTTGACTTATCTTCTTATTTCACAAGATAGGATACCTCATGAGCCATTATTTTTATAGTTGACATCAAGTATCCAATTTACATCATCTCATAAACCTTATTACATCAGTAGATTTGGTATCCTTAATTGTTATAAAAAGAAATTAAACCTCTTATCAAACCCCAAAAATAGAAAATCATCCAATGTTCACAAAAAATTTCATCTATAGATAATCTATATGAACTTCGTTAATTGTTCTAATCTCATCGTGACATTATGAGAAAAATTATCACTTCTCATCTTGAGAAAAAAAAATTAAAAATTATATAAATTCAAAAATATGTTTAATATAAGAAATCCTAACCCCTTTTTATTTCTCATTACCATCATATTTTTTTCTCCACCATAATAATCTCCATCTCTATTATATATTTTCATCCATTATTTATGCATGATTCACCCTTCTTTATTATGATATTCTTCTTTCATCAAATCATATTATTTATCGTATAAAAGATTTAATGTCTTGAGTTTAACTTTAGGATAAACATATGAGCATTCTAATTTGAGAGAGAAAACTCAAACCCATCACCATACAGAAAACAAGATCTTTAGCACTTAATCATCTGGACTACCTTAAGATTACTCCAGATTCCTGCAATATACACAGTAGGGATGGCAACTGATATTCAATAATTGAATTTACATGAGTATGCAATCCATCTAAATCAAATTTGAGTATTCATATAAATTTACCTTTTAAAATTGAATACTCAGGGAATTCATGCATCCATTTTTCATCAGAAGCAGATACTTGATTGAGTTTGAACACTGGCAATGACAAACTACATTGTTAGAGTCACATATTTAAATTGACACCAATTCATATGCAAACCATACAAGATACATCAACAAGCCATAAAAGGACAACTCAATAAAGTCCGGCATATCGCAAAAAGATTGAACCACATTGAATTTATTGTATACAACCTTAACTTACATTGCAAGAGGATAAACAAACCATAAGTAACATTTATGTATGGCCAGAGTACATATTTAGATCAGCTACAATTTTCGTGTGCTATTTTGTGCAAGCCATAGTCGATGCTGATTGAATAGAGTTTGAGGTGTGTTTTTCTCTTAAGGTTTGCCGAATGCCTTGTCGGGGAAGGCTTTACAAGACGATGCCACAAGTTATAGAGAAAGAAAACAAGAAGAGTTCAAAGACAAGGTCAGACATCCTTTGATTACAATATGAAAATACAATAACCAACTTAGCACTAGAAATTTAGCATTACACAATTCTCTTTGCTGCAGATATTAATGCTAATAAAGCTTGTTTCAACATGGATATACAAGAAAGCTGTCTCAGGTTCTTGGATCTTCTCCTTTTGTCAGCCAGGTACCGTTTTGAGTATAACAAAGGCCTGAAATTTGCAGTCTCAAATTTGGAAATTGATGTTCGGATGCCTGAAATAATGAGGCTGGATAATTGTATTTCTCTGAAGGTCAGGCCAAATATCTGAAAATATTTGGGTTATCCTTGTCTCTCTCCAAATAATCTCTCGTGATTAGATCTTCTATTCTTTTCTTAATTGCTTTGAAGTCAGGCTGTGAGCAAATAATTGAAGTCAGGCTGTGTGAACATAATATTTTTATACTGACATAAACCAAACAGAGGAAGACAATTACCTTGAACATGCGACCAAGCTGTTCAACACATTCCATCACCAACTGCTGGTGGCCCAAAACTTTCCGACTTTTCATAATTCGAACAATAGATGCATCAATAGCATACCGTCGATCTTTGTCAACATCTTCTATTACTTTTTTCTTCTCATCCACTGGGGGTAAAGGTATCTGCAGTTAAGAATAGCCAGGAGGCAAGTTGTAAAAATACAACCATAGTAAAGTAATATTATAAACTATTATTTTATAGCCAGACCTTGATCCTTCTCATTTTGTCAGTGAATTTGGAATTGAACTCAAAAACATCATTTGGAGAAATAGATTTTGTACTTGGCTCTTTATTGAGAATCTTATACTTGGCACAAGAAAGGGAGTGAAGCAATCTGATCACATCATCATCACCCAAGTTAAGCTGCGCCATTATCTCTTGATAACTCAATTTGTCCGAAGCATTAAACAACAGCAGGGCTGCTGCCTGTATAGTATACTCAGAAGATGCTCCCAGTTAATTTCCATATTATTCTGTATAAATGAAAAACGAATTATTACAGACCTGATAAGTTGTCACAATGAGTTCCATTGTCTTGGGCTCAAACTTGCCATTGATGTTACATGTGCCCAAAGAATAGATCCATGTAAGCTTTCTGTGTTTGGTTTTGGTCTGATAAAACTCTCTGAAAACTTCTACGCACTTAACCTGTGAGCAGCACCAAGCATGTAATTACTGAAAACCATAATGAGTTACGCACTGAACACAACAAAATCCACAATGTCCTGTATAAAGAAAATCCCTCAGTTCTTGTTATAACCACCACTACTTTTCCCTGTTCTGCAGGCCAGTGTTGTTTTCCTTGCTAAGCTTTATTATGCTAAGAAGGGAAGAGGCTGATCTTACTCTAAGAAAGTTGAAATTGATTGACAAGAAAAAGAAACTCAAGGACTAATTTCCCTGATGATGCAAATTATTCAGACTAATTTCCCTGATGATGCAAAGTTTATGGTAAATATTAACATAGTCTTATTTATACTATCTCCATTACAGTTACTTTATTTTGCTCAAATCTAGTTATAGTAAAGCCTATACTCAAATCTTACTATTTGTAACATGTTAATCACATAATAGGAAGGTAGCATCATCCATGTAATATAAAAATCATGTAAAATAATATAGTTTAGTAAAATTTTGTGAAAAGTATTTTAATATAAGAATAGTTAAACATTCTAGAAACTAATTCATATAATGTAAAAATTACAAATATTTTTAAAATTTTAATTTATTTAATAAACATGTCAAGTTGACCTGTTTATCATAAAACATAATTGTCTCAAGTCAGTCTTGTGTTCTCTGTAACTCGTACTTTAGGTCGCATGGATCTAATTAGTTTCGAGCAATAAAATTTTGTTCTCATATTTTCTCTTCTTACTAGAGAGATCAACTGGTAATGCAGACTGTGAGATCATTGATTGTAGCACACAAACTTACCCAATGTTACAACAAGTGGTATCCGAACCCAACTTTGTTTCCATTTCAGAATCCACTTGTCCACCTTGCTTACTTAAATGGTCGCCTTCTCCCATTGCTACTAACCATATAGACACTATATGCATTGTTCCCCTTGACACAAACAATAAACACCTCACCACCCATGGACACAATGTATCGATTACAAGGGATCTTGTATAAGCAAATTGCAATAATTCAAAGAGTTAAAGATAAAGTGCACTATATCCCATATAAACAGCAAATGCATAAACTCAAGAAAGAGGATAGTCTGATCATGGCCTACTGAGTGCGAATCTACACTGAATTAATCAATATCTGAAGGCATGACAACTTCAATGATAGACTTATTCACATAAACATGACATATATAGCAACTTCTAAAAAGTTGTTTAATTTTGTTGGTTAATTTATAATTTGATTTTATTTTAGTCCACAAGATCTAACATTCAAAGAGGTGAAGTTCTTCTTCACTCAATTTGATAAAAGAAGTCTGACACAAGGTTGCGTCAATTTTTTATGTTCAGGTGCATAATTTCACAGTGAGAACCCACAACACTATAGAATCACCAATTGAGGAAAGCAACCACACCACTTCTGCTAGAATGGATACTGGTCCTCACATCATTGCTTAAGATACTAGGAGACAAAAAAGCGAAAAAGGTCTCGCCCTACCCTTCAATGATACAATAACATAGGGTTTTCATTATCACCACAAGCAAACCTATCATCGAATGTCCACATCTCATTTTAGCAATAAAGCCTGGAAATGTGGAAGACTGAAAATAGTGAAGATAAGCAGGGGGGGGTAATCCGTTGATTGAACCATCTCATAGAGACAAATACTAGGAAGAAATTAGTACTTATTATTAAGAACTGCATTTTAGCCATATACTCCTACATTATAATGATACATAGAAGAGCAATAGTATATGAAAAATATGAGGCTATATTTTTAAGGTTGACATAGTTGGGAATATAGGGTTTAGGGTCATATTTGAGTCATCCTTCTCCATAGGAAGTTGCTGGATGAATCAAATCTCTTTATCAGTCACAAAGATGCCCATCAAATGAGAGACTATATTTACAAATATACTGATATGGCATTATTCCCACACAAATAAAAGAGATGGACTTCTAGTTTACTAACTTGGCAAAGACGAATTGCTTGGTGGGATTGAATAATGCAAGTAAAATAGATAGATTTAACACAAACGACCCAATAAAATAAACTGATTCAAGGATCCAAAATAAAATTTTATTTTATTCTCACTTTTACTATGAATCTTAATAAGACTGGGTTATTGTAAAGGAGAGAGAGCGAGACCCTTCCAATTGTTACAACAAGCATTCAAGCAACATGTTTGATCCACGTATTCTCTCATTCTCCCTCCCAATATTTTCTTGGTTCAAAAGGCAATATAAGGCTATTGGCACAGATGAAAAAAGTCACAACCTAGGGAAAGAGTACAAGGCATGCAATCAGGATCCACAGTTTCACTATCTCGATGATGAGCGTTTTTTCCTTTATCCAATAAGGGTAATAACAATGGGTAAGATAGTTATTATTTTTTTAAAAAAAAATCAGCCTTCAGATTTAGTGCTGTATCAGTATTATATCAAAGGCAATGCCACATAATTTACAGTACATTCCTTTGAGTCTGTGATTGAAATTGTTAATGGGAGAATATTATGGATAATTAATTCAAGTTTGCCCTCTACATCTATATTAAGAATATGTACATAAAGGTCCTTTGTATGTGACAACATTTCAGTAAAGGTCTCGACACTCCCCCTCAAGTGGGCTCAAAGATACTACATAACAGTAACTTGTTATGAATTGAATTTACAAAGATTGCACCTCTTCTCTAACAAAATAGAAATCTCTTTTGTACTTGTGAAATACTGGAGCAGAAGCAATGTGTGTGATAGCTTACTTATCATAATATAGCTTCATTGGTCCAATAGAAGCACTAACTGACTCCGTCATTGATTATTTAACTTGAATGCATGTGGCAAGACTCAGCTATTTTCAATCTATAGACTTGATTTGGTCACTTCAGTCTACTTGTTCCTTTTCCGAGATATTACATTATCTCCTAAAAGGAAACAATAGCATGATGTAAATTGTTGTTGGAAGACCAATCCAATACAATACACCCTATGATCTAAAGATGGTCTCACACTCAATCATGTTATACAACACTTTTACTTAGGGCATTCTTGAGATACTGAAAAAAATTTAGAGCTTCCACCCAATAGCTCTTCATGTAGATCTAAATTGCTTTCCTAGACCAGACAATAATTCTCCTTGTATCCATCTTAATTTGATATTTGAATCCATGGGAATGTCAATAGGTCTAACACTTAAATACTAATTCTTCAAGCATATCAAGTACATATTTCTGCAACAAGAAATATGTGACTCCCTAAACAGGCAATTTCAAAACAATACTTTAGGATCTCCCAAATCCTTGGTTTGGACATTTTAAAGGAGAAGCTTTTCAACCACGCGATTCTACAATATGAATGTTCATGTCATCTATGTGAAAATGAGAATATGTTTCCCAAACTAAGATATAATGTGAAACATTGAATAATCTAACACACTCCTGATCATATTAAATTAGATAAAAGCATAGCTAGATTAACCAAACCATGCTCTATGGCAATGCTTCAATTCATATAGAGGCTTCTTCAGCCTGCATAGAAATATATTCCCTTACAAGAGAAGAGGTTGCTACGGCCATACCTCATCATCCATACCAGCTTGCATAAAATATATTCACCTAAAAAATCAAACCCAACAAGTTGCTACAGCTGTATCTCATCATCCGTATGACCATGAAGAAGCATTCATGTTATCCAAGGTAATAACCATTGGGATATATCTGTCAATATAAGGAAGATGGATTGAAGTAACTTTTGCCCCAAGGGAGAATGTGTCCATATAATCATCACCATGTGTTTGTATATTTTCTTCATCACCTAATCAAACTTTAACCCTATCAATTGAGCCAGAAAGGATGTTTTAGTAGTACACATCCATTTGCAACTAAAAATAAAGACTTGCCAAACGAAGAGTAACTAATTCCCATGTTCCATTAGAATGCAACGGTTCCATTTCAACTATCACAACCTGTCTCTACCTTGTCTCCACCTCGAATCAAATAGAGCCTAGGGCTAGGAGATAGGTTGGTGAATCTCAAGAAAATAAACAAAAATAGAATATCAAGGGGACAAGGAAGCATGACAGATAGATTCCATGTGGTGCACTTGTGAGTACCATTCCTTTATAGCATAGGAAAGTGTCAAATGAAGAGTTCTAGTACAGTAGAGGAGTCTTGAGGAGCAACTACAACATGCTCAATTCATGGCCATTTGCTGTAGGTCTGTAGCAGCTGAGTTTCTAATGTTAGGACATGCTCAATTCATGGTAACCATCATATAAGCAATAAAAGTACCTCTATGAACCAATGATATCACATATTAGGATGATGTACTTTTAGTAATTTTAAACTGAAGCATAGAATACTCCTCATAGGTCTAGCACTAGAGAGCTTACTAACAAAAATACCATCATGCAAAATTTGCTTAGTCTAAACCATACTAATGGGAGAACAAGTGCAATTGCTGGAGATAAATACAAACAATTGTCCTTCAGTTGCACAACACTGACAAGAGATGTGTCGGAGAAGCAGCAAAGAGGTGGAAATATTTTTCCAACTAGCAACAGAGACTGAGCTTGTGATGCAAGAAGTGTGATTTTCTTTAACAAAAGCCAGTTGTGTTTCTGAAAGTTTCAAGCTTGTAAATGTTACTTTGACAAATTTAGACCAAAAGTTTCTGACACTATAGGCCTCGTAGAGATTAGAAAAACCAAGGAAGCATTAGAGAGATTAGAAAAAACAAGGCATCAGCTGTGCTAGAAGTAGAAAATCAATCCAGGTTGCCACAATTAAGGCATCTCTTCTTGATGAGAACCCACACTGCATAGGGAGACTAACACGAGAAGGCGATGGGACAAAACGGTTGAGGTAAGCTTCTTTAGTTAGCCGCTTGCCACATATGATCTACCATCGGCTTCTCTTGTTGTAGATTGAAGAGACGCCACACACGAGAAAAGACTTCAAAGGGGGGAGGATGCTTGCTGACAGTGAAATCAAGCTCTCCATAACTGTTCTGTTAATGGGCATGGAGTCTGCAACTTTCTATAGTTTTCAGTTGTCAGTTATAGGACTTTCACCTGCTGATCTCATCAAAATAAATCATCAAGTGAGTTCAATGGAGAAGCAGATGTTGTAGTGGCTTGCAGCAGCAGAACTGGGGAAGTCAATAGCTACATGTGGTGAAGAGACACAACACAGGGTTCTCAATGCAAAAGAGATGTCGAGAGCATTTGGAATAGGAAAGTGCAGGAAAAGGCAAGATAGGTGCCTACTCATCTGAATATGACAACTGGGTTTGACTGGATATAGCTAGGGCTGATACCATATTAATAGGGAATATTATGAAACATTAATCCTAAGTAGCCCTCTCTACCTTGATATCAATTATATTATAAAGATTTACATAAGGTGCTTGTATGTTACAACTAATAAAATTTTCAACAAAAACAACTGGATTATTAAAATGGGGAGTTACAGAAGATTTCAGGAACCAACATAGAAATAAGAAAAACCTTCAATATTTGGTAAAATGTAGGAATGATTGAGAAATATGTGTGTAGCCATAGCTAATTCAGGCTGGCTGTAACAAGTATGTTTGCTCAGGCATGGAACATATCAGAAGTAACTACATAACAAAAGCACTAGCTCTTTTACTAGCATGGGAGAGATGAAGTCCATATTAACAGGTCGATTGCTAGGGTAAGCAGCTGAATATTAACAAGGACAAGAAGAAAAAAAATGACAGACCATCTCTACAGGAAGGTTGAGATCAAATGATTTGTAACTTGGCCAGAATCCAGTTGTCAAAACAGTAACTGTTAGATCTATCCCCGGATTTGCATGAGCATTACTGCTGAGATATTCTTCAAAACTAGATTGATTTTCTCTGGCAAGAGTTAGATCAGTCACCTGAGAAAAGAAAAGAGGTATTAAGCCAGTAATTGATAACAATCAAGAAGAAACATACTATTCAGACCATGCCCTCCATTTTTGAGGTGAACTGTCCGCCACATTGCTGCTTTAGCTTTGTCAATATACTCCTCTCGTGGTCATCATTAGCACTTTTGTCAAAAAGTAACCTTCTAGCAAGCTTCTTCCTAAAGTCGATTCACAATCAGGAATCATGGTAATGAAAAAAAGAAGAAACTAACATAGTTGCATAGCAGTACAAACTAACAAGGACAGTTGTAAAGCTAAGTAGAGGACATCTATATACCTATAGAACTCAGCAAACAGATCTTTGTCGCTGATATATGCAAGTAGCTTTACAACCTGCAAATGCAAGCTTTCTTATCAATTGCAACCAAAAGTTGGCAGAAAAACTGGAAACAACCAAGGGGCAATAGATGACACAGATGGAGATGAACAATGGGAAGAGAACCATACAGATATACTAATACTTAAACAAGGTAATTACTTTCTCAAGTGTCTCTTCAATGGCTTCATCACTGAGTTTTTCTGTTCCACCCTTCTTAAGGATATTATCGCAAAAGGTAGCTAGCAACTCAGCACTTGAGCTGCCAGCAACACCCTTGTTGCAGAAAACCTCAAAAGCTTCTTTCAGTGCCTGAAAGGGTTAATTGAACTTGAGCCTGTAAGAGATACAAGTTCATCACAGCTGCCATGAGAAATCAAACCTTATGGAATAGAGAGTGATTCTGGAAGCAGTCATTCACATAGGCCAAGTATTTGTCATGAAGTTCGATAATTTTTCTAACAAAAACCTGAAATTCAAGATTAATTTTTTATTCACACACAATAACCACCCAGTTTCTTACAATCCAAACAATCAGCCTGCAACAAAGTGCACATTGAAAGGTCTCAGGTTACCTGTTCTTGCAAACCAACAACATCCCTTTTCTCTGCCTGCATAATAAACATTAGTCTACAATAATGCTTCTAATAACTGAAAAATGAAGATTAAACTTTCGACATAATTTTGTCTTAACTTGTACAGTGCACAATATTTTAGTAACTGCAAGCATGAGAAACTTAGGGGGCGTTTGGTTGGAGCCTTTTCCATTTTCATTTTCTAATTTCCGTGAAGTTGTTGTTTGGTTTACGTTTTCTAATGTCATTTTCTAGAAAATGAAAAGGCATTCTCTTAAAAAACAGAAAACAATGAAATATCGTTTTCTGATCGGAGAAGAGAAATGAGAAGGGAAATGAGAAAATGGGAAAACGCGGCACAGTAACTCCTCCTCGTATCATCGTTCGATTTTTCTCCTGCTGCGTGGAGGCTGGCGGGGAGGCTGGCGGAGGCGGTCGCGAGGCTGGTGGAGGCTGGCGGAAATTGGCGGAGGCGGGCGCGGAGGCTGGCGGAGGCGGGCACGGAGGCTGGCAGAGGCGGGCGCGGAGGCTGGCGGAGGCGGCTAGGGAGACAGCGGCGGAGTGCGCGGCGATCTGCTGCTGCTTCCCCTGCTGTGTGGCGAAGCTGCTCGTGATCGTGGCGGTGATGCTCCCCGCGAGGCTCGTTCGGTGCGCCCTAAGGCACCGCAGTGCGCGGAGCTCGTGGAACAGAGAAGCCAAACGTATTTTCTCATTTTCTTTTCCAGAAAATAGAAAATAGAATACCATACCAAACGCATTTTCTATTTTCTAAAAACTGGATCAGAAAATAGAAAACTAGAAATAGAAAATAGAAAATATTTTTCAAACCAAACGCCCCCTTAAATGGCTGTGATTACTTAAAAACACTAAAACATAACAAAATTCAAGCTTTGTAATTGGTAATAGTGTGATTATGAGTAACCAAAGAAGAGACTGTTCAAATTTTTAGTTCACCCATGTGCAAAAGACCAACTTAAGCTACTACAACCTGTAATGTGAAATAATGTAGAGAAAGAAAAGAGTTCAATGAAAACAATGACTGGGATTATGTGGATTGTGCCCTTCAGTCCTGAGGCCAAACTAAGTTGGACAAAAAATAGAATGAACTAAGCATACGTTTACAACGTCAGATTTTGGCCCTTGAGATACAAAATTGATAAATCTGTTTTAAGGCTTGCCAGATATGGCTAAGTCAATCCATCACATCGAGAGTGATTCTGGCAGATATTCTTGGATTGGGTCAAGTGACCAGGTCAAGTTGGATCCAAGAAGAAAGCTTGAACCAAACTAAGACAAAATTCAAGGAGAACCTACCAAAGGTAGAAAATATCTTTTAAAAACTTGGTAGATGTTCAGAATCATCAGCACTCCTACGGTTAATATTAAAGATCTTAAATGTTTCACTTTGGCACCTTGTGACAGCGTTATTTTGTAAATGACTAATTTTTATCCAACTCCTTTAGCTTGGTATTCCAAATGACTAATTTTTCATAAGGAGTTAGTTTGTTTTGAAACTGTAGAATTGGGGAAAGAAAAATGTCTTGTATTCCATTACGGTGAGACAACCATTATATAAGCATATATAAGACAATATCTAACCCTAAACTTAAAATCTTAATGTGGGACTAAACCAACTACATAATCCCCTTATTAGCCTAATCCTCTTAACATTCCTCTCAAGTTGGAGAGTAGATACTATCTTATGTCCAACTTGTTATATAACCTAGTGAAACTCTCATAAGCAAACCATAGACAAGACACAACAATAATAAAACAAAAATATAATATTTGCACTCAATCCAAATAGAGCTTAAGGAGTTAATGGAGCATGTAGCCAATAATCTCTTTGATCTCAGATCAGCAGAAAGTTAACAATGTCATTGACCTCAACTCAGCACATTGGTAAAGAGAACAAAAAGAGAAAGGATGAAGATATCTAAGGAACTAATTTCTCAAGTAGGCTTCTCCCCAAAGCAATGCATACAACAACATGCAACAATCTGAGAGAAAGGAAAGCACTCAAAAGTCCTAGATGAAAGATAGACAACATAACTCAATTCCTTGCAGGACATTGCAAAATGAGAACAAGATACACTCCATTCAGTTCTTCACTCAAAATGTATAGCTCAACCCGATCCTTTGCTAGACGTAACAAAAAATTTGAACAAGCTTTATCTGTATCGGTCTTCACTATAGATAAATAGTAGGGAAAATAAAGGAGGAAAAAGAAACAAAAACAATGTTGAGGAGGTCGAGGGAGAACAGACAGAGTATAGAAGCACAAAGAGCAATTTAAGGCAATGACTAGGAAAAGAAACCAAGGACTGAGGCTGTTGCAACAGCAGAACAGAATTGCTATAGGAGAAGGAACACAGAGATCAGAATAGGACAAATATCAAGAAGATTTGAACTCTAAATAAAATCTAGAGATACGCGACCAACCAATCCAGATGAAGAACTCACAACCAAGAGGAATCCATGATGCAAGAAATTAGGAACTGAATTTGTGAAGAAGATTTGTGAATTGGGAGAACAAATTTGAATACATCTGGAATCTGGAGGAACAAAAAGTACTGAAGATGGAAGAGGGGAAGTAAAGATGGAGGAAAGGATACCATCGGTGGATGGCAGAAAACCACTTCTTGCTGCCATCGCCAGATACCAAATCACCACCAACAGGTTGACGGCAAGCAAATATGGATGAGCAAGAGTATGAGTAGATGCACTAGCAGCTCTATAAGAGCCAACAATGATACCAAGAATCCAACGGAAAGCAAAAAGGATCTGGAGGAGCAGAAGAAGGCAGAAGAATTCAGTATCATCTTCAAGCTCACAGAAGAAGAGAAGTAGATCTGGGTTGTTAAACAGTCACATAAGCTGGCATTGTTTTGTTCATGACCTGGGAAGTTGATTTCCATGCACCATGCACACAGTGAAGGTGAATTTGGTTGAGTCGCTGGTGTCAGTGCCTGTGGGCACATACTAGAAGTTCTGCACCTGTTAACCAACAAAGGCTAGCAGCTCTTGGCAGGAGTCACCAACGATTCCAATGGTGATGAGTGAAGCTATACTGCTTGTCGGGTATCATTTTACCATCTGGGATGCCTTCCTTGCCAAAGATAAGTGAACCCCTCATTCCATAATTGGACCACGATGAGATGTAACAAAGGACCACCATAAAATTGTAACAGTAAGGGCATAGAAGATCCATGGACTGGCTTGGGAATGAAGATGTAATGAGGGATCGAAGAGCAGAGGGAGGTTATGTCTTTTTGGAAAAGAAAATTAACTGTACTTGCATTACTATAAGATAACACATGGGTATATATAGGACTCGAGACATAACCCTTAACCTAAAATACTTATTTGGGACTTAACCTCACTACATACTACCCTATTAAGCTAATACTCTTAGCAACAACCTTAGTACATAGATTAGCCCAAATTGAAAAATCACTAAGTGGAAGTATCAAAAGAAGACAATAATAGTCTACCTTCTTGGTACTTGCAGCATCTTCTGCTTGTTTGACCAAGGCTGTACCCTCAGCAGTCACATGCTACATGACAGTAATGATTTTGAACTCACAGAATTCAAGTGAGATCTCATTAAAACTGTAAATATATATTAAAAAAATTTAAAAGAAACCTGCTTAAATATTTGAGAAACAGGATCGAGGCCACGAGATATTCTGCAAAAGAGCCTATACATCCGTGACAGGTCCTCCACCTATAACACAAAGGAAATTCACTGTCACTTGTTAACCTTCACGTGATTACTTAATACAGCAACACTAACAACAAAGAGATGTAGACCTTGTCGTCTCGGAGTAAGGCATGGCACCCAGAGTGTTCCTTTTCCAGAAGTTGGCTGGCATATGCAAATAGCAACTCATGTTGCACTTTCTAGGATAAAGAAAAGTTGAAAGGTTAAAATTTGTTGAAAACAAAATTTGGCCATCGAAATTGGCAAAACAAAGCAAGTTATTTGTAAATTATATCCATACATTTTCAAATTTACAAGTATACTTTAGTACTGTAAGACAAGTAAATTCAAGTTATAAATCACTAGTTGTCATGCAAATTAGGGCAAAGCATACCTCTAGCATCTTCTGTTCACTAGTAGAATGCAAGTAATGAGCTACCCTATCTTTCTCACGCTTTAAGCACTCTTCAGCCTAACAAAAGCCAGATAAGAGGTGAAATTTTGTAATTGATCTTACTCTAGCAATTCAGGAAGGCAATACCTTTAACATGTAATCTGGGCATGAATCTTCTAGAATCCAATTTGAAGCTTTCCTAGAATAATAGGCTGCAGTATCCTTGAGTAGATCTGCTTCAAAGTCATTTTCATAACATTCCATATTACCCAACCCAATCTCCACGAAAATGTCCAAGACATTCTTCAACAAAGCGCGATCAATTTGCTCGCCCTCGCGTTCTCGATCAATCTACTTAGCAGGTCAATCAAAATCAAATCGAACTGGATATATAAAGTTGAGTAATTGTTCAAAGAAAAATCATCAACTTACCAGAGAAATAACAGCATCTTTAACCTTCCCTTTGACCTCATGATAAACCTGAAAACCTCAAGAAGAATAAATATAAAGAATATCTAACCAGTGGGACTCAAATAATATATTGAAAAAATATATATATTCAGCAAAGAACACAAGACAAGAAAGTTGCAACTTACCAGCTCACGGAAGCAAGTAAGCCCAACTTCATTCAGTGGAGGAAGCGACCTCCGTGCAATGAAATAGCGATCAAGGTAATGAAAAAAACGAGAAAGCCATCTGACCATGACTTTATGATTTAACCATCGTTTAACAAGTTCCCTCAGCATAAATTCATCATGCTTCTCTCTCAAAGATGGCAATACCTGAGCAGAAGGAGAAAGAAACTTTAGCAAAATCATGAAAGATAGTTAGTGTTACAAATTCATATCATTGAAAGTTATAAGCAAACGAAAGATATCAAAACAAAATTTCAGAGATCATAGAATCAAATGCACAAAGAATACATAATGGAAGTAATTTAGTTACAGTACATTAACTTTAAACTCTAAACCTTCTTTCATGCCAATTACATCTAATTATATTTATAAGTTGTGTCTTTCTGTCAGAATCTTTTTACACAACTGTATTTCCTTATCTTAGGTGTATCCTCTACGACATGTGCAAATCAGCAAATCATAAGCATAACCATAGGCCAAAATTCACATACTTTTGATGTCTCTTGATAAAAGAGAAGGACCTAAACCAACTCTTGGATTGTAAAGCCTATGTGCTAAAGTATGAATATACTGATTTTATAATATAAGAAAAGAGATGACTCATTCAGTAGTTGGTTTCTTTAATAATTAGATTTTGAGGCATTTTATTCTACCTAACAGGGAAGACTTTAGAGACACAGGAGGCATTAGTTTTTATATCCTATCACTTACAAATGTGAATAAGTTTACTGGCAATCTACTCATTAAGGTCAAGGGTTATTGTAATAAAACTAACAAGCCAAGCCAAATAGCTCGGGCCTTACAGATGTTCTCTCTAATGTAATATACCGCAGCCTGTCGTTATCTACTAGCCCTCTAACAAGGTCAGCTCATAATGGAATTGGACAAACATTAAAGTGATCATCTTGGGTTTTCAACCCTTACATGCTGCAAATAATCAAGATGTAATGCTCGCACAAGGAGCTCAATGACTGGGGGGTCTCATAATTGTAAATTGTTATAACTTTAGCACTCTTGTCAAAAGGACATCTAGAAAAATTTATTCTCCTTCTCATACACTATGAAATTTCTATGATATCTAGAAAGATTTATTACTCTCCTTCTTGTGCACTTATGAAATCTCCTAGAATGTAAACATGAAAGAAACAGGAGTAGAGAACCATCTAGAAAATCAATAAAGAAACCAATCACTACCACATAAATTGATCAGATGAAATTGTATGGGTCAAAAGAAACAAAATCAAGTAACATGGAATTGAATTTCTTAATAAACAATGGAATTTTTAAGATCTTCCCATGATATGAGCTGTCATCTAAAGAGAGAAAGGCAATCTACTTTGGCAGCCTACTAGTACCGCAAAGGTTCCATAGACAAGCAATATTTTTTTAGGAAAGGAGCTTTTGCTTATTGCTCTATTTTTGGAAAATAGGCTTCCAAGTTCATGACAAGTGCAGTTGACTAACTCAACATAGACCATCACCACTCCCATAATTTCCCATGATATAATGTTGCAACTAACACCGCTCCCAAATCTTATAGAAAGGAAACTGTCATTTAAACAATCACTTCCAGAACACTTTTACAGGTATAGGGGCTCAAAATCAGTGGATTCGCCATAGTTTGGGTTAGCATCAATCTTGTCAAACTCTGCTGAATCGCAGATGGGAAGAGTTTTGTAAGAAAAAGAAAGAAAGAAATGCTACGTGGGAATTAGATTTCAAAAAAGTGTGAACGAAAATAGTCCTTGGCACAGCCCAAATTTGTACGGTAAATCATAGCTTAACAAGCAGATAATTGTACGCTTGAAGCTAATTACCGATCAGACATCCATAATTTAGTTGTTTGGAGAATTCATACTAGATCGCATAAAGTACCACAGTAAAAAAAAACACGTCGCCGTCGATCAAAGAAAAAGATCTCTTACAAATTGGATCTAAAAAAGGAAACTGAATCGTACTCACCATGGAAGTGATGTACTCCTCAAAAGACTCCCTGTACTTGTCGTATAGTTGCTGCGAGTAATCGTGCGGAGGTTTCTGAGTGCACATATTGTATATAGTTCTGCTTCAACAAAGGGATAACAACTCCATGACCATCAAAACACTTATCTGGAGAACAAAACCAAAAGCAAGGTGAATTACGAGCGACATACGTGTAGAGCATCATGTAGTCCTCCGAGCTAAACTGCGGCTCCGGGAGCCCCTCCAAGATGTTCTTCAGCTTGGTGATGCCCTTCTGCATGAACTCCCATCCCTGCTCCAAATCGATCGTCTTCCTCTCGTGCATCGACATCCTGCTCCGCGCTCCCCTGCAACCAAATCCGCCGCGACCCTAACTCCAGCCACCTTCCATCTAACAAGATCAAGGGGCTAAATCAGACGAATGGCACGCCAATCAGCGAGCAGAAGAACGAATCGAAAGGGGAAAGGGGAAAGTGGAATACGGAAGCAGTGAGGTAGAGAGGAGGACGATCGCACCAGAGATCGGAATTCTAACCCTAAAAGAAGCGGAAGAGAGTGCGGGAGAGGGGGAAAGTAGTCGGAGCGGCCTGCTGTGGTCGCGACGGTGACGATGAGATTTGACGATGGCGATGGAGACAGAAGAAGAAGGTTGGGGGAGAAAATTAAAAAGCTTTCGTCCTCCCCGCACGGGATAAAAACGACGGACTCGTATGCGATCGCATGCGGATGGGAAAAATAATAGGTTTCAATTTTGTGTTGATTCGTTCGCAAGGCTCTGCGACCGCATGATGATTAGTAGGGAATGGGAAACAAATGTAAGCGGACACGGCCGCCCGTTCTGCGTCGAGCGTGAGAAAAGTGGGACCTACTTTGGGTGAGCAATGGCGGCTCTAGTGGGCACGCGTGAGAAAAGTGGGACCTACTTTGGGGAGCAATAGTGGCTCGGGTGAAGATGGAGGAGGGTCGTTCCTAACTTTTCGCTTCTTTCGGGCTGAGAGGAAAAAAAAATTCATTGAAAATATTAGCGAACTCATATAAAATTCACCATTGTACAGAAAAGTAAAAGTAGAGAGTTATTATTTGTTTAATCTTCTTTTATGGAATCCGTCATCTTAGCGATTCACACTATTGTACAAAAAAGCAAAAGTAAAGAGTTATTATTTGTTTAATCTTCTGTAAAAGGTGAAATATGTCACCTTAGCGGTTCACACCATTATACAAAAAAGCAAAAGTAAAGAGTTATTATTTGTTTAATCTTCTGCAAAAGGTGGAATCCGTCACCTTAATGGTCCACACGATCAATTCCACAATCATATGTGAAGAAGTAAATCGAGAAACTACAATTGATCACGATGCAAGAGAAGAAGGTTGTTCCTAACTTTTCGATTCTTTCGGGCTTAGAGGAAATTCATTGAAAATATTAGCGAACTGATATAAAATTCACAAAAGCAAAAGTAAATAGTTATTATTTGTTTAATCTTCTACAAAAGGTAGAATCCGCCATCTTAACGGTTCACACAGTCGATCTCACAATCATATGTGAAGAAGTAAATCGAGAAACTGCAGTTGGTCACGACGCAAGAGAAGAGGGTATAATGCAGTTGGTCACGACGTATCCCACAATCATATGTGAAGAGGTAAATCGAGAAACTGCAATTAATCACGACGCAAGAGAAGAAGGTATACTGCAGTTGGTCGAGAGGGTATACTGCAGTTGGTCACGACGCAAAAGAAGAGGGTATTACCTGACTTTATCAGAATTCGAATGCTTATCCTCTTCTGCAACTCTACTGCATCGTAACCAACTCAGTTATATGCGAGGTTATTATTTGTTTAATCGAAACTAATAAGGATGGGAATCAAAAAAATGCGGAATCAATCCGCTCTATGACTCTCCCCGTCCAAGATTATAGCGATGCGGTCGACTTCGACAAGAGCAAACCAGGCGGCGGCGGCGGCGGCCAAAAACATCGCCGTCCGATTATGTTTCGCTGAGAGGAAGATGAAGATGGAGAGAAGTAAACGAACTGAACGCCAGAGTAGAGGAATATGGTCGATTGCCCACCGCCAGAGGCCGATGCGCCGCACCACGCGCAACTCGGACTTAGCCTTCAACCCCGCCCTCTTCACCGAGAATGGCAGTACGTGGCTCAGCTTCCCAATCAAGATTTCTATCTGGTGTAAGATGAAAAATTAGTTAATACTTTTTATTATTAAAGAATTTCGATTCAAAATTTAGCATTAGGAAATGACACTAGAATAATCATTTTGATTCAATTCAAGATGAGAAGACAAAAGGAAGAAGAAAATGGAGGGCGGCGAACCTTTTGATCGGCAAAACGGACGAGGGCGAAGGGCACTCTAGAGGCACGCGGTCGATGATGGGCCTGAACAGTCCAGTTCTTGACGAAGCCGTAGAGCCACCAGTGTAGCCACCTTGTTCACTGCCACACGCAGGAAGTCTAGGTACTCTCAACTCTCTGTTGAACGGCGATTGCAAATCTGTCTTGCCAATCAGCCATCAGAGCCAAAGAATGAGAGATAATCCAAAGAAAAAAAAACTATATAAGACATCCTAATGGAAGAGTAGGATCACTGCCCATCTGGCATCTCAGCCTTCATGGTAGATTGACCATGCACACTACGAAAAAATGGGCATGCTTGTAGGATAAGTTGCATGTGCATGTGAGCTTTAGATTATATCTTCATCTAATTGTCCACTCATTTACAAAATGTTAAAATCCTTTTACCCTAGTACGAAGACTTCAAATTATTTAGGATTTATTTTTGATGATTATGACATCATTTGGTTTATTTTTATCAAATTTAGTTGGTGGCTTTTTACTTTTAGCTTTTTCTTTTCTTTTATCAAATTCATCCATTTTTTCTGTTTGAGCAGGATGGAAGCTCAGCAAGCAGGATTTCATAAGGTAGAAGCTTCAACTCTTCTCTATCTTTGCGTTGGCGAGACTGTCATAGAGAACTACTGCGAGCACGGAATCTGATCGGAGTTGTGTCATCCATTGTTATTTTCTATTTGATCTTTTATTGTAAAAATTATTCCTGTACGAATAAGTTTATCTTTTAATAAAAAAATAATTTTTTTTATCATTTAGATAAATGTGTGATATGGATTTTAAATGTGGATTGTAAATATAGATTGTATGAGTAAAAATTTTATTAATGATTGTACGTTAATCATGAGATTTTGATAAAAAAATTTTTATTAATGACGAAATTAGCGACCGAATTCGAATTCGGTTGTTAAATTTAACGACCGAATTCGAATTCGGTTGCTAATTTTAACGACTGAATTAGTATTCGATCGCTATTTTTAACTATAAAATTCTGTAATGATTTATAAATTTAGCGACGGAATCTGAATTCGGTCGCTAAATTTAGCGACCGAATTCAGATTTCGTCGCTAATTAGCGATCGAATTCGAATTCGGTCGTTAAATCTAATTACGATGAAATTTTTTATGATTTTTTGAATCGGTCGCTAATCGGATTTAGCGACCGATTAACGATAAAAAATTCGATCGCTAATCGATATTTTTTTTGTAGTGGCAATATAAAAAACATAGAGGGAGATCGAAAAACATTGAGATAGTGGAGCCTTACAATAGCTGAGGATTGGGGGGCTGGATCTGCAGTGCCTACCGCATCGTCGAAGACCTCTCATTCTTCACGAGATCATCCGCCAAGACCAAAGAAAGATCAGAACATCCAGAAACAAAAGTCAAAAAGCTATTCAAACGAAATGGGGGCGCAGCACTTCACAGTCTCACATGGCAAAAGGTGATATGTTCACCCCAAACATCCTTCAATATCAATCTCACAACTAGAGTTGAGTATTAACGCACTCCACAGTTAAGATTGAATATTCGATTAAATTTAATTATTTAATTAATTTGATTTTTTTATTAAATCAATTGATATTTTATCAAATTGATTTATTTAATTTTTATTTAAAAATTTGATCGATTTGGTTAATTCAAAAAAATTCAATATCGATCCCACAGTTATGATTGAATATTCAATTAAATTTGATTATTTCAGTTAATTTAATTTTTTACCTAATCGATTAATACTTTATTGATTTAATTTATTTAATTTTTATTTAAAAATTTAATCTATTCAATTAATTCTAAAAAATTCAATTCAACTGTTCTAACTTTTCACTTCTTTAGATAATGGGAATGGGAAAGCGGCTGTGGCTGGCAATGGAATGAGAAGACTGACGTCTATCATCTGCATTCCACGCGAAGTGTAACTTAAGGAAAATAATTTTTTCACTTAGGGGAAAAAGAATGCTAAAAGTATATAATTAGAAAGATATTTAGAAACCTCTATCTGAGCTGAACTCGATCATCTACCATATTAGCTAAAAATAGCAATAATAATAATGGAACTATATATTAATTAGACAGATATTTAGAAACCTTCATCTGATGTTGAACTCGGCCATGCCACATATCTGATTTCACTGAAACTCTGTCATATTAGTTAAAAATAACAATAACAATAATTGAACTATAAAGATATTTAGAAAAATGTAGAAGGAAAAAAACTCATTGAAAATCTTAATTAGAAATTCTTTTAAATAATATATATGGTCGTCTCAAGTAAACATCATTAGTCCTTTATTTCTCACACTTTGATAAAAGATGATAATATTCACCTCAAATGCCTTTCAATATCGATCTCACAATTAGTGCTAAGTATTAACGTCCTTCAATATTGACCCCACAGTTAAAATTGAATATTCAGTTAATTTGATTTTTGATCGAATCAATTGATATTTTATTGATTTGATTTATTCAATTTTTATTTAAAAATTTGATGGATTTGAAAAAATTTGATTCCATTAGCTTCTTTCCACAATGAGAATGGTGTCCGTGCATGCTTATTCCACGTGCGAAGTGTAATTTAAAAATAACAATAATAATAATGAAAATGAAAAAAAAAAATATTTAGAAATAATGAATGAGAGAGAGGATAACAACCGGAAAAAACTGAAATCTTAGCTAAAAATTCTTTTAAATAATATATATATATATATGATCTTCTCAAATAAACACGTGATAATGCTCATCCTAAACGTACTTCAATATCAACCCACAGCTAGGGTTAAATATTTGATTAAATTTGATTATTTCAATTAATATGTTATTGATTTGATTTATTTAATTTATTTAATTTTTATTTAAATTTAATTAATTTTAAAAAATTCAGTTCGGTCTTTCTTAACTTTTTGATTTTTCAATAATGGAGATGGGAAAGCATTCCACACGCGAAGAAGTATAATTTTTTAAAAAAATAATTTTTTCACTTAAGAAAAAAATGCTAAAAGCAAATAATTAGAAAGATATATGGTATTGATAAACACCATTAGCCCTTTATTTCTCACACTCTGGTAAAAAGTGATAATGCTTCCCCAAACGTTCTTTAATATCGACACAAGAGCTAGTGCCGAGTATTAACGTCCTTCAATATCCATCTCACAATTAATTTTGAATATTCGGTTAAATTTAATTATTTTGATTAATTTGATTTTCGATCGAATCAATTGATATTTAGTTTGAAAATATTTGATTAGATCATTCTTGGCTTTTCGCTTCTTTCGATAATGAGGATGGGAAAGCGACGAAGCCGTAGACTGCCGCGACCAGCGTAGCTACTTTGATCACTGCCACACGCAGGAAGTCCAGGTACTTCAGCTCTCTCTGCTGAGCGGCGATTGCCTCATCTCGATTCTGTCTTGCCATGCCACCAAAGCCCAAGAATGAGAGGTAATTCAAAAGAAACAAACTATGCAAGAGTACATCCTAATGGAAGAGTCGATGTGTTCTTACATGGGGAGTAGGATCTCTGCCGGTGGCCGCATCTGGCGATGGAATGAGCTGACTAGGAGAGAATGTGGCTTGAGAGAATGGTGTAATTATAAGGAAAACAATTTTTTCACTTGGGGAAAAAAGAAGGCTAAAAGTATATATAATTAGAAAGATTTTTAGAAACCTCCAAAGCTGAACTCGGCCATGCCACATATCTAATTTCATTTAAACCCTGCCATATTAACTAAAAATAACAATAACAATAATAACAGTATAAAGATATTTAAAAGAAGGTAGAGAGAGGGAGAAAATTGAAAAAAAATCCCATTCAAAATCTTAGCTAAATTTTTTTAAAAAATAATATATATGATCTTCTCAAATAATATTATTGGTCTTTTATTTTTCACACTAATGTCAAAAGGTAATTATCGACTCTACATCTAGGGTTGAGTATTAACACCATTCAATATGGATCCCACAGTTAGAGTTGAATATTCAATTAAATTTGATTATTTTGATTAATTTAGTTTTCGATCGAATCAATTGATATTTTATCGATTTGATTTATTTAATTTTTATTTAAAAATTTAATGTTGTTCTTAACTTTTCACGATGCACGTAATGCTCATTCCACGCGCGATGTGTAATTTAAGGAGAATAGTTTTTTCACTTGGGGAAAAAAGAATGCTAAAACTTTATAATTAGAAAGATATTTAGAAACCTCCATCTTATATTAAGTTGGGTCACGCTGTAGTGATGTGCATGCACCTAAAAAAATTTTTAGCAGCATGAAACGCAGCGGAAAAAGGATCCCCTCCAGAAGATCCATGTGAAACCATATTCGTTTTACTAATTTTATCTACTAGAATCGAAATTACCTTTGATGCGAGCCCTTCGTAATCCCGACAGCAACTCTTGCCTTAAAAAATTGACGGATCTCAGCACGATCAGTGTGTTCGCGCCTCCATGATATCCACACGGACACTGAGATGGAGAGGAACCAGATCGTGGTGCTAGCCACAATATCAGTCGGACTTGAGTCCAACTCGAATTTCACTCAATCCGAATTGATACTAAGGGCTGACATTAACACACACCACATATATGATTTCTCTAAAACCTTGTCATATTAGTTTAAAACAACAACAATAATAATAATAATGAACAGAAGGAAAAAACTCATTGAAAATCTTAACTAGAAATCAAATATTTTGTGTAAGAGCTGACATAAAATGCGATTGTAACAACCATTGTATGTTCTAGAAAAGCAAAAGTGAAGAGTTATTATTTGTTTAACCGAAACTAATAAAAATTTTCATCAAGAAGATCATGATCGCGGAATCATATTCCGCTTTATCGATTCTCCCCCGTCCAAGACTCTAGCGATGCGGTCAACGTTGACAAGAGGAAGCCAGGCAGCGATGGCGGCCAGGAACATCACTGCCCGATTATAGAAGACAACGATGGAGAGAAGTAAGCGGATTGAACGCCAAAGTAGAGGGATGTGGTCGATCGCCCACCGCCAGGCTGCCTTCACCGTCGTCTCGTGGTCGTGCTCGGCATATAGTTTCTTCGCGTGGTTCATCACGGCCGCAACGAGGCCGATGCGCCGCACCTCGCACAACTCGGACTTAACCCTCAATCCCACCCTTTTCATGGAGCATGGCAGCATATGGCTCAGCTTCCCTGTCAAGATTTCTATCTGGTGCAAGATGAAGAAATTAGTTAATACTTTTAATGATTCAAGAATTTCGATTCTAGATTTATCATTAGAAAATGACATTAGAAAAATCATTTTGATTCAATTCAAGGTGAGAAGACGGACGAACTAAATTGGTATTTTAGATAGATCAGGAATTCAACGAAAATTCAAAGAAATGAACTTAAGCTCTGATACTACTAAATTGGTATACCACGAATGCAATGAAAATTTAAAAAAAATGAATCTAAGCTCTGATACTACTAAATTGGTATACCACGAATGCAACGAAAATTCAAAGAAATGAACTTAAGCTCTGATATTACTAAATTGGTACACCACGAATGCAACGAAAATTTAAAGAAATAAACCGAAGCTCTGATACTACTAAATTGGTATACCACGAATGTAACGAAAATTCAAAGAAATGAATCTAAGCTCTAATACCACTAAATTATCACGTTCCAAGATACGACTATACCACGAATGTAACGAAAATTCAAAGAAATAAACCTAAGCTCTGATATACTAAATTGATATACCATGAATGCAACGAAAATTCAAAGAAATAAACCTAAGCTCTGATATACTAAATTGATATACCACGAATGCAACGAAAATTCAAAGAAATGAATCTAAGCTCTGATACCACTAAATTGTCACGTTCCAAGAGATGACTATCTAAAAAATTTCGATAGCATCTCCCCTATATCTATGATAATTTTCTTAATATATATATATATATATATAAAAGACTAACACGGTCAATAAGGACTACAAGTCTTCCCATATACATCACAAATGTACACAGAGAATATTAAGATTCACATGACCACAACTACTAACAATTATGTAACATATAAAAAAATATGCATAACAGAAATATCGAAAAAAAATAGAAGCAAGCGAACCTTTTGATCGGCAAAACGGAAGAGGGCGAAGGGCACTCCAGAGTAGCGCTTGCATACTGGACTGACCATCGCCTCACCACGATCGATGATGGGCTTAAACAGGCCGGCCCAGTTCTTGACGAAGCCGTAGACTGCCGCGACCAGCGTAGTCATCTTGATCGCCGCCACACGCAGGAAGTCCAGGTACTTCAGCTCTCTCTGCTGAACGGCGATTGCCTCATCTCGAATCTGTCTTGCCAATCAGCCACTAGAATCAAAAAATGAGAGATAATCGAAAAGAAAAAAACCTATGCAAGACATCCTAATAGAAGAGTCGATGATGGGTTCTTTACATGGGGAATAGGATCACTGCCGGTGGCCGCATCTGGGATCTCAGCCTTCACGGTTAGCCATCAGAACCAAAGATTGATCATGCAATATACAACAAGAAGCATAGAGGGAGATCGAAAAGCATTGAGATGGTGGAGCCTTACAATAGCTGAGGATTGGGGGGCTGGATCTGTAGTTCCTACCGCATCATCGAAGACCTCGTTCTTCACGAGATCATCCGCCCAAGACCAAAGAATGATCAGAACATCCAGAAACAAAATCAAAGAAGTACTCAAACGAAATGGGGGGCAGCGCCTTACTGTTTCAGCAGATTGGGAGGCGGGATCGGCAGCGACAGCCGCATCTGGGGCTTCAATCTTCTCGATCGACTGGCAATGCCGAACAGAGACTAGATCGTCAAGAATTAACAAAAAAGAATGATAAATCAAAAAGGATCAATCAAGAGATGATGAAATCTTACGGTATCCGAGGAACATTGGGGATCAGGATCATCGATGATGACTTTCTCAGTTGGGGCTTCAATCGTCTCCATGGATTCTTCAGATCAACCTCACTTCTCGCTGGAAGAAGGCAGAAGACGCGCTCTCAGATGACGAGTGAGAGGCGGAACTGGGCCTGTACCAGGTATAAATAGAGAATGTTTATTTTTAAAAACGCCCGCGATATATGAGATTTATCAAAAATGCGCCCGAATAATTAAAAATTATGCAAAACACGCCCTTTATTATAATTATTACACATCAATATTATAAAATATAATATTTCTTAAAGTCATAAAATTATTTATATTAATACATATGTTCTTGTTATATGATAAGTGACTTTAATTGTAAGAAAAAAAATAGAAATTAATCAATTTAAAAATAATTGATGTTAGCCGTCATCATCCCATGACCAATTTATCGAAAACATTAGAGAATATACAAATTAAAATTCTCTCTTAAAATACTTTAAATAATAAATACAAATTATACTTTGCATTTATTCACTTTTATATTGATTTCTTTTGGACTCACACTTAAAATTGTCCTTTTAGCATGCTAAATATATTATTCTTATATTAAAATTCACATTTCTTTATTTATTAAATATTTTTTAGTTGTTTCTCATATATGATAAGAATTATTACACAAGACCAATATAATAAGATTATAATTATTATTGAAACTTCCCTTCAATATAATTGTCACATCTTAAAATTTAAATTATCATACAATAAGGTTTTAACAAAATGCATAAATAAGAGAATTGATATTTTTTTTAAAAAAATAAAATGCAATATTTACTATGCATATTAAAAACTGTTTAATATTTAATCATGAAATGCATAATAAAAATTAAGCTTTCCAAACCAAAGATAAAAGGGTGTATTCTACCACATCCATTTGCCTAATTATTTTTTTTAAAAAAAATAATTCATATATAAAATAAAAGAGGTTAGACCCTTAAATATATAATCAAAAGATCAGCATCATAGCCCAAATTAAACAATACTAGCCTTTGAGCACACATATATGACACATCACACAAGAAACTACATTAAACTCCATGATACCACCAACACCTAGACACCATAGCCCCACATGCTCATGCATCACAACACTTACATGCTTATTTACGGGCCATACAAAATACCAGTTCACAAAATCAATCTCATCTCAGGAACAGAGCCACCGACAACTTGGATGTTACCGTGGCTTGAGATCTACAAACCGATATACATGGACCTGCACCTTGCGAAAAATCCAATCAAAATTCGGGATAATGCCTTGATAACACTTTCAATTTCGTGCCTCCCATATATAATATATCAAGCTAGAGATGTCAAGGTAGCACGCCTTGGTTTTCTGTCGTCCATTCTTGAAATGTCGCCCAAGAACATGTTGCATCTCCTCAAAAGAAGTAAAATTTTGTCCAATACCGAGCCAATGCTTGACCCTGCCCCATACCTCACAAACCTTGGGGCATTCAAAAAATAAGTGGTGGTTGGTTTCTTCATGAAGTTGGCATAACTCACACAACTTGTTAGGCTCATACTCCACGCGATCCTTGGTCCTCAAGTATCCATTTAATTAACATCCACAAGATAAATCGATGTTTAGACATAACTTCTGGCCTCCACACCACCGGACTCCAAACTACCTCCAAACCCCGTGGCATGAAAAAATGATAAGCATTAGAAACCCTTTTTTTTCCACCAATAAATCAATCTATCATAGGCATATTAGCCCTTCCCACACCATTCGATCTGTCCATTTGCCTAATTATTCATCTTATGTAGCACAACTTAATTGATAGATGTAGAAAATTTGTTCTACTTTAATTATGAAATGAAATAATTTATTCTATTTCAAATTATCCATCAAATGTTAGGAATACATGTGAACAAATGTCATGCTGATATGATCTTCAATTGAAATGCTTAGCTTAGTTTATAATTAAAGATATTAAAGCATGTCGCACCCTTTAAAGACATTTTGAATGCAGTTTGCAGTTGGAAAGGAAAACATTAAGCACAAGAAACTCTGGATACACAAAAAATTCAATGCCACAATTAGAAAGTTAACACTTAGGTTTCAGGTGCATATATAGCATGTAATTTGGAGCAAACAAAAAAGGAGGTACAAAAGGTTCCAGCAGTTATTCCCAACATGTTAGTGTTTGCAAAACAAATTGTAGGAACTAACAGCATTCCCTCTGACCTATCCATTTTTTAGCCTTTTTGGAAGCTCTACATGAAAAACAAACCACCATCAGACTACGAACAAAAATGCGTATGTTTTTAGACAAATTTGGCTGAGGGTGAGTTTACTTACTCTTCTTCTGCAAAAGGTGAAATTCGCCATCCAGCGGTCCCACACAGTCGGCCCCATGACCATTTGTGAGGAGTTTACTTACTCTGTTTGGGCAGCAAGTGCAGTAGCAGAGGCTCTTTCCATGGGTCCCTATTTTTCACAAGACCAACCCACAATGGGTATAAATCTCATTAGGTCTATTAGGTATCCCAATTATTGTTTTTATTATTTGGCATGTGTAAGTGTTATAATATTATTTTGCAGATCGTGCATCATGTCAAATATTGCAGCAGATGGCTAGATTACTTTGAGAATTATTAGGGATTGGTAAGTATTGTAGATCAAAATGTGAAAGGTTTTTATTATGGAAAATTTTTGATAAGTAATTTAAATATTATTGATATTATATAATTTAATATCCTTTTGTTCTATTTTTCTCAACATTATTGCAAAAAAATACATTTGGGAGCTAAGACAGAGGACACAATTTCATGAAACATGAAATAATTATTGTACAAAACTATATAAGAACTTGTTATATAAGTAAAGAAAGAAGGGAACAAGACCATCTCATGTACCGATGAGATTTGGGATTTATGAAAGAACACTTGGACTGTAAAAAAATGGTAGCAAAATGCATCGACTATTAGAAACAATAAAAATACCAAGGTCGCTGGCTCTAGTACCGAATCCACGAGCATACGGTTGAATCATGATCTATTGTAGAGCATGCAATAGACTTGGTAAGTTTACTATAAAGGTTTATTATAATTTTTTAATTATTAATGAACTTATTTAATTTTATAAAAAAATTTATGTATGAAGGTTGATACTTTACAGAGACGTCACTTGTTGAGATTTGCAATACACACAAGAAAAAGGAAGACACCTTTGTCAATGCTCGATGAAAGACCATAGACATAAGCAGATATACATTTTATTATCACTCACATTTAACAATTACTAACTTTATTAATTATATATTAGATATTAATAATTTTTTTTACATTAGATGAAATCACTAATTGAGTTGCTCACGCGTCTTAACTTGCTATAGAGGGAGAGAAGTTATAAACTTCGTCAGATAATATGCTTGATGAGATATATTATGATGTTGTCAATGGAAGGAAAAAAGAACTCCCTCTATCACCTTAGCTCTCAAGCAAAAGTCGCATTTGATCGTGTGATGGCTCCAGGCTCAGGGGTCATCCCATTTTATCATCTTCTCGAACGGAAAGCTTGATAAAAGAAAACTAAGAATTGATAGATCCGATGATGGCATGAAGCAGTCTCGTGTCAGTGATCAACAGTAGATGGAAGATCGGGTCAAGACATTAGTAGAGTTGCAAATGCAATAATTCATAGATAGATGAAGTCTAAATTTTCAAATGCCGCATCGTTTTGACTCACGAAGACTTAAGATCCAAACACCGCTGATAATTAACTCATAATAACAACAATTTTCTGAAGTAGTTTTTTTTTTTATCATTCATAAAACATATAAAATAGTTATGTTAATTTTAATACTATATGCATATGCATTTCTAATTTTATTACATCTTTTCAGGAACAATGTTGATACAGGTATATTCTATCGTCATCATCATATATCTAAACTCTAATTAAGGTATATTTTTTTAAAATATGTGAAACTTGTGTTTATCAGTTTATGTTTTTTTTCTTATAAGTAGTTTTGCCCTTGTATTATATATGACCAAAATTTTTTCATATATGAGTAGTTTGTACTTGTTTTTTAAATAATTTATCGTATTGTACTTACTATAAGTATTGAGTTGGATATGTTAAATTTGGGATGTATTAGATTCGGATGTGTTGGATGTGATGTATGCAGGGGCGGAGCTAGGATATTGATACTAATAAAGTCAAATAAAATTTAAATTTTATAATCATAAAATTATGCATGCTCTAAAATTAAACATTAACATTAACTAAATAACATATATATTGAGTGTGCCCCCACAAAAAACTCATATGAAGAAATAACTATGTTTCATTATAATTAGAACACATCAATATGATGCACAAAAATTGACATAAAAATTAAACTCTAAATGGCAAAATAAAAGCTAACCTTATCGAACCGGATAAGCCTCCCTAATATAAAAAAAAATCTATTCCACCATCATTAAAAAGAGCCTTAACTTTAAATGTTCGGGACGTTGCATTATACCATTACGACGTCGTTGGCGCCACTGCTGAAATGTACTCCTCAAACTTTAATAATTATCATTCTGGTACTTAAATTCTGAATCAGCCAATATTTTATGCTTTATTTTTAATTTAGTAGAAAATCCTGTTGATTTCTAATGCTAAATAGCCTTTTTATCATTTGGATGTGTTGGATGCGATGTATGTTTTTTTATTATGGAATTGTTTTGAACAATGAATGATGCTTTAAATGAATGATGAATGTAATATACGATGTTTTGAACCATGTGATGGAATTGTTTTTGAATGTATCATGGATGGTTTATGAGTTGTTTGTCGACGTGAATGATCCTGTTTGTGGATGTTTTTTGAATTACTTATGAATGTATTTGGGCAAAAAGCCCAAGGTGTGCCCTCCTTCAACAATAAGGCAAAAACAAGTCATTAATATAATTAAAGATGTTTTTTGCTCACAGGAAAGCTATAGATCAATAAAACAGTACAAATTAAAGGGAAGGGAATAAGAAGAGGCAGCTGGTGGAATCAGAAGAGACAGATGAGACAGCCAAAAAGAGGGCAGTTTGAGTTGAGGGCTACATAATGCAGTGGCTTAAGGCAAGAAAGTGCAGGGAAAACAATAAAAAGAAGGATGGACTGGTTGCTTACTAACAAAGTGTTAGACTCTACTTTGCCGGAGAGAGCTGAATGGCTGAGTGGTCGACTGCCGAGCCGAGTTGACAAGCTGCCGAGCCGAGTTGACAAGCTGCCGAGTGGTGAGCTGCTGAGCTGCCGGGCAGAGTTGCAGAATGGCCGAGCCGAGTTGCAGAATGGCCAAGCTGCCGAATGGCCGAGCCGAGTGGCCGAATGAGTCTGCCGAACCGAGCCGAGTTGCCGACTGATCTGCCGAGTGGCCGAAGCCGAGTGGCCGAACTGCCGAGTGACCGAGCCGAGTGGCCGGCCGAGCCGAGTTGCCGAATGGCCGAGCCGAGTGGCCGAACCGCCGAGTATGAGTGGCCGAGCCGAGTGGCCGAAGCCGAGTGGCCGAACCGCCGAGTGACCGAGCCGAGTGGCCGAACCGCCGAATGGCCGAACTGCCGAGTGGCCGAGTGGATGAGTGGTCGAGGCCTGCGTTCAACGCAGTTTCCTTAAAACAGATTCGCCCCTCACGACGGACGTCTATTTCCCAGGATACAACGACAATACCGGATCGTTTCCGACGAACTGACTACACCAAAAAACTATCACAGGGAAAGCAGAGGAAGAAAGGAAGAGAGGGATCGAGAATGCTCTTGTCTCTCTTCCCATCGCTGCCTCTTTTATAACCTCGCACCATATCTCCAATTAATTAACTTGTTTCAACGATAATACTCTTGTCCGTTTCATTGCAGGTGGAATGGCAAAATGTTGGTTCATCTGCTTGGGCAAATTATGCCCTGATCGGTCCGACATTCGACGCGCGTAGGTCGCGCTCGCACACAAGTTACCTTGCGGGCAATGCAATCTGGACCCTGGATTTGCACCCTCCCTGCGCACCCACGCGTGAGAGAGGGCCTCTCCCCTTGCATTTGTTCACAACATCAATGCTTGTGATACAATATAAACCAACCAAGTTGCCCTTCAACTATCAATGTGAGACTAAAGTCCTCCATACGAGAGTCTTTTCCATCCTTCCATTTCATTGTTTCTATTCATATTTCCAACACAAAGTTCACCAAAATTCTTCGACAACTTACTGAACCACGCTGCCAAAGTTTCGAAATATCCAAATCCGCATTCCTCCGCCTAATCAATTGCTACAGCATAGCAATCAATTTAGTATACTCCTGTGACTAAGGTGGAACAGAGCACACACATGATACACGATGCACAGGAAGAGTTTTGTAGGTTTTAGGTGAGGAAGGACACGAGGGGATCGCGCAGAATATCAAAATCATACTCATGAATGTATCATAAATTATTTGTCGCGCCATGAAGCTGGGGTCCACGTCGCTGGTCTTGTCGATGTTGTGGATCCTGTTCTGGAAGAAGGAGCAGTGGGCAAAGCCCAAGGTGTGCCCTCCTTCAACAATAAGGCAAAAACAAGTCATTAATATAATTAAAGATGTTTTTTGCTCACAGGAAAGCTATAGGTGCAGAAGATAAAACAGTACGAATTAAAAGTGCACATGTTAAAGGGAAGGGAAGGGAATAAGAAAGGCAGCTGGTGGAATCAGAAGAGACAGATGAGACAGCCAAAAAGAGGGCAGTTTGAGTTGAGGGCTACATAATGCAGCTAATTAAGGCAAGAAAGTGCAGGGAAAACAATAAAAAGAAGGATGGACTGGTTGATCATTGTTCCGGGATGAACCCAGGGGGCTAGTCATGATCAGACTCGAGTCTAAGGCTGGTCCCGTCGCATAGGTTGCACCCGCTGAAGCAATACCTTCAGGTAGTTCAGGCACATATCAGCTAAGTGTATTTATTCGGCCGTCCCCATACCCCATCGTTTCCATTCGGCTAACTACACGCCGAATCCTTCCATTCGGCTAACTACACGCCGAACCCCTCCATTCGGCTAACTACACGCTGAACCCCTCCATTCGGCAAACTACACGCCGAACCCCTCCATTCGGCTAACTACACGCCGAACCCCTCCATTCGGCTAACTACATGTCGAATCCCTCCATTCGGCTAACTACACGCCGAACCCCTCCATTCAGCTAACTACGCGCCGAATCCCTGCATTCGTCGAACTATGTACCGAATCCTTTCGTTCGGCAAGAACCTCGCCGAATCATTCCATTCGCCTTACTTAGCTCCTGCTCACGTATGCCAACACCCTAGTTTGAATACACTCCTCACAGTGTCCTGGCCCACCTCATCATGATATCTGACAAGCCCACACCCCCAATAATTAATGCTATCTCTCCGTCGTCTGTAGGGATAGTGACAACATAACGCTTTACCGGCGATGGGACAAGGAATTTGATTATTCCTGTCACTTCATTAATCATGATGAGACATTCCTTAAATGATGACGTGACAGGTATGCACGCTCATCTCCTCTTAAAAAGATCACTCCCGATGACAGGTAGCTCTCTCTGGAATTCTCATTCCCTCAACTGCTCTCTTTTACTGTTCACCATCTTCTTCCTTCGTCCCTGACTTGATCGTCGGAGTGGTCGCGCTAGGGCACCCCCTGGCCTTCCTACTGACGTTCCCTGCTGTGATCGCAGGCCGTCCCTGAAGCTGTTGCTGCTCATCGTCGGCTCCGGTGAGGTCTCTGACGATTGTGAAACTGTCATCGCCCCCATCATTATCTACTGTTCAAAGCTAGCAGTGAGGAGGTCCGGTGACGTGTCCTGAAGCAGTTCTCAACCGGAACAATCATCCTTTTACTTTGCTTACTAACAAAGTTCACCAAAATTCTTCGACAATTTACTGAACCACGTTGCCAAAGTTTCGAAATATCCAAATCCGCATTCCTCCGCCTAATCAATTGCTACAGCATAGCAATCAATTTAGTATACTTCTGTGGCTAAGGTGGAACACAACACACACATGATACACATGATACACATAGCAATCAATTTAGGTGAGGAAGCATAATGAGTGGAGTTGTGTTTTTTTAATTGAGTAGATTTGAATGAAATTATTGATGAGCAAGGCCAAGGTGGAAAGGAGCACATATACACACACTGAAAGGTTTTTTTTAGGGTTTAGGTGAGGAAGGACAATGACTGGAGTTGTCTCTTCTTCTTGTAAGTTTCAAAATCAATTCATTGAAATGGTAGGGTTGTACAGGACCAGGGATTGTGACTCACTAACAAACAGTTAGCACCAATTTTCACAAATCATAAATAATGGATTATTTCAAATGATGAATCATATTCATCTAACGTAAGTTAAGTTAAAGGTAACCTCCGAGACATAGCTGAGTTGATTACGATGAAACAGACTTATAAAAAAAAAATAAAGATTTGAATCTCAACGAAGCCGAGCAACACCCTCTTTCTATTTAATTGGTTCCCAATCTAGTGCTAGATACAACCTCTAGCCGTCACCACTGGCCTCGTCAATTCACTCTCTATAACACTCCCCTACTCAATCTCCGGCGAGCCTATGGACCATACCGAGGAGATCGTCATCGTCGGCGCTGGCATTGCCGGCCTCGCCGTCGCCGTCGGGCTTCACCGGAAGGGGCTCGGCAGCGTGGTCCTGGAGTCCTCCGACAAGCTGCGGGCCGCTGGTTTCGCCCTCACCGTATGGGGCAACGCCTGGCGAGCTCTCGATGCCCTCGGCGTCGGTGATTCCCTCCGCCGCAACCACCTCCGCCTGCAAACGTAACTCGTATCCCACCAAACTATGATCTCCGATCTCAAAATTCCGACTTAACCTATTAAATTAATCTTTGCAGAGCGGTCGTTTCTTCTGCTTCCTCTGCTTCGCTCGTCACGAAACTACCGGCCAAGGAACATGAAGTGCGCTGCGTGAGGAGGAACCTCCTAGTGGAAGCTCTCGCCGGGGAGCTTCCCCACGGCACCATAAGGTATTCATCCAAGGTCGTCGCCATGGAAGATTCCGGCGAGTCGAAGCTCCTCCACTTGGCAGACGGATCGACGCTCAAGGCTAAGGTGGTCATCGGCTGCGACGGCATCAACTCGGTCGTCTCCAAATGTCTGGGCCTAAAGCCGTCGACTTTCTCCGGCCGGCACGCCGCCCGTGGCTTCACTGTCCTCCCCAACGGCCATGGAATGAAGCCGGAGATCAGGCACTACAACGGAGAGGGATTCAGAGCAGGGGTACTACCCTGCGACGAGAAGAGCCTCTACTGGTTCTTCACTTGGGCTTCCAACGAAGAGAAAGAGAGGATCCACGACGCCTTGAAGTTGAAAGAGTTTGTGCTCGGCAAGTTGAAAGCCTCTGAAATACCAGGACAAGTCGTCGAGATCATAGAAAAGAGCGAGCTGAGCAGCGTGGCGTCCGCTTCATTAAGATACAGATCGCCATTAAACTTGCTGAGCGGAAACATTTGCAAGGGAAACACCTGCGTGACAGGCGATGCGTTCCACCCCATGACTCCTGACCTCGGCCAAGGAGGCTGCTTGGCCTTGGAAGATGGAGTCGTGCTGGCCAGGTGTTTGGGGGATGCTCTCTGCGGAGGAGGAAATGGTGAGGAAGAGCATCGCAATCGCAGGGTTGAGGAAGCGCTGAAGGAGTACGAGAAGGCTCGGAAATGGAGAGCCTTCAGACTTGTTGTTGGATCATATGCGTTTGGATTTGTTCAAGAAAGTGGCAACTGGTTTCTGCGTCTGGTGAGGGAGAGAATCTTGGCTGGTTTCATGGTGGAGTGGCTGTTCATTGCGGCGAGCTTCGATTGCGGTAAATTGTAAGATCAGTGTGGCTTGTGCTGTATAATATATATTTTCCTGATAGAACCAGTCGATTCAGCAACAAGAAGCAGCCAAAGTTGATGTTATCAATTCTTCTAATTCTGTTGGATACAACAGACTATAATTTTTGTTGTCGAGAGGTTGTTCAAGGTTTAAAAATAATTTAAGTTTCATATATTCGATAAATGTTTAATTATTCCATATGGACAATAACAACGATGAATCTGAAACTTGGTGTATCTCTTAGATATATACCTATGAGAGCGTTTACAATGCAACAAGAATTCTTTGCTCTTGGATCAATCACACCTCCAAGTTAATTGGATTCCAGCTCAATTAAATAATAAAAATTTCAAAGAATTATTGAAATAATACATACTTTAGATTTCTAATAAATTTTTATTATTTATGTTTGATAAATCGAATAATATATTTGATTTGATTGGTTTATTGATGATTCTGTCCAAGATTATGGGATGGGACGATTCAGCTAAGTAACCACAATCGAGCATTTTCGACCAACTGAATATAAGTCAGGTCAACTTTCTATAGGTCGGGCTTCAATCAAGCCAATCTTCAATCAAGTCAGTTTTCTTCACATCGGACTTCAATCAAGTCGGCTTTCACCCCGAGTACTATAGAGATCTTCTAAATAGAGGTCTAAAAATACTCAAGGAAGATTTTAGGAGGGCAGCTGAGCCAAGGATCGGTAAGACCCCTCTGATGTTTAAGTTAGACTTCAAAGAAAAATGAAGAAAATGAAAGGCGAAAATGAATAGTAAAGAGAATAGAGAATAATAGAACTTGTTTGCTTGATGCTACAACTAATTACCTTTATATAGAAAATGAAAGGATAACCCTTATTCTCAAAGGGCACACCACTTTTATTTCTACTGAGGGGCACACTCGTTGGTGATCGACACTTCAATAATCGCTGTGTTAAATCAGAATTTCAAATTGGGATGGACCCAACTCGGGTGAGACTCATAGAAACTTGACTTGAGGTCTTCTCTGAACTCGATCAAACCCGGCTCGAGCTTGGTCAGATCTAGTTCGAGCTCTATTTGACTTACTGTCACAGCTCAACTTGATTTTTGACTTGACCATGTCACATGGTGATGATATCTCCGCCATCTCAATTGAGATTCATGTGAGTTGGGATGACTAGGCTAATGATACAAATTAAATTAATCAAGTCGATTAGTGATGTAATTGGGGAACCTGCTCTGGTAGGTACGTACATTCCCAGTCCCGGACTGACTCTCTTAACCCAAAGCTTAATAAAAGAGCTTACTCGAGCGAAGGCATCCTCACTGAGCTATTCTTTTCAATTTCAACCTCTGAGGGTAAGACCTATAGGGTAAGATTTAGGTAACCATAGTAGGTCAAACAGATTACACTTAGGCTCAGGTTGCTTGTTTGTGCGTATGCTTATCTTGTAAGAACCAGAAGCTGAAAACAAGACTGAAGAAGCATAAGAGGAGCAAATAGAAACAGTCGAATTAAGTCCGAAGTCAACTCAAGTCAAACCTGAGTTGACTAGATCCGGACGATCGGATGTTACTCCAGACGCTCGGACGGTCCAGGCGCCTGGATCAAGAAGCATCAACCCCAATAAAGACTGATAGAACCAGATTAGGATAGGATCGATCCAGAATGCCCAGAAAGGGATCCGCAAGCCCGGAAGTGTCTTTATAAGGAGCCTCAACGTGCTGCACCAAGACATCTATTTTACTCCAAATTCTTCGTCCTACTATGCTGCTGAACGCGAACGACGTGTTACTCATGCGATCGAGAAAACTCCAGGAAAGGTGCGCTGCGCTCAGGACTTCCAAATCGATTACGTTTTCTTTTAAGTCTTATTGTCTTGTACTTTTATCTTTATATTCTTGAATTGTAAGATGAGTTTTTCCGCCTCCAAAAATTTTTTGAAAAGGAGACCACTAGTGGACGAGCGTCTTTCTGTACATATACCTTGGATGTATTAACCTTGGGGGTTAGAAACCAAGTAAAAATCTATGAGTCCCCTGTATTATCTTTTAATATCCGTTGCTAGTGTTTTGATAGAACGAACAAACGATGAGCGCTATTCACCCGTCTCGAGCGCGCATCGATCCTACATACTCTTGCCAACTAGTGTCATCAGTTTGCCAAGGAGATCCGTCGAGTTATAGATCAGCATTGACATGATAGGAGATCCCCACCAGCTCCTCCTCGACATCCGTCCACTATGTACGCCCATCGCGATGAGTTGGGAAATTGACTCGGCCTTCAGAGGGTTGAGCCACCTTGGCGATCGCAGGAGTCGATCCGACATTGCTCAACTTATCATCACAATGCTCACGAAGACAATGCCTCCATAGGGGCCACATCAACACGATCTCAAGCGGTCCAACCAATGAGAACTTGAACTGGTACAGAAAGGCTCATGACAGGAGACTAGAAAGCTATGGAGTCAACATAGGAAGAGGACAAGAAGAAGGGCCTCTCCTCAACTTCGGACCCTATGACTGGAGGGAGTAGCTAGCCCTCACGAGGACGCATTGGTAATCCGAGTCACCATAACCAACTATGATGTGGCTAGAGTATTCATCGACACCGGGAGTTCGATCAATATCTTGTTTAAAGAGACTTTTGATTAGATGTAGATTGATAGAGAGGAGTTCCACCCCATGTCCACCTCCCTATTCGGATTCACTGGACATGAAGCATAACCCTTGGGACTAATCAACCATCCATTATCCCTGAGAGAAGAACCCCTACAATGGACTCGGTCTACTATATTCACGGTGGTAGATGCTCCTTCGTACAACATCATCCTGAGAAGGCCAACATTAAGTTCATTCCAAGCGGTGGTATCTACATTCCGTCAGAAGATCAAGTTTCCTATTAGTGATTAGGTTGGTGAAGTCAGGGGAGATCAGAATACGGCAAGGAAGTGCTATGTGGAGATGGTGTGAGGTGATATTCACAAAGTCTGAAGGACCTAAAGATCATAAGTACAAGGCCTACGGGCATGCCTACGACTCGGCCAGTTGAGGAAAAGGAGCAAGTGCTGGTTGTGTCGGGTCTGCTTGAACGAGTCACTCATATCGCGGTTGACCTAACACCAGAGTTGAAACAAAAGATGATTGCCTACCTCGTCCGAAACAAGAACATCTTCGTCTAGTCGCCCCAAGAGGTTACATGTGTCTCTCCTTCCGTGATGGAGCATCGTTTCAACATTGCCCTCAAGGCTCGACCCATCAAACAGAAGAAGCAACACTATGAGCCTGAACAGGACAAGATAATTCGGATTGAGATTACCAAACTATTGGAAGTGAAAGTGTGCCCGATCAGTGGGCAAAGGGATATATACAAATGTACCTAACCCCTACATCTCCCATATATGTCTTTATTACTTGTTGCATGACACACTTCCTTCAGGATTTTAATGTTAACTACAAATATACAAAGACATACATACTTAACCAAATAATATAATATATTATAATATTATATATTCTCAAATTAATTAAATTCCTTACAGGGAAGAATGTTGAATAATAAATAGACTTGTTGTATGACCTATCAAGACGAGGATATCCCCTAAACATAATAATACAATATGTGTCAATTAACTCTCCTATTGTAAAAACCTCTCCATTCATACCAGATAAGAAGGAAGACATAGTTAAACCAAAAAGTGGTTCTTTCCAAACTATGTCAATTGTAAATCTCAAAGTAAATCAATTACTATAAATCAGGAAAATAAATTAAAGAACAGATAATTATCTTAATTTTTTACTTAATTGAATAAACTATGTAATTAAGAATTCATGCTACTACACTTTAGCTTCACTAATTATTTTAACAAGCAACCCACATCTTTGTCTTATTTTTTTTCATAGGAGTTTTAAATTGCTTCTTGACACACTGCCACCATAAACATAAAATAAATTTAATTAATGATTTTAAACAAACAACTAAAACTAATTTATGTGCAAATATACACTTATGGCAATGACTTGTTTTATCATTTTATTAAGTTGGTCAATCCTTGCTACATCTTTCTTCAACTTTCATCGGAATTACCTTCGATAATTAAGAGTCTCTCTTTCTTCTTCCATATCATCCCCATCAATTTTTCCTTTCCCCTTGTCCATAACATTTTTAGATTTTTTACAAAATTTTCACCCTTTCCTTCTACTATGATGTTCTCGGCAAACTCGCAGAATTGTATCTTGCTCCGCTTTCTTGTAGGTAAAAGATGGAGCTACAATGGGATATCAATTGGAGTATCCCAGTAATTATAGTAACTTTGGTCGCATCCTCTTCTACTGCTTATTGCAAAAGTCACTAATTCAGAATGACGATCGACTATAGGATCACTTGATTGAATCTACATCCCTTTATTTTCTATTATTTCAAATAATTCTTTCACTCTTACATTCAGCTGCATATTCTCCAATGTTAGCTCCTTGATTCGATTTGCTTAAATGTTGTAGTTACGACATTCATTATTACTTTGACATCCAGCTTTTGTGACATCTAATTGTAATCTCTCCATTGGGCGTGGAGTATCATCAATGAAATCAAAGTTCTCAACCAATGTAATTTCATAGTGGGTAGGGATTAGTTCAATGATAATATGTCAAATTATAAAAATCAATCTTAGAAACTGCATATTAACATAAGTTAGATGATAGTCTTCGATATTTAACTCTTCAGGTGAAATTCGATCGAACAAGACCCTCAGCTTACTAATATGTGAACGAATATTCCTCCACTAGTTTATTCGTGCTCGTTCATTATTGTATGATTTCTGGATTGCAACATACTCCATAAATCATGTTTGATTCATTATAAAAAGTGTTAGATCATAAATGTTAACAAATTATTATTAACTTTAATATAAAAAATAAACTCAACCAAAAGACCAACAAATCCTTTTAGGTAAGGGAGTGTGGTTTTGGATTGATTTGTCTGAGTAAATGAAAATAGGTGCCCAAACTTAGATAATTTGGGAGCCATAATTGATGGATGACTTCAACCAAGTTGAATCTACTCAGATTATTAAAATCATCTACTATATCTACAATACTTAAAAGAACCTTATATGTACTAGAAGAAAATAAGACACAAACAATTATATACAAAATATATAATTTGTAAAATATTAAAACATCATCATCTACTTCAAATCTATAAGAATAATTTAACTCCTCAATTCTTGATTTGGTAGGTTCTTTTTTATTTGAAAAGTGAGAAAGAAGGAGATCACCCTATTGGATTTACCTGTTGTAGCGTGCCTCGCTAGGATTGCTTCTGTCGAAGGAACGATCACGGACGGAAAGCCCCTCAAGTTTCCACCAACCAAATCCTCCGATCCCTGTTCTTCCTATTCTCCGGCACAGCGCCTCGGGAACGAATCCGTTCTCCTTCTTTGCTTTGACTTGGACGCAATAAGCTCTACCCACCAAGGTATGCTCTCTTCCTTTTATATAGGGAAATCAGGAGACGAAGGGGTGGTTTTGCCCCTTCGCATCCTTCCGTTTCAAAAGATGAAGCCTTTCATCTTTTGAACGTTCAACACACCCGATGCTTTAGTTGAATTCATAAGAACAGAAGCATCGTATACTTGAAAATCTAAAATGATTAATTATCTTCTATGATATATTTTCTGCTGACCAAAATGTAAAAATATTAAGTTTCTCCAACTATTTGATTTTACTAAACTACTTACTATTTCGTGCTTAAGTTTCACAACTGGATGTTGTACCTGAGAATCTAAAAGTTTCAAATGCTAAATCTCAAATTTGAAATATATTGACAATATACCACGGATATGTTGCATATCTTTATGTTCAAGAAAATGATAAAGGAGTACTGTTTGAAAATTACTATGTGTCGATCATGTAAACAAACACAACCACGATGCCTTCCTTTTAATATGGATGCTCTAAAAAATGGTTAAAGTGACCTAACACACTATTCCAATGCAATTCTGCCCAAGATCAACTGAAGCTTATGATTTTTCAATATTAAAATTATTAACAACCAAATACACACTGGTGGAGGTTTTCCAAATTCAAATATATATTGTTTTGAATATATCTAGCATAGTAGTGTTGTTTTGAAATCCAACAAAATTTACATCATCACTTGTCAATGAAATTACACAAACACAAACACTAATGACTAAATATGTTCATATTATATACTTTTTGAATGATCAAGAACCAGAGGCTTGTGCCATTCTAAAATGAGAGTATAGACGTCACACAAAATCCTAAACTCGACTGCAAAAAGTCAAACTAAGTTAGTATGTGGATTTCGTCGAAAACCCTAAGCGAGTTGTCATCGCCTGAAGGACACAGAAAAACACTTACGAATGTTTTCAATGTGGGAGGATATCGTCGACTAAAACAAAGTGGCGGATTCTTACCTTTGCAGACTTAATAGAGAAGATATTAGGTTGACACACACGGAGAGAAAGAGAGAAGGGAGAGAGATGTTGAAGTTGCATACATCTAAACCACCGAAATTATTTTAAAATTTAAATGTTTCAAATGTAGCTTGAATGTAGGAAATCAATGTTTGGAAAGGCATGAAGGATAGAACAGAAAGTCCACCACAAAATAGTGCGCCGTTTGGTCATACTCAAAGTGTATTGTGTGATTTGAAAGTTTTCGAAACTTGCATGCACTCTTTGATAAATCACCGATTTATTTTTTCTCATGATTCAAAAATAAATCATCAAACCCCACATGTAAGATTATATAAATATATATTTGAATGATTAATAAACATTCTAATGAAGCGATATGAAACTATAAAAAAATATATTAAATGAAAAATAAAAAGATTAAATAAGATTTATTTAATAATAATAAAATAAAATAAAATTTATTAAAATATAAATAACAATATAGTAGAATATAAAATCTAATCACAATTTATATAGTCTATCCTATTTAATGGGAATAATCCAGGAGTGGAGTCCCTTGTGGAAGATGAAACTACATCATTAGTAGCAAGCTTCCAAATAGCTCTATGTTGATTCACTCTACTATGCATAAGTTAATGCAAACAAATAAAGCAATGGAGGATTAAAAAAATCTTTAAAATAATATAAATGATCTTCTTAAGTAAACACTATATCATTAGTCCTTTATTTCTTACACTTATTTTAAAAACTGATAATGCTCACCCTAAATGCCCTCCAATATCGACTTCATAGCTAAGGTTGAGTATTCAGTTAAATTTGATTATTTCAATTAATTTAATTTTTAATTGAATTAATTAATATTTTATCGATTTAATTTATTTAATTTTTATTTAAAAATTTAGTAGGTTTGATTAATTTAAAAAAAATTATCAATATTTTATCAATTAGATATATTTGATTTTTATTTAAAAATTTAATTGATTGTTCATTCTTAACTTTTCGCTTCTTTCAATAATGAAGATGGAGAAGCAGTTGTGGCTGGCAATGAATGCTCATTCCACACATGGAAAATAATTTTTTCACTTAGAGGAAAAAGAATGCTTAAAAGCATATAATTTAAGAAAGATATTTAGAAACCTCTATTTGATGAATTCGGCTATGCCACGTATCTCTTCTGCAAAAGATGAAATCCATCACCTTAGCAGCCCTACACGATCGGTCCCATGACTATCTGTGAGGAGATAAATCAAGAAACTATAATTAATCATGACGCAGGAGGGTATTGCCTGACTTCGTCAAAATTTGAACGTTTGTCCTCTTCTGCAACTCTGCTGCGTCGTAACCAATTCAGCTATGGTCCGAGGCAGCCATGCCACATATTTGATTTCACTGAACTTTGGTCATGTCACATTCCTACCATATTAGCTAAAAATAACAATAATAATAATGAAACTATAAAGATATTTAGAAAGAATGTAGCGAGAGGCAAAAAAAAAAAAAAAACTCATTGAAAATATTAGCTAGAAATAGAATATTTTGTATACTAGCTGACATAAAATACCGAGTGTAACCACCATTATATGTTCATAAAAGCAAAAGTGAAAATTTGTTATTTGTTTAACTAGCGATGCGGTCAACCTTGACAAGAGGAAGCCAGGTAGCAGCGAAACTAATAAAAATCAGAAAGATCATGATGGCGGAATCTTAATCCGCTCTATCGATTCTTTTCCGTCCAAGAATTTAGCAATGCGGTCGACCTTGACAAGAGGAAGCCAGGTAGCAGCGGCGGCCAAGAACATTACCGCTCGATTATACTTCGCTGAGAGGAAGATGACGATGGAGAGAAGTAAGCGAACTGAACGCCAGAGTAGAGGAATGTGGTCGATCGCCCACCGCCAGACTGCCTTCACCGTCGTCTGCTCGGCATACAATTTCTTCGCGTGGTTCATCGCGGCCGCAACGAGACCAATGCGCCGCACCACGCGCAACTCGGACTTTACTTTGAACCCCGCCTTCTTCACCGAGCATGGCAGCATGTGCCACAGCTTCCCTGTCAAGATTTCTATCTGGTGTAAGATGAAAAATTAGTTAATACTTTTTATGATTCATGGATTTCGATTCAAGATTTAACATTAGGAAATGACATTTAGAAAAATCATTTTGATTCGATTCAAGATGAGAAAACGAAAGAGGAAGAAAATGAAAAGGGGCGAACCTTTTGATCCGCAAAAGGAATGAGGGCCAAGGGCACTCCAGAGTAGCGCTTGCATAATGGACTGGCTATCGCCTCGACGTGGTCGATGATGGGCCTGAACAGGCCGGCCCAGTTCTTGACGAAGCCGTAGACTGCTGCGACCAGTGTAGCCATCTTGATCACCGCCACACGCAGGAAGTCCAGGTACTTCAGATCTCTCTGTTGAACGGCGATTGCCTCATCTCGAATCTGTCTTGCCAATCAACCACCAGAGCCAAAAAATGAAAGAGATAATCCAAAAGAAAAAAACTATGCAAGACATCTTGATGGAAGAGTCGATGGGTTCTTTAGGATAATTGCCGATGGCCGCATCTGGGATCTCAGCCTTCACGGTTAGCCACAAAGATTGATCATGCAATATACAACAAGAAGCATAAAGAGAGAGAGGTGGTGGAGCCTTACAATAGCTGAGGATTGGGGGGCTGGATCTGTAGTACCTACCGCATCATCGAAGACCTCATTCTTCATGAGATCATCCGCCAAGATCAAAAATGATCAGAACATCCAGAAACAAAGTCAAAGAAGTACTCAAACGAAATGGGGGGCAGCGCCTTACAGTTTCAGCAGATTGGGATGCAGGATCGGCAGCGACGGCTACATCTGGGGCGCCAATCTTCTCGATCGACTGGCAATGCCGAACAGAGATTAGCTGGTCAAGAATTAACATAAAGAATGATAAACAAAAAAGATCAATCAAGAGATGATGAAATCTTACGGTATCCGAGGAACATTGGGGATCAGGATCATCGATGATGACTTTCTCAGCTGGTGCTTCAATCGTCTCCATGGATTCTTCAGATCAACCTCACTTCTCGCTGAAAGAAAGCAGAAGACGCGCTCATAGATGACGAGTGAGAGGCGGAATTGGGCAGGTACCAGGTATAAATAGAGAATTTTTATTTTTAAAAACGCCCGCGATATATGAGATTTATAAAAAATGCGTCCGAATAATTAAATATTATGCAAAACACCCCCGTTATTTTTATACTGCAATGGTCTTCTGTTTTTCCTTTTTTTTGGCAAAATGTCGCTATAGACATTAAGTGGAAATGATAAATAATCTTATTTAATATACTACAAATATAATAATACACTTTTTATAATTATTACACATCAATATTATAAAATATAATACAGATGTTCTTGTTATATGATAAATGACTTTAATTGTAAGAAAAAATAGAAATTAATCAATTTAAAAAATCTCATGGCCAATTTATGGAAAACATTAGAGAATATACAAATTAAAATTCTCTCTTAAAATACTTTAAATAATAAATACAATTATTTACTCAAACAAATTATACTTTGCATTTATTTACTTTTATATTGATTTCTCTTGGGCTCACACTTAAAATTGTCCTTTTAGCATGCTAAACATATTATTCTTATATTAAAATTCACATTCCTTTATTTATTAATTTATTTTTTAGTTGTTTCTCATATATAATAAGAATTATCACATAAGACCATTAATAAGCTTATAATTATTATTGAAACTTCCCTTCAATATAATTGTCACATCTTAAAAATTAAATTATCATACAAGTGAAGGTTTTAACAAAATGCATAAATAAGAGAATTGATATTTTTAAAAAAAATAGAATGCACTATTCACTATGCATAATAAAAATTAAAAAAAAAATTCTTAGAATGGACTTTTTACTATTTAATCATCAAATGCATAATAAAAATTAAGATTTCCAAACCAAAGATAAAAGGGTGTATTGTATTCTACCACATCCATTACCTAATTATTCATCTTATGTAGCACAACTTAATTGATAAATGTAGAAATTTTGTTCTACTTTAATTATGAAATGAAATAATTTATTCTATTTCAAATTATCCATCAAATGTTAGGAATACATGTGAACAAATGTCATGCTGATAAGATCTTCAAATGAAATGCTTAGCTTAGTTTATAAAGATTAAAGCAGCACCCTCTCCATAATACAAAGACATTTTGAATGCAGTTTGCAGTTGGAAAGGAAAACATTTAGCACAAGAAACTCTGGATACACAAAATTCAATACCACAATTAGAAAGTTAACACTTAGGTTTCAGGTGCATAGCATGTGATTTGGAGCAAACAAAAAAGGAGATACAAAAGGTTCTAGCAGTTATTTTCCCAACATGTTACTGTTTGCAAAACAAATTGTAGGAACTAACAGCTTCCCCTCTGACCTATCCAGCAACAGATACTCTACTTTTTAGCCTTTTTGGAAGCTCTACATGAAAAACAAACCACCATCAGACTATGAACAAATATGTGTAGGTTTTTAGACCAATTCGGATGAGGGTGAGTTTACTTACTCTGTTTGGGCAGCAGGTGCAGCGGCAGGGGCTCTTTCCACGGGTCCCTATTTTTCACAAGACCAACACACAATGAGAGATGTTAAGAGTCCATTAAATGGGATCGGCTATATGGATCCTCCTACCTTATTGAACTCAAAATGTTAGAAGTCTGAACTAACAAAAAACTCCACTGGGTTGAAATTATTGTTCTTATTTTTTATCAAACTTGATAATGGACAAATTAGTAAAACAAATTTAACCAAATGCCTATCAGTAAACCAATTGTCTTCTCTGGATGTGCTATAACTGTCAATGACATGCCAAGCAAAACGATTTTTTCTACAAGGAGACATCTTGATAAACCATCGAAAAGAAATAACGAGACAGATAACAGACTAAAGCAACAATCATCAACTACAAGCTTGCATGTCCAAGTGTAATCAAAGAGGAATAAGAAGCAAAAGTATTGTACCTGAGCAAGGCGTTCCTCCCTCCTAGCAATCTTCCTTTCTCTGCTGGCCTTGCTCTTTGCGCGTTTAGCTTCGAACTGGTCTGACAAAGTCTTCTCTCTGGCCTTTTCAGCTTTAGACTTGTGGATAGTTTCCATGAGGACCCGCTTGTTCTTAAATACATTACCCTTAACTTTCATGTACATATCATGGTACATGTGTTTGTCAATCTTCTTGGATTCACGGTACTTTTTCAACAAGCGCCTCAGAACTCGCATCCTTCGCATCCAAAGCACCTTTGTGGGGAGCCTTGCTTCCCTTGTACCCCTACGCTTACCTGTAATATGGGAAAAATAAATAAATAAAGATAAGTACAGATTGTTTAGAATATAGATAATTACCATATCCAGAATGGCGTCCTTTTCTTTTTGCTTCTAAAGCCCTCCTTGCACGAGAACGTGAGTGAATTTTAGTTGGCTTCCTGATGATAAAACCATCTTTCACAAGTTTCCTAATATTTTGGCCTGCAGTTGAAAACCATCAACTAAATAAATTTGAACTTAGAGCAGCCATAAAGTGCATATTCCATTCATACATAACAAAATTATGCTGCTCATGCAAACAAACTCAAAAAAACTGCCAGGTTGTGGGCTGTGTTAGGCCTTGACAACTAGCGTTGTAAATTTTCTAAATCTAAAAATAGATGGCCAAAATAGTTGGGACAACCATGCCTTGATGATGATGATAATGATAATCCAAATAATAACTCATTCCAAATGGTCTTTTCTCCTGACACAGTTTCTCTATCATGCCCTTATTTTTTTGCAATAACTAACCTAGTGCAAGATACTAACATGAGAAAGGCAAATTTAAACCGAAAATAAAAAATAAAGGATGAGATGTCTAAGTAAAAGAAAGTATAGAACGAAAAAAATTAAAATTAAATGTATGCCCTGGATAAAAGCAAGGTTGTCAGACTTATTCTTTACAAATAGACCACGGTGGGCCTTATTCTTTACAAATACTTTTAGACTCAGACTTCAAAAGCAAGCACTAGAATCATAATAGTGTATAGAATTATATTTTATTATATTTCCTCACAGATAATGTGCAAAATAGGTACTGACAATTTAATGTGATTATATTATACTGCTAGCTTAAAGAATATATGCGAGCAAATAAATAAAACTCTAAGAGCCAGTAGGCTAAATGACTAAGAGATAAGGAATCAATGAATCACAATCAAGCATAGTGGAAAGTAAGATGGATGCAACATGCTCACAGTAGTGTGAGCTTTATTTTCAGCATGCATTTGGTATCTAGAATTTGGAAATACATTAGAAGAAGCAAAAAACTTAGAAGTAGGTAGCTGACAGAGGTGATACAATAGGGCAGCAACAAATGATGAGAAGAGAGCAATATGGCAACAGACTGAACGATGAAGATTCTAGAAAAGAAAAGGGCACCGTGGAAAAAGGTGAGAAGTAGTTTAGGATTGTCAAATAAATGGAATGCACAACTGATGTTTTAACCAAAAACAAAACTTAAGTTGGGTACACTGCACACGAGGAGTGGAACTGAGTTGACTCATGAAGTTGTTTAGAGTTCCTGTATCACAAGGCAATGGCTTAGAATACAAGTCTACATTAACTAGATAAAATTCCATGTCTAGGACCTTTATGACTTGGTCTAAGTATCAGTTCATAAACCCACACAAGTAACTAGTCGGCTCATGAGTTTATTGAAGCTGGATAAAGGACAAGAGATCAATTTTTAGTATTGCGCCAGCCAGTAATACAATTAAATTCCTCTTGAGATCAATTTTTAGTGTTACGAGGCAAATTCCCAGATGTTGCATGGTGTTCATGTAGCTTTAGCATTAACTAACAAGGTATGGGTGAAAGAATGTGAGAATGAGAAAAGCAGGTACTTCTAGTATTCCACAGAATAAAAGAGGTTGAATAAGGGAGCACTGGAATTCCCTATAATCAACTGGATGGATCACTATGCAATAAAAAGGCTAATGTGCTACTTCATTGACCTCCATTGCGTTGTGCAGGGAAAAAGTTTCCCCATCCAACCTTTAATTTGATCTTCTAAAGTGAAATCAAATCATTCCCCTCCATTTCTACTCCCTTCCATTACTCTCCAATTACCTCAATTGTAACAAGCAGCAATTACAGAGAAGAACTAACAGACACGAATTTCCTGATCATATATCTCAAAATATATCAAAGGTCAGACAACGACAACTAAGAGAAACATAAGAATCATAAGCCACATCAAATAGAAATCCAAACGTCAAAAGCTTCATGGTCATATCAGATACTCATGATTTGAAAACCCAAAAATTTAAGCAAAAAGTCACTTGCATCATTAAAAAACAATAAGCTATAAATCAATAACAGATTCAAATCATACATGAACAATTTGTCGCATTATTGACGCAGGACACTGAACCAAAGTAAGAAATCAGGCATTATCTTCAAATTCCAATAGTAAAACAACTAAACGAGTCCGTAAACACGTGAAATCACACAAAGAAGGGGGGAAAATCAAAACGAACTATCCATAAGCAAACCAATTGCTACAACCAAGACCAAGCAAAATGAATTAAAACCTAATAGTCTGCACCTTCCTCTCCGATGGTAAGAAGACGGATCTAAGACCTAAAAGACTGAGGAGTTGAGGTCCTTACGGGAATTGGCCAAGGAGACCTCGTTCACCTCATTGGGATCGAGCCAGACCTTCCCCCTTCCGCACTTGAGGATGCTCGCAGCGAGCCGCTTCTGGAGCTTGAGCGACACCATTTCTCACTCACCCTTGCTCTTCCTCCTGCACGGCCTAGAGGAACGACGCAGAGAAAACGGCGGCGGAGGTAGAAGGGCTATTTATCGCTATCTCTCTCTCTCTCTCTCTCAATCTCGGGCTGAAACCCTAAGGTTGTTTATTTGGGCCTGGGCTGAGTATTGAACACTCTTCGGCCCGCTAGTCATTTCAAGGACAAGTAAAAAAAGTTATAAATAAATGAAACAAATAAATAATATTTTTTATAAAAACAATGAAACTTAGAGGCGCCGTTTGGAATTGTCATTGTAAAAAAAAAAATAATTAAGACATGTGAAAAAGAATAATATATTTAAGATATGTAAAGTAAATATTCAAGATATATAAAAGAAATAATAATTTAAAAAATTCTTCCCGAAACCATTTAACAGTAGAATTGTCAATTTAAATTAGGTTCGCGATTGGTTCATCCTATTAAATAATTCAAGCGGATTTGATTGAAATTTTTTCAATCCATTTTAAGACGAATTTGGGACGACTCACCTAGGCTCGTGACTCGTGTGAATCAACCCATGATGGACTTGGATTAACGCTCTGTTTGGATGAGGTAAGAAAAAATTTATTAACGGAAGGGGAAGAGAAGAGAAGGAAAGGAAAGGAAGGGGAAAAGAAATATTTATATTCTTCGTGTTTGGGAGGAAGGAAAGTATCTTGTTCGGAAAAAAAGGAAAGAGAATAAAGGTTAAATCACTACAAAAAAATAACCAATCTGCGACGAAATCTGGGACGAATTTTAACAAAAAATTCGTCCCAAAAAATTTGGCGACGAATTTTACAACGAAATAAAATTAGTCGCAATCAAGTCGTCGCCAAAAATCTGCGACGAAATCCTCACAATTGTCGCCATTTTTTGCGACGAACTCAAAATTTCGTCGCCAAATTCGTCGCCAATTTGGCGACGAATTTGGGTTTCGTCGCCAATTGGGGACGAAAATGTTTTCGTCGCCAATTGGCGACGAAACTGTTTTCGTCGCCAATTGGCGACGAATTTTAGAGTTCGTCGCCAATTGGCGACGAATTTTAGAGTTCGTCGCCAATTGGCGACGAATTTTAGAGTTCGTCGCCAATTGGCGACGAATTTGGCAACGAATCTTGAATTCGTTGCAAATTACGATAAATAGTAAACTTACGATATATTTGTGACGAACTGGTATTCGTTGCTAATTTCGTCGCCAATTGGCGACGAATCCTATATTCGTCGCAGATTTCGTTGCAAAAATAAAAAAAATTTTCAATGCAATATTCGTTTTGGTAATTATCCTGTATATACAAACAATATCGATCCAATCGGATCGATTCATAAATACATGTAACCTGTAACAAATAAGCAAATCAAATCTAATACAAATAAAACAATAACATCCATTCATTTCATCCAAATATCCATAACATACATGAATCCATAACAAACAAATCATCCATATCCATAACATCCAAATATCCATAACATCTACAATCCATAAAAATCATAATACAATCCAACAAATAAGTACATTAGATATGTATGTACATGTCTATAAGTCTAACCAAGTCACAGCATCATAATACAGGAAGGCAAGAGACAAAGTACTGGTGCAAACAAATCAGAAGATATATGAAGACAAGATAGAAGAGATCATCGTAGTCCGCCAGAAACTCTGCTTGATTCTCCATCACTATCTTGTCTTCGACTGCATAGAAAAATAAGATAAAGAGAAAGTATCATTCTTCAAATTAAAACTAATACTAAAATCTATAAATTAAATATGTAAAGACTAACCTTTTTTTTTTGATTTGTTTATAAAAACCTGTGTAACAAAAAAACAAACAGTAATAGGAACTCCTCTGGTGTCGAAGGATGAAGGTAAAGGCACAAAAGTTTCAATTAAAGCTCTTGTCTGAGAATGGTCAAGCAACTCAAACCAGAAGTGTTGAGGTGTATAGTAGTTATCCTTGATAATCTCCTTGAATTGGTTCTCTGTGAGGGTGCCAATATATTCTGATGCATCCGTAAAATCAAATCTGACTCCAATTTCTTTAAGTTCTTCTGTGTATTTCGTTATCTTTTCACCCTCCTGTTGGACCGTTAAATCGAGAAACGCATCAAGGTTTCAAGTTTCCAATAGGACTGAGTTTATGCAGGGAAGGGACAACAGAAGAAAAATCACTAGGGGATAAGCTTCTCCAGGCACTAGTCACCGTTTCCAACTATTTCCGTGGGCAGAAATGGCAGGATAGAAGGGAGTGGATGAGAGAAAACATTCTTCTTCCCAAAACAACAGAAATGTTAGTATTCACACATTTCATTCTCAGTAAGGACCTAAAATTTCTTTTAGAGAAAAACCATATATATTTTGTATTTTAAGGATTAATTTTAGAGAGTTTAAAACTTTCCTCCTATTTCTACCGTACAAGGAATCACAAACTAAGGAAATCTTTCCATATCCATTTTCCTAACTTCTCTCCCTAGTTTTCTCTATTCCCGATAGAAGCCTGACCCTTAAGCTTGGATATTCTTAAAGTTTTTTGCATTTGTAAAACATCATAGCTGGCAACACATCAAAAGAGAAAAGAATATAATCTCTGTGGATGGGTACAGAACATTATAATTCTACAAGAAGAATCAACCAGAGGATGACAAAAAGAGAGAAAGAGAGATGGACCAAAGAGAGAATGAAACCCATAATCAGCAAACATTCTAAAGGGAAATCAGTTGAAAGTCATATTCAAAGGAATCCTGGAATAAAAAAATTGAATGTAAGGAACATAGTTCCAAAACAAGAAAAGGATTGATAAACTATTCTCCTTCCTTGGACTTATCAGTACGGATAATTCCCTTAATTAATTTTCTCAAATTACTTGCTGTCAACATATACCCTCCTTCCATGAAAGCTGAGTCAGTCAACACTGTTGTGACACGCCAAAAGCCGATACGTAAAAGCTTTGGCAAGATAGACTCTTATGTCAACAATCCTAGGACATAGATGCCAAACTTCTTAACATTTTTCTTAAGTATTCAGATAAACAGAACATGAATGTACTTTAATTTACTAACACTACAGGTAGTTCTAACCTGGAAAAATACGGAAATGCAGCGACATCAAATCTTCTTCTGTCTTTTAATTAATAATATAAGACATCAAAATTTCATAAACGGATTAATGGACTTCCCAGCCCCAGAAACAACTGGAAATTCCGGCATGAAAATGAAATACTAACGATCCATATAAATCCCTAACAAATTAGGGCTTCCCTTTATTCAATTATCCAGATTCATACGATACTAAATATTCAACACACGAAAATCATAAACTAGCAACCAAAAGGAAATAAGGAGGGCAAAGATCTCATCCGCGGCGAGCGAATTAAATTCTTTCGGTTACCAGTAAACAAAATAAATCAACACAGATTAGGAAAAACAATCGATAAACTACAGAATCAATTCAAAAGGGCAAAAAAACGTAGGAAAACAAATTACCGAGTGGGTTTGATTAACGAACGACAAAATATAGGTCGGGTGACGAATCGACGATCTCTTTTGTGCGCGCGACGAAGCGGCGATCGGATCAGCGCGCGTCGAGAAGAGGAATTGATTGGAGAGGAGAGGAATCGATTAAATTGGGGAGAGAAAGAGAGGAATCGTTTCTGCCACGCCTTCCGCAAGTTCCGTCTGCGCTGTTTCTTCCCCCTTCGTCTTCGTCTATATACAGCGAACCCGTCGCTGGCCGAGGAAGGCAAATAGGTTAAGTCGAAAACACTGCCAGCGGTGGACCAGAACGGATTAATTTATTAAAAATCTATTATATTATTCGGTGAAAGGGATCGAAAATTTTCTAATCCAATTCAACCACTGCGGATTAAAGGTATCTACCAAAAAATAAAAAAATAAAAAATATTTAAAAATTTAAATTTAAATTTAAAATTTAAAATTTAAATTATAATTTAAGATTAATACGAAGTTAATCCAAGCAGATCACGAGTCTAGACAGGGCAATTTACGAAAATGGATTGATAAAATTTTAATTAAATTTATTTAAATTGCTTGGTGGGACGGATCAATCCGATCAATTTAAATTGATGGTTATAAAAAGAGATGCGCCTAACCGTACTGCATGTTCGACCGGTCGACCAGGTCCGGGCTAGGCTGGACTTGGGTTTAGTGCTTGGCTAACGAGTATGACTCGATAAGAGCCGAGCAGTGATCTGATTCAACCAGGACTTGGACTTGGACTTGACTTGCAACGGGCATAGCTGTAAAGCATCTTCATCGTTTTAAATGGATTTGTGTCTCTTATCGAGGTGTAATTAATCCGAATACTTTTCGGCATTTGCTCAAAAGACGTATCTCGATTTTAAAATGTTTCAAAGGACGTGGCATGCTCTTATAATATTTCAAAGGGCATATTTTTTTTAAAAATACTTTTTTTTCTTATATATATAATTCAAAAGTTGGCAAAACAAAACAGATTATTTTACTGTTTTTGGACTTTGAAAAGAAAGGAACGGAATATATATATATATATATAATTGCTATGCTGCACGACGAAGAATCTCTGACCCATGCGCAACACGCGTGACCCATTGCCGCTGCTGCTACCCTCGCCGCGTCGTCCGACCACCGCCTCGCCCACGATCGATGCGCCACTCGCTGGCGCTTCGACCGACGTCGGATTCTGATCGGATAGTGATCGAAATCCAGCGAATTTGGTCGGAAACAATCGTCCCCCACTGCGCGGCCACTATCGACGATGATCGGGTCAGATTCTAATCGAAGCACTGCCATTGCCGACCCTGTTTCCGATCGAATTCCGTCGGATTCTAGCCACTATCCGATCGAAATCCGACGTCGATCGAAGTGTTGCCGAGTGGCGCGTCGATCACGGCCGAGACGGCGGCCGGCGGTGATCGAACAGCGCGGCAAGGGCGGCGGCAGCGACGGTGGATCGCGGGTATCACAAATTCTTTGTCACGTAGTGTAGCAATTCTATATATATATATATATATATATATATATATATATATATATATATATATATATAATTTAAACTTTATAAATAATTGATTACAAATTTTATCTTTATTAAATATTAATAATGAGTAAAAACTTAGCAAAGTTATACCGAGTGCTAATACATGTAGACCACAAATATATTTTTAATAATACTTTATATACTCAATTTTTTATTGTTAGTGTAATTGATCCATGGTCAAGGTTTGATTAAGTTAATCAAATTCAAGTTGACTTGAGTTGGAATTTCAATATTTAATCAATATGGTAGTGTTATGATCTATGCGAGCAAGAGAGGGTGAATAGTTCCAATCGCTTCTTGTCTTAATTACAAGTTCGTCGTTTGAATGCTCAAGTAGCGGAAATTTGAATTAAACTTGCGACGCCACATGTACAACTCGCTCTAAGATTTATTTGATATTCGTCTCTTTGAGGTGACTAATCGAAAGTCTACTTCTAGTAATCTCTCTCTACTATAACTTCTCCTTTTCGAATACCTTCTGATGGCGAAGAAATCTTTTACAACAAATTCACTATAATACAATAATGAAAATGAATACAACTTACAAATGAAAGAAAAATAACTTTACAATATGAGATCGATCTTCTCTTTGATCGTTATTGGTAGCTTCGGAGTGCCTCTTATTTGTTTAGAGATGTAGTAGCACTTCATTCTCAAACTCCTAAGAATTGATGGTGAAAAACTTTTCGAAACGCTTTTAAAGCCTTTAAGTCGGGATTGATTTTTATCTATCAATTGAATGATCATCTCTATCAGTCGATTGATTTAGTCAGCGATCAAATGATAATTTTGAACCTTCTGAGATCGTATTTGATTTTGTCATTTTTTTGTCAATCAAATCAATTTATGAATCAGTCAATTGATTAGGCTCATCGAATGATTAGTTGAATCGATTATCTTTTGATCACTTATGAACCAGCATCAGTTAACTGATGACCATGATCATGCCTAATAGGAAACAGTTTAAGTGATTGTTAGTGATTTGGAGTAGTAATCGTTGGACTGTGAACTAAATAACCTTCCAAGTCATTGGTTTTAATTTTTCGCTACATATCTCTATCTCAATTTTTGTAAAAAAAAAAAGAAGAAAGTTTTCAAATGAGTGATATTCACCACCTATTGTTGATCTGGTCCTACATAATATTTTAGAAATTAAGTGCATTCTTGGATGAAAATAAAAATATAGGGAATCTTTTGAGAAATCTAAAAAAACATTGAGTGCTCCTTTGATATATAGAAGGCCAAATTTATTTTATTAAAACCATCATAACATTCTTATAAATATCGCACTTCCATGAATTTCATGGACTAATTAAGGGAGCGAGGGTGGGTGACATTCGGGGTTACAAATTGGGCAGGCTGCTAAACACTTCTCCATTGTCCTATGACAATTATCCTCTTGCTTGCCTGCTAAACAACAATAACAAGGGCTGAAATCAACACATTTTGCCTTCTGGCAAAAAGTCAATATTAAGTTGGTTTGGTTCTTGTTCATCGTATCCAATTGATTTTCAGCAAACATTTGAGGCACACGACCTGTATATCACATGAGAAAAGAATATAGTTAACAGTAAGTGAATTAAACGTTCATGAGTAGTCAATATGGTGTTCGGCTTGATAAGAACGTATTTTCATTCATTCAATATATAGACTTTCAAAATGAATAAACAAACAATATTATCAAGCTTAATAACTAATCAAACAAGATTCAATAACATCTAAATGAACCAAGCTCAAATTAAATTTTAATAATGCTCAAGCCCATAAAAAAGAAACTAAGTTAAACGAATAATTATTTCAACGACTTAGTTCATTTTAGATTCGAATTGTCTTGGTTCGATTATCTTATTAATCAGAATACAATAAAATTTAACTCGATTGAGCTCATTATAATCGCCTAGAAAAGATAACAAGAATTCTAGTAACAAAGTTTTATCATGCTAATATTTACCTTGATTATACGAGCATGAGCCGATGAAAATGACTAATACTATGAGTAAGCTTGTGGCCTTCATCATCGCTACAAAAATATTTTATGAATGTTAAAAGCCAACTTCATAGTAATTTATAGAGTTTCAAGTTGAAAAAATAGATAAATAAATTAAAATAGAAATGTTGCAACTAATAAAAAGTTGACAAAATAAAAAAATAATAAATTTTACTTTTTTTAGACTTTGAAAGGAAAGGAATGGAAAAAAATAATATATTCAATTATTTATTTACTTAATTTAAAATTTATAAATGATTGATTACAAAATTTATCTTTATTAAATATTAATAGTGAATAAAAACTTGACAAAGTTATACCAAGTGTTAATACATTTAGACCTCAAATATATTATAAATATTATTTTTAAATTAAAAAATAAATTTAGCTAAATAATTATTGCCTCACTTTTTAAGAAAGTTATTCATTTATAGGAAACAATTTAATTTAATTAAGGAATAATTATTTTTATTTTTATGAAATTAAATAGTATATAAAATCGAACCATATTATAAAAATAATAATAATAAGCAATAAGTAATGAAGAATTTTTCTTTTCATTATTTAAATAAAAAACTCAAGATAAAAAATCATTAGTTTAGACATCTCAACGAGTTTGTAAGCTTTATAATTAGGATGGTAAATTAGTCGAATCAAACTTTATAATATTCAAATTTATTTTATAAGATAATTAAGTTAAGTCAAATCGAATAATTATATAAATTGTTAAAATCAATGTTCAAATTTTATTTTATTTTTCATGAATTTGAACTTCATTCAAACTTAGTTTGAGCATATTCGTTTAAGATGTTATGGAACTTTCAATTGAAATTTATTTGATTGTTTAAAATTTTTATATTTTAAATTTATTTGATTAATTATTGAGCTTGATAATACAAATTTATTTGTTCATTTTAAAATTTTTTTGTTTATTCAGTATGTTGCTATAAATTTTATTAATGAATATGGTTCAATGAATAGTATCCACGAATAATTCACAATATCTATTCATGAATATTAACGAATTAAATATATATATTCAACTTTGTTTATTTAATTGATCTTGTGTGTATTGAATATAAATAAATTTTTACCACGAACGTATGGTTCATTTACACATATCCCTATGGATAACAAGTCATTCGCCACAACTTTCTTCCCATGTGTGTACTCATCAAAAACTTTTGTCGAAAATGAACAATAAACATGAGAATATCTTATGCAGGACTGACGCAAAGGAATTGAGTTTCAATGGGTCATAATTTTTAACTCGAGTATTAGAATGATGCGTAATCGGTTGCTAATCGAAGCTTTTTTAGATACCACTATTCGATTTAGGTTGGAACCCATACTAGCCCAATTTAAGGTGCATCAGATATCGTTTAGTGCATTTTCAGATGACTTTTGATAATTTTTTATTTTTAGGATTCTAGGGTATTTTTGCCTTTTGTAAGTTAGACTTTTGTTTTGGGTCTATTTAAATGCATGTTTAGTTATTTTTGGATGATGTTTTATTATTGAATAAAATTTTCTTTTTCAACAAAAACATAAAGATAACGACACAGTGGCTTCTCTTCTTTTTCGGCTTCTCGCGCTTGTTTTTCTACAATTTACCTCTAATCTTCCACTTTCAGAATAATCGATATTCTATCCAACGTTAATTATCATAACCAAATTCATTATACGAGAAAAATACTAATTAAATCTATTAAAAGCAACTTCATTTATTTTGCGAAAAACATCAAACATTAATCATTGAACTAATCAAGGAAGTAAAAGGTGGTTTCGCTCACCCCAAACAGTGCAATATCACCAGCCCTACAACATATCAAATACTCAGCAGATCCACATGAGGGAAGGCATACCACGGCTATCAAATCATTGAGCTAATCAAGGAAACAAGGGTGGATGACACTTAGGGTCACAAATTGGGCACACTGCCGTACACTCTTCTCTTGTTCGAGTACAATTCTTTCGCCCCGGGTCAAGGGCTAGGCAACAATAGCAAGGGCTAAAGTCCACACAATGTGATAACTCTAAACAAAAAGCCAACACTAACTTGCTCTGATTTTTGTTCATCATATCCAATTGATTTTCAAGCCCTGGATCATATATGAAAAGATGATGATGAGAATGTACGTATTTCTCTAGTAATGAAGATTTATCATATCGATAGTTATTTACCTTGATTATAAGGGCATGAACCGATGAGAGTAATGACTAATATTATGATCAAGCTAATCGCCTTCATCCTTGCTACGAATATGTTTTAGGAGTGTTGAAAGCTAACTACATAGTGTCTTATAGTGTTTTAGCTTCTAAAAGTAGATAAATAAATATAAATAGAAATGTTGTAACAAGTAGAAACAAATAAGTGAGTTTCTATTCCTTTTGTGCTCTAAAAGGAAAGGAAATTAATTTGATAATTTATTTACTTAATTTAGCTATTACAATTAGGATTGTTGAGAATGCTTGTCTTATTATTATTATTTTTATTTACATGGAATACTTATTTGTTGGAATAATTCTATTATAAGCCAACCTTAATTGATTGAAGGCTAGATAATGATTCTTCAATATATCTAATTAAATATGGTTTTATTATAATCAAATTTAAATACTTTTATTGAAATGAAAAATTAACATGAGAATATTATAACCAAATTTATTGTGTGAAAAATACTAGTCACTTAGAAGAGAAACATAGAATAAATCTATTAAAAGTAGTCATCATTTATTTTATTAAAAACATCTAAACATTCTTATGAATGCCACATGTAGTCCTGCATTGGAAGGAAATAATGGATGAAATTAGCTCCAATATGAATAAGAGTTTAATTTCATCTTGAGAATTTTAGGACAACATGACTAATTTATTTTGAATTAGAGTTGTAAATGTTAGGACACGTGCGAATCAGAGGGGTGAATAACTTCAATCACATTGATAGATTGCACAATGAAAAACTTTAAACAAACTTAACGTCATAAGCACAATATCAAGATTTTACTTGGTTCACCGTCTCTCAAGGTGATTACTCCAAGGTCTTCTGCACTATGTCTTCTCCTTCCAGAGACAAAAAAATCTTTTATAAATTGTTATTACAAGAATACAATAAGGGGGCGTTTGGTTGGTGGTTATCATTGATAATCTTGGTTATCTGTCCAAAGTTATCAACTATAACCTTGTTTGGTTCAAGTTATGATCGATTCTCAAGTAATACAATATCACCGCCACATCAGCAAACGGGTTATAACCCGGGAATGTGATTAGGGTTTTAGGGTTTTATTAATTTTTAATCGATTTATTTTTGGGCTTTTACATGAAAATATATTATAAAATGAATCGATTCATTCATATTTGTCCTACATTGCATGATTTAAGGCTTGATATAATTTTTGTGATTTAATGGTGAATTTTGACATTAATTTGATTTTTATTGATTTTAGGGCTAAATCGGACCCAACTCGAGCTCAACCGCGGTCAAATCGAGTCAAAATCGCCAAATCGATCAAGCCAACATGGAGGACATGACTCAGATCGAGCCTGATAAAAATTTCGGAATTTTTCAAGAACCCTAGACTGCCCTAGAGCTCAGATCAAATTTCGGCCGTTGGATTCAAGATTGGACGGCTCAGATCATCTAATTAATCAAAGGTATAAAAGCCAAAACTTACCCGATGAACAGTGGCTGCGCCACTGTTCATCGTCTTCCGAAACCCGCGAGAAGCCAGCCCCTGCTCGACGACGTAGCTCCACGGGCAGCGACTTCCTCCCAAACTTATCCCATTCGACTCCTTGATCTCTGAAGAAGCCAAAGCCGGCCGATTGGGTATTTTCCGGCGACCGGACGGTGCGCTACGGAGGGGGTTCTTCCGGCGCCGAACCCGCTGTTTTCTCTGATTCCGGTGAGCTGTTGCTTCATCCGAAGCTGCAATTCGACTGAGGGGTTCTCTGAGGATTGAAGAACACGTATGAATCATCACTAAAGCCATCGGAGCAAGAAGGAGCTACGGATTCCGGTTTTCGCCATTTCAAATGCGCCAGCACCGTCCACTGTTGACGCCGGGTGAGGGTTTCCTCGGTTGTTCACGGTTCGGGGAGCTAGCAGACAACACCAAAGACCATCTTCAAGCTTCCACGAGGTCCAAGAGCTTGTTGACACCGAGCTGAGGAGAATCGAAGGAAGAAGGGAAGGAGGAGTTTACTGTTCTTCGTTTCTGAAATTTTCGTTTCTGATTTGCTTCTGAAAGTTCAATTTCTGAGTTGTTCTTCATTTAAACCTTTAGCAAACGAGTGAATGTGGTGTGGTAGTTAATTCTTGGTTGTTGTTTAGCAGAGATTCTTTGATTTAAGCTTGCAATTTGATTTCTGACCTATGAAACTCTAAGACTCAACTGTAGCGTGCCAACCTGCAGGAGACAGTATCAGATTTGTAGTTGCATGAAATGTTAAGGTTAGCTAGTGATCCTATTAGCCTTTACTTGTAGTTTGCATGGAATGTTAAGTTTGAATTTCCCATTAGGATTTCATGATCTTAGCATTAAATTTGATTTTCATAGATAGTGGTAGGGGTTTAGATTTTCACAAGCTTAGGAATTTGAATTGCAAGTTTCATGATTAGGTTCATTCCATTAGATTCTAACTAGTATAGATTTTGCTCGTTGAATTAGGATTGAGTGCATGATTAGATTGTTTTGATACTTTGTTTTAATAGTTTCATCTTTAGATTAGTAAACTTGCACTCCGTTTCATTTACTGATTTTTAAGTTTGCATTTCATTTCAAAAATACCAAACCCCCATTTTTATAGAAAACCCCAAAAATACGACACGATAAGCTCAATTCATTCAATTTTCTACTAGTCCTTGGAAAAACACGACTCGAGGCCCCTATACTTCATTTGTTTGAATTAATCATGGGTTTTCGATAAAATCTAGAAATTCTAATTTGCAACCCTACTCGTGACATCTAATCTAGGGCTTGTCAACAGCCTAAGATTTTCTACGATTCACAAAATTCTTTTCATTATTATCCTTTCATTTTAAAACTCAATTAATTGAAATCTATTATAAAATCTAATTGAAACCAAGTTAATTAATTTAATAAATTTTAATTTAAAATTTTATAAAATTAAAAAAGATAATTTATTTTAAATTTAAAAAAAATAAAATTAACTAATTATATTTATTAATTGAATAAATTATTTTATTAAAATAATTATTTTAATGAATTATATTATTAAAAAATATATAAATTTATGTTAAATTTTTAAAAATAAAATTAATAAATGATGTTTATTAATTTAATAAATTATTTTATTAAATAATTATTTTATTAAAATAAAATTAATGAATTATATTCATTTTTATTTTGATGAATTATTTTATTAAAGTAATTTTTTAAATATAAATAAATTTATTTTAAATTTTAAAAAATAAAAATTAATGAATTATATTTATTGTTTAATAAACTATTTTATTAAAATAATTATTTTAATGCATTATTTTTTTAAAAAAATATAAATTTATGTTAAATTTTAAAAAATAAAATTAATAAATGATGTTTATTAATTTAATAAACTATTTTATTAAAATAAAATTAATGAATTATATTTATTAATTTAATAAATTATTTTATTAAAATAATTATTTTAATGAATTATTTTTTAAAATATATATAAATTTATTTTAAATTTTAAAAAATATTAATGAAATATATTTATTAATTTAATGAATTATTTTATTAAAATAATTATTTTAATAAAATATTTTATTAAAAATATATAAATTTATTTTAAATTTTAAAAAATTATGAATATATTACATTTATTTTTTATATATTATCAACTTATTATCATTATTAATATTATTAATTTAATTAAATTTATTTGAATCAAGGGTAAAATAGTAAATATTAAACTGGTTATGTTTTATTCTTTCAAATTAATAAGTTGAACCAAACAATATTAGGCTATATTTTATACCTAATAACCTTGGTTATGTGATTACCTGATAATCACATAACCAAAATTATATAAGATAACTTGAACCAAACTCATGGACTGGTTTGGCTCGCCTATTCCGCTTTGGGTTGAGTTGGGTTAGGAATTTCTCTTCACCAAAAAGTGGAATCCACTACCCTAGTGACCTCACACGATCGGCCCCACGACCATCTGTGAGGGAGTAAATCAGGAAGCTACAGTGGCTATAACGGGAAAGGACATTGCCTCGGTTTCGTCGAGATTCAACTCTTGTCCACTTCAACAAGTCTACCTTGTCGTAACTAATTCAACTATGTCTCGGGGCGGAGTTAGAAATTTCTCAATCCGTCAAGATGGTGGGTCAACCAATCCCACTCTATTATATGATGGATTTTGATGGATTTTTGATGAGTTAATTCATTCCGTCATGAGTTGATCCATTTAACGACAACACTGAAGAGGCAAGTTTGCTTCAAATTGCTTCAAAATTGGACTCAAATGACATATTTCTATCATAGCACTATGAAATTACATCATGATGCCATTTCTCATGTCGTGACCAACTTGATATATTAGACATTATGCTTTTGGGTTTGGATGAACTTGTAGACAACAAAACAACAAAGAGAACTTGAGGAGAACAAAGATAAACAGACGACAGAAATAGAAGACAAGTTAAGAAACTAAAATCGATGGGCTATTGAAAACAATAAGTGAGAGAAGAGAGGAGTAATGGAGTTAGACTAAGCCCAGGCCGCTTCTGATTCAAATCCGGCCCTGACTCTTAATCAGGTCTGAACTGGAACCAACCTGACCCTTATTCAAGAGCCCAATTAATCGTCAAACTGACCGCTAATTCATAACTGTTGATTCGATGATTTTTTTTAGAGAGTTGCTTTTCCCACCCCTTTAACACCGCACCCCTCCCCTCCCACTTCCTCTCTCTCCCATTTTAATGACATTTCTATCCTCTTCTTTTTATTTATTTATTTATTTTTATTTTTTAAATTTTTATTTAGTTTTATTTTTTAATTAATTTTATTTAAAAATAGCTCTCATATATTTTTAATTTTATTTAGTTTTATTTTTAAATTAATTTAATTTATTATTTTTTTCATCAATACAATATTTTTTCAATTTTATTTAATTTTTATTTAGTTTTATTTTTTAATCAATTTTATTTATTATTTTTTATCAATACTTTATTTTTAGAATTTTATATAAATTTTATTTAGTTTTATTTTTAATCAATTTTGTTTATTATATTTTTTTCAATTTTATATAAATTTTATTTTTTAATTAATTTTATTTATTATTTTTTTCATAATACTTGTATTTTTTTCAATTTATTATTTTTTAAATTTTGTTTTTTTATTGATTTTATTTTTTTGTTAATCAGTTTTTTTTTTCAATTTTTTTATCAGTTTTATTTTTTTGAATAATTTTTTTATATGTTTATAATCTTTTGTTTATTTTTAGTTATAAATTTTAGGAGTTATTATTTATAAAAAATTTAAAAATAAAAATAAATAAAAATTAAATAAAATAAAAATATAAATAAAATATATATATAAGTATTAATGAAAAAATAATAAACAAAATTAATTAAAAAATAAAACTAAATAAATTAAAAATAAAATTAAAATTAATTAAAATATATAAAATATATATATATATAAGTAAAATAAAATAAAAAATAAAGAAAAAAGGGTAAAAATGTCATTTGAATGGGAGAGAGAGGAGGGAAGAGGGGGTGCTGTGTAGGGGTGGAAAAAGCAATTTACTTTTTTTTTTATTTTGAATGTTGGAACCGTAGGTTAATTGGTGGTTTCAATCGTTGGGGGGTTATTTTGTTTTTAATGGTTCAGATAATTTGACATTGTTTATCAATGACTACGATTTAGTATTTCTGATTTTTCAAATTCTATAAATTGATAGCTCATTTTATTATTTTTCACATTATTATTTTTTACTTTCATCTCTAAATTCTGAAATCTTGATTGTTTTCGTCTTCAAATTTTCAATTTTATTTATGTGTTCAAGATATTAAAAAATTAAATTAAATTAATTAAAATTATCATTTTTTATTTATGGTTGCATCCTCTTTTGCAAAAAGGTAGATCCGCCACCTTAGCGGCCCCACACGGTCGGCCCCACGACTATAGTAAAATATGGTTGCATCCTTATACTATAGTAAAATATGGGTAGATTTTATAAAATTAATGAAATAAAACTTAAAAAATTTCCACGGGTTAGTAATGTTGAAATTAATATATTAATTATTATAAGATTTATTTTAATATAAAAAATTATTATATTTATTTTTTACATAAATATTAATAATATTAATATATATTCATTTTCACACTAATAGAAATAGTATTTGTAAAATTTTAAAAGTATTTAATGATATAACTGAATAATTTTTCTATGTTTATTATCCTACTTCTCATTTAGTTTGATCAATTTTTATAATATAGTTTTAGTTTTAAATGATAAAATAAAAAAATTATTATATTTTTGATATTTATTTAATTGCATTTGCTATACGTCCTAGACTTAAATTAGAGATTTTTCACAAAATATTAGTTTTGTATTATGATATTTTAATTCCATTTAAAAATTCTTCTGCTTGAGAAATATATGAAATAATGCGGTAGAATTTTATCCCGCGGCGCCATGGAGTGATGAAGTGGTGGTAAAAATCCCTCTCGCATTACGAAGCGATGATCAAAATTTTCTCCTTGCTTTCTTCTCATGACATAACTAATTTTGCAAAGAATAACATGCATTAAAGGGATAGTCAGGAGTTATCCGACAAGGTCCCTCCAATGTCTAAGTCATCATTGAGCCCCAAATAATATCATAGAAAGAAGAAATTATAAGAAATTGAGTAAAGCAGATAAGATCCCCTTGTAGAGAAAACCTGGACTCCCTTATATAGGGAAAGAAGCCCAAGAGATGCATCTCACACAGAGAAGCCCAAGGGATGAACATCACATAGAGAAGTCCAAGAGATGTACATCATGAAGAAAAGCACAAGGAACGCATCTCCTGGAGAGAAAACCAAGGAACATACCTTATGGAGATAAACTGAAGGGACACATCTCACCATCCAATAGATGCACCTCTTCCATCCGCATAAAGATCCACATGTACTCAACTCTAGCTTCTGAGTCCTTGGCTATTGAGCAACCCAATAGACAAGGCACTCGAACTGGAGTGCTCCCAAGTCCACAAGTTTAATTTTCTAGTGCTCAAGTAGTTGGGCAATTCGGGAGGTCAGACCGGTTCAACAGGTTGAATATTAATGATATCTATGTTGATCGAGTCTTGAACCTACCACATGACCTTGTGTTGTCTCTCTCACATCACAATCTTCCCTCCAAATCTAGTTCGAAGGAATAGTCTGACTGACTAGACAATTATTCCATCAACAACTCCAAGATTCTCAACATCAAGGTCCATGTAGCTGAAATGTTAGAAGCAGAGAAGAAGAGCAAGAAGGAGCAGTTGGCGAGCGAGGTGGAGCACCTCATGGTAGAGCTAGAAAGATGAGCTACAATACTTATTCAAAAACTGAATAAATGTGATCAAACTTAGTGTGTAAACAAGTACTTGAAGCATGCCAAGGGTTAAGACAAGAGACAATCTACCACCAAGTCCTAGTCGAAAACATAAATGGCAACTCCATCTCAAACAAAGACAATCCTATCCTAGACGGAGGAAATATTTGGAGGCGATCCCATCCAAACGTTGGAAGTATTTTGAAAGTGACTCTGTCTCAGACGAAAGAAATATTTGGAGACGATCCCATCCCAGATGGAGAAAATATTTAAAAGCTGAGATATAAAAACTTAAAAATTTCTCAAAAATGATTTAAGCAAATAATCACATGTCTAAAATTGATTAATCAAGGAAGGTAATCTTGAGACTCCTAAAACAACAAGTTAATAATGTGAAAATATTATAAAATCAGCTAAGAAATTATTCGGGAGAGTCGACAATATAATTTGTCTTCCAACTTTTGAAAGCGCAAATATTATTTATTGATTGGACGAGAGTTAAAAAAATATAAGGAATGTAATTTTCAGATGACGAAATAAAAAACTTTAATACTAAAGGAATGAATACTATGAAAAATGAAAAATAAAAGTAAATAATAATGTTACTTTATAAGGAAAAAGATAAATCAATTACGTGTACTTTGATTCCACCGAATACCATAAAGAATACATAAGCAACTTAAATAAGTATAAATTTTTTTATTTTAATAAATTTTTAGTTATTATTTTTATTTTAAAAAATAATAATAATCTTAATCCGTCACGAATTGTAAACAGAATCACAATTAACGATTTCAAACTATGAATTGTGTCTTAGATGGTCAAGAATAAGGGTTGACATTTCCAAAACTATTAAACCAATGATTTCAAACTGTTAACGGATCTAAATGGAGTGCTATGCACGTCGCAAAGGGTGCTATGCATTGTTTTAATCCAATTTAGAACGACACTAACTTTTAGCTTTAACATCGTAAGCTCGCAACATTCTGAAAATTAGAGATTTCACATATCTTTGCATCTTTTTATTAAATTTAGCTTTATTATTAAAAAATGACTTATTGCATTAGTAAATTCATATCCAAAATATAGTAAGGTAGGAAAAAGCAGAGTAAATAATATTTTTAAATTAAAAATTATATTAATTCGAGTAACTGTATCTAGCAATTTTTTAAATTTCTTTTTATTCTTTAAACGCCCCTTTTAATGAGAAAGAAATCAATTGACTTTATTTTTCAAAGAGACATTTCTTTTATTCATCTTTTAATAAGTAAGGAAATTGTATAACTTATTGCAATAATGTGGATCAAAGATAATAATAATAAAGATATTCATAGAATTTATAAATTAACATATCCTTCAATTTAAAAATTAAACTTATTTTTAAATAAATTAAATAAATAATAATCCATATAATATAACCAAATAGAATAAATATAATTACACGAATGCATCGTGTGATAAGAAAATTTCAATTAATGAGTATGATATAAAATTTTATTTTATTATTAAACATTTTGTAATAATTATTATTTAGTATAATTCACTCCTATTATTGGTAAATATAACTCTCTCTCTATATATATATATATATATATATATATATATATATATATATATATAAAAAAAGAGTAAATCTTTTCTTCAACAAAAAGTAAAATTTATTACCCCAACAACCTCACACGATCGATCTCACAACCATCTGTAAAAAAATAAATCGAAAAATTGCAATTGACTACTACGAAAAAAAGCATTATTTTGACTTCATCGAAATTCGACTCTTTACCCACTTCAACAAATCTATCCCATAATAACCAACTCAACCATGCCCTAAAGCTCAATTTCATAAATAGAAGCAAAGAGCAAGGTGTACATTTAACAATCATTAAAATTATAAGTAAACATAAGAGGAATTTTAGGTGTCTTGCACTACTAGAGAAAGAGCTAGTGTGGAGGAATAGTGCAAAACTCTAAAAAATAATAATAAAAGACTTCTAAATGCCCATAAATTGTATTTTGAATTTATCCAATAAAAAAATTCAAAAAAATCATATACCTCCAAAATCAATCAAGTGTCTAGATTAGAAAAAAAACTATTTTTTCAAAAGAAAAAGTGAATGTTCCATGAGGACCTCAAAATGATTCCCAGTTCATAAAATGACAAGTCTGGACTCTGGGCCAGACAAAGAACAAGACAAGTAGCTTGATCAGCCTATTTTTTTAAGCTCTTGGACAGACCCCTACAAAAGTTGAATAAGCTACATGATGCACCAACCAAGACAAGACTCTTTGAATAAACAAGAATCTATCACCACTAAAAAGCCATTTGCTCTTAAGCTTTAGTAACTATTATTTGCTCACTGAGAGACAATCAAACTACTACTATGGCACAAAAGTAATGGCAACTGACCTTTTGGAAGAAGAAAAACACATCCTGGCTCTTCAAATAGTGCCACCAATAATGATATGAAAGTATTTAATGGCCATTTTATATGTCGATGATTACCGAAGAAATTTGCAAACAAGATCAAGGAGTCGAATCAGTCGACCTGAGAAATGCAATTTTCACAATTGAACATGGAATTTCAATGTTTCAAACAGACTGGATTGGCATTTAACCAGTTGAACCAACCAATTCAATGTATGAATCATTTAAAGCCAATGCACAATTTACTTAACTTTTCTTTGGATCTTCATCCATGGAACCATGAATCAAAAATCAATAGCCATGTACTAGGGCACAAAAGTAATGGTAACTGATCTTTTGGAAGAAGAAAAACACATCCTTGCTCTTCAAATAGTGCCAACAATAATGATATGAAAGTATTTAATGGCCATTTTTATATGTTGATGATTACCAAAGAAATTTGCAAACAAGATCAAGGAGTTGAATCAGTCAACCTGAGAAATGCAATTTTCACAATTGAACTAGGAATTTGGCACTCAACGAGTTGAACCAACGAATTCAGTTGTATGAAACATTTAAAGCCAATGGCATTAACAACTTCAACCATGGAACCATGGATCAAAAATCAATTGCAGCATTTGGCCATTTACTCGTTTTGCAATGAGGAAATTGCTATCTTTCTGATTGAAATGGAGCTGGATCTTGCATGGATGAATCTACAAGATTGAAGAAAGTAGATAATAGGGATGAAAGATATTGAAGAAGCACTCAACTCGAGTCCTAAATCAAGCCATAGGAGAGAGCCATGAGGAGGACAGCAGCCTGCTCCTCTTCCCCAATCATGCTCCTCCGCCACCACCTCCTCCAATGCTTCTGGATAACAGATCGCTTCTTTCTCAACCCCAATCCCGGCATCTGGACCTCCGGGAACCATTCTTTCTTCTCCTTCTTCGCCTTCATTCCCGGTTCTGTTTTGTTCTTCCGGTACCGGATCCCACACGCGTTGCAGAGCGTCTAAAGGATGGAAAAAAAATCGATGAACGCCAAAGATCGTAGCTTTTATGCGCGAAAAGGACCAAATTGGGGAAAAGGTGTTACCTTGGGGCCGGCAGGGCCGGACCGCCAAAGGGGCGTCTCGGTGGTTCGGCATGCCCCGCAGCTCTTGACCTCGCAATCGCTGCTACTTGGATTTCTGCATTCCGGAGACTGCAGATCGAACAATTTAACAACGAATCAGCGATACGATTGCGATTACGATTCCGATTCCGATTCCGATCGAGATCGGTGTGAAGCAAGCAAAGAAGCAGCGGAATCTGGAAAGCTTTACTTACCGCTCTACGATCTGAATCCACAGTGCGCTGATCCATCACGCCGGAGCACGATCCTCCGCCTCAAGCAGCTGCAACAACAGCAGACGTCGATGATCTCCTCCTCACTCTTCACTGTATTTATTCAATCTTTTTTGAATAAATTATATTTGTGGGAGGGACGATCCAAAAGAGATGGCGGGATGGATGCGGGTTTTGATAAGGGTTGCGGCGCGAGCTAATAATTGAAAACTAAACCGGGGACACTCCGATCCGCTGTGTGTCCTGGAACAGCGATTAACTCGTCTAGCGTCATGGGTGGATTTTGTCACCGGAGGACAGTGGGACCGGAGTGGGACCCATGATGCGCCAGGCGTGAGAGATTGGAGTTCGCTGGCCGATGAATCACAGTTGATTGGTCAGAATGGCGGGAAGCGAGAGGAGGGATGACGGCGGAGTGTTGTTACGAGTAACCCTAGCGGAGGATCCGCCTTTTCGACCTAGAGAGAGGGTGAAATGTCTAAATTATCCTTCGGTTTATTGAGATCGTATGACGTTCGTTTGTGATCTAACGGTCAGAGCAGACCCGCAAGCATAAGTTTTGTTTTTTCCAAAATAAAAGTTCGAATTTAATTAACTATTAACTATTTCAGTTCTATTAATTGTCTGGCAATTGGGGCCTTTTTTTTTTGTCAAATCTAAGAATTTTTTTTGCCAAATTTAAATATCCCGTTCTAACCGTTTTTAAAATTGATTAATTTTAAAAGTGACCATCTCATAAAAATTTTTCATTTTAAAAACGATTAATTTTAAAAGTGACTAATTTAGTATGAAAATTTTTTATAAATCATAGTAAATTTAAAAAAATACACAGATACATCATAACAGACGACTAAATATCATGAGTCATTCGAATATCACAAACATATTACAATCAAATTTATTTTACATAGTTAAGTACTTTTTTAAAAAATATGATCAATTTATTTAAAACTTCAAACCCTACATTTAAGATTATATAAATATATATTTAAATGATTAATAAATATTCTAATTAAATGATATGAAATTATAAAAAAATAGGTATATTAAATGGAAAATAAAAAGATCAAAGAAGATTTATTTAACAATAATAAAATAAAATAAATTTTATTTAAATATAAATAATAATATAATAAAATCTAATAAATATATATTTAAATGATTAATAAATGTTCTAATTAAAAAATATAAAACTATAAAAAATATGTATATTAAATAAAAAATTTTAAATTTTTTTATTTTTTTATTATTAACATTAGAGTATTATAATGAGGATGCATTGCTAATAACATAAGAAGATCTATATAGTCTATCCTATTTAATAGGGATAAAACTTAATTATTACTATTGTTATGATCTAAGAGCCCTTTGTAGAAGATGAAACTACATCACTAATAGCAAGCTTCCAAATGGCTCTATGCCGAGTCATTCTACTAGGCATAAGATAATGCAAACAAATAAAGTAATGAAGGGTTAAAAAATATTTTAAATAATATATATAGTCTTCTCAAGTAAACACCATTGATTATTTATTTCCCACACTTGTGACAAAAAAGATGATAACACTCACCCAAGCACCCTTCAATATCAACCTAACAACAATTTGAAAGGAGTAAATCATAATGATTCTACGTCCGCCTGTCACATGAATACCAACTCAACGACTCCTTTCTTTCTCACACAAACATTAGACTAGTGGCCACTTAGGACAGGGAGATACAATGCAAGTATTGGATCAACTTTCTCATAATCTTCTCACACACACACACACACACACACACACATCAATACTCAATTAGAAAAAACAGAAATTCTGAGGAAATAGTTTTTCTTTACAATAGTTACATGTATCAACTAGTATTAAACCATTTTTTCCTTCTTTTTTAGGCTGTTTTAGACAAATTACAATTTCATATCTAATGGATTATATAACTTACCTCCTCCGAATTTTAGGATTCTTGATGCCAAGGGGATTCTAAGAAGTCCTCCACTGCAGTTCTATTTGTATTCGGCCATTTTTCGAGTCGATAAGATGATACCATTCATTGGTTCTCTTATTATTCACAACGTCTGCAAGATTAATGGTGACATACCCCAAACTTTCCTGAGACGACATTACATTCAACGTATGTATATGCCAAAAGAAAACAGCTAATGTCAACAATAAAAATAAAATGGTAATAGAAAATCAAACTATCTGAAATCAGTTTGAGATTGTGTGAAGGCAAAAGACATCAAGTGAAAATATGTACAAAGCATGTTCAAATTGTGCACAATTATTAGTATGCATATCCATGATCAATTTGTTTATCAGCTAAACAATATCTTGCAAGAAATAAAGACATCAATCTGTACCTTAGGATGGATGCTAATGCTTGGAGGTCTACTGAATACTTCCACATGCATTTTATGGTTAGTCGGAGGCTCCTCGCATACAAACTGAAACTCCTCTTCCCAACGTGGATCTCTACTTTTCTTGATATACTAGACCATAATTTGAAAAAGAAATGTTATCTCATTGTAATATAATAAATATTTAAAAAGATGGCAAAAAAGGAAGCTAGTAATTGATATCTAGATAAAAGTATACTCTAGTTTTCTTCTCCTCTCCTCCGAAAGTGATTTTCGCATAAGGGTTTGTGTGGTGCTTGCCCTCGAGATCTTGAGCTTCATGAATAATAACTACAAACAAGCCACCACCTGATGGAGTATCATCATGAGGTTTTTGACCTTCTTTATCACCGACGTCTTGTGGTATCTCGTCTTCCTTGAAAGGCTTGTACAGCAGTTCCACAGTGATCTGCCCGCGTGATTTGTCACTCTCCACTTCAAGATTCTTGAGCAAGTCGAGTGTCAAAGTTTTTGACTCATTCGGGGTTAAATCTTTCAACCGAATAATATTCATGCCCATTTTGTTGTGTTTGCCTACCTACATAAACCATACATTTAACCTGCGTAGGGGAGACACTGAATGCAGAATATGAGCAGAAACAAATGAATCCGGAAATTGCATGCCTGTTCCCAATCAAAGACATTAAGCTCCACATGTTGATTTTCAGGATCTTTGATAACGAACTTGAATTCCTCATTCCACTCTGGGTTAAGATTGTTATGCTTCACTGAAGTCTTTTTGGAGGGAAGCTTGTCATCAGACAGCTTGAGTTTGACATATGGGTCTGATTTGCCTATTAAATCTTTCTTTCTCAGATTATATGCTCTGAGGACCTTCACATGGAGAATCCCAACAGGCTTCTTTAAGGCTCTGCAATATAAAATTAGTGCTTTATTTAGAGAAACATATCTACTAATTTTTCTTTCTCAAAGGGTACACATTTGTGTTGAATTACTTTGTAATATCTAGAACTGGCACTTCGAGTGTTCGGGGCCACAAATACATATTTGCAATTTGTTTTTTGATGGTCTCCTGCAGTTATTAGAGATGCATAATCAGAGAAAGAATTAAGCATGTAAGGTTAAGTATCGAAGAAGATACTCTTCAAGTAATAACACAGTCAACTTTCACACTATCATCGGATCATGACTATTAAAAAGGATTAAGTTACTTCAAACAAAAAAGGCAGCTTTCAGAATCCACAAGGCTTCTTGGGAGTTTATGCTTGTATAACTGCGTTAAAACGATGAATCAGAAGGAACGAATAGCCATGTTATCAATGAAACTTTTCATATGGTCAACAAACAAGAAAAACTCCTGTGAACACTAGATGTTTGATACTAGGCAATTAGCAAGTGTCAAACCATCTGTTAGTTACTTTGTCATTATGTCTCGAGTCCCGGAATCAGTTAGGTACCAAGAAAAATGTCAAACTGAAAACTAACTAAACTTCATTAAGACTGAAGACCAAAGTGGTTAGATTTGAATATACCAAAAATGGAAAAAATGCCAGGAAAAAATCATGAACTACCTGGACAAATCTGTAAAGACCTGGAATTGCCATAAGATCAGCTCCCATAAGTTTCAGCCCGAAGTCGATATATGGCTGAAAAGTAGTAGTAACTGAGGATATTGAATCTCTTCCACCTTACGAATGTCTTGAGTAGTGAACAATAGGCATAAAACAAATCAATTTGTCTTTTTGCACACCTTTTCCATGAGGGTAACTAGGATTTTTGCAAAACATGGAAAGCTGGGAACCAATGGTTTTAAGGTAATACGTGGAGTAGCAAAAAATTGCAAATCAACCATCTGAAAAGTTGCAACTGTTAAAAAGGTTAACAAGATGAATAGCTGTGCTGCTTTGGTTTCGTAGTATTTCTCCACATAAGATGTGAAACACATTAGTCATAATGGAATTAGTCGAGTATCAAGTGGAAAGTACACGAATGACCTGAACAGTTAACTTTAATCCATAAGCTTTAACAACAACCAACACGTTGGTGTTCCCTGCCCATTTTAGTGATGGCTCCATAATGAGCTCTTTCTCTTCTGTAATGTAAACTTTCATTCCTGGAAGTTCGTTGCCAAAACTATATTGTCAGAATGAAAAATAGAAAAGCAATGAACGCATAGAAACAGAATAAAACTGGAAAATGCTAGTTCATCTTTATTCCTAACAATGGTAGAATAGATTGGCCCTGGAAAGTTCAGTGTCAGAGATGCATTATCAGATTGAGTAAATAGAAAAAACAATGAATCCACAAGCAGAATAAAACTGAAAAAATACTAGTTCATCTTACTCTTGCAAATGATTTAATAGAATAACAAATGTTTGAAAGCAATGTAGGTTTTTAATAATGAGTACACTCCAAGTTGACATTAAGAAGGATTGAAATGTCAATTTCCTTGGAATTCCAATGCCCTTAAATTTATCCATCCAGTTATTTTGTAAAAGAACAGATGGCATGAACTTTATCCAAAAAAGACAAATCACTTCAATTTAGTAGACGTGAATGTTAGTGAAAACATGCACCAAAATAAAACAAACACTTGCCGTTAAAGGTAGGTGGTTGCGACCCAAGTGTGAAAGCTTCTAGTTCGACTGAACTGATTTTATACTTGACAATATTTTCATCAATTATAGGCCGGGCTACTTGTTCTGCAGTTCTGCAGATAGCCTATCATAGAATTTTAAATATCAATACTGAAGCAAACCAATCCTAGCTACACCTATGCTCCAATACTACAATTTATAGAACCAATACATTACCTTTTCCAGATGAGGCCACATCAACTCAAGAAACTTATTTATCCAATCAATCTTCAAACAGCAAATAAGAGATGAGAGAGAGAAAATTAGACTATGTTATTAAGTTCAATAAATCCATTGATGAATGTGTGCAAAATAGGGATGGTCAATGTACACGATCATAGTCAGGATTCTTCACCCAGAGGGGGATTTCAGGAAATATATGCTCCAATGATTGTGTATCATGTTCAACAAGTGGACGAATTTTAGGCTCCTGATCAAGATAAACACAAAAGAGAGTAAGCATTGCCATTTGGTGTAAGTTTTCCAATGGACTAAATTTTAATGATCAAACCTAGAGAAACCAAATTGAAGCGACAAGAAAAAGCAGGGAAAAAAATTTGTGTTTTGCTTGGCTAATATTTGTTCAATGAAAAAAAGAAACTATGAAAACCAACTTGATTAATAGAAATGAGTTTTATTGATTGAACAAAATCAAGAACTATATTTTACAATATCTGACCCTAGCATACTAAAACTCCATACTACTTGGCAGGATAATCTATCTTGTGTCATGTCAAACATACTAATGACTATCATGTCATACTCACATCTCATACCATTGAGATGTTACAAAATGTGTCAAGATGAATTCAAATAATATTTTTTATTTTTAACTTTTACTCATAAAATACAATGTCAAAGTTATACCACTCAAGATGGAACAAAGTCCGAAGTTAGAAATATGTTGTGTTTTTTTTCCTTTCATCTTATTCCTCCTTTCCCTACAATTTTCCACTAGTACCATCCATCGAAACACTAGCATGATATCAAAACAATATTGCTTCAATCAACGTCCAAAACTTGGGCATGATTCGAAATTTTAAACCTTAGGTAGAGTACTATTGTCCAATTCAAAACCGAGGGAACACCATAACATAAAGATCCTACAAACACCTAATATATAAACTATAATTGCTTTTGGGATACCACCTAACGCTTAGTTAAATGGATGTTCTTTTAATCCCAATGAATGGGAGCTTGGAGTTGAGTTTGTCTACATATATGCACTTGCTGATGAAAAAATCAGCAGTCAACATATACAGGTGCTAGGCTTTTCCAAGGTAGTGAGAGAGAAGCAATTCACAATCAACAGGACAACAGAAAATTAAATCAAAATTCAGTCTTTCCACATTCCAAATTCTTCACCTTGAAAATGTTCGTATATGGATTTATCAACCAATATCTTTTCGATGTGCAATGAATCAACATAAAAAATTAGTTTTTCCAACTGTAAAAGAACAATTAAACTGCGAGTTTGCAGCTGGGAAACCAGAAAAAAAAAAAGGTAGAACAAGCGGCGGGTACCTTGACATCAGAGGGCTGGAAGAGGATGAAGAAGCAATATCCGATGACAATTCCCGCTGACAACCCCAGGCCGAACCCGCACAGCCCCAACACCACATCGACAAACCCCATCTTCCGCTCCAAACTCCAACCCCTTCGCATCAAGAACCACAACATCAACAAGAACAATGAAAAAGAAGTAAGAAGGCACCAAAATCGCTGGGGTTAAAGAAAACCTCGTGCATTGTTCACTTCCGATAAAAAACGCATTGCTATAATTATCAACCCACAGAGTCGAAAAAAAGGAGGAAATCTTAAACTAAAATATCAATACCAGTAAAGATCCTTCCAAGCAACGCCAGCAATCTCGTTAATGATATCGATCAAATAAGTTGCGACTTCTTCTGCTAATCCCTATTCGCCCTTTCCTTCTTTCCCCACACCTTTGATTCCTTGCTAGTTGGGGGATCTGGTGGAGGAATAATGCAATGCTTGTGCCGGGGAACGAAAGTTGGGATCGAATGCTCTTTCTTGTCGTCCACTGTCCTGCCCTGCGCCATCAAGAAGCTGGCCTTCCCCCAAGCGAAGGAAAAGGGAATCAGTTCGCCATTCACTGGAAGACTTCGCTCGCTCTTTCCAGACTCCACGGGGCCGCGGCTCATATTCTTTTCTTACTCAGTCGAATACCTGATCTCTAATTGGTAGTTCATGTGGGCTCCTTCTCAGTAAACCTTTATATAATGACGAAGTTTGGAATTTTGAATAGGGAGAATTTCATTTCACAGTCGGGCGCTTCATCCAATTTCAGCATCCGCCATGGATTCTCTTTTCGAGATTGATTGCCTCCGAAAATTTGATTTGAGTCGTTCATGGTGATTTTGTGATCTCTGGAGGGCGGGGGCTCCTCTTGATTTTACTATATTTTGATCTACTTTCTTCAAATTAGCTCTTGTTCTCCCATCGAACCCTAATTTTTGAGTTACTTTCTTCAGATCCGTACATGTTCTTCTATATGTTTCTCAGATCGAAGACGCGTAGATCTGTGAGCTTTCTCTTTGCCCCTCCTTAATGGACAAAGGAGAGCCTGATTTCTCCAGCCGAGGTCTTCTCCGCGAAGTGTGCCGAACAGCTGCTTCGTGGACAATTTCTTTGATGGCATCGTGAACGAAGTGCTCTCGGCCCACCATAGGAGACCGCTGAATCTACGGGGAAGAGTTTTTCGACAAAGAAGAGGCCTTGTGGAGATCGAGAGGCTGTGAGCAAGTATCAAGAGAAAAAGAAAGTCCACGCAGCTTCAATGGAGGAGGTTCCAGCCACTGATGAGGAGGCTTCAGGGTCAGGCCGCGGCGGAGAGCGAGATAGCGAGCCCCAAGTGTTTGCTTGTGGATCTGAGAGGGAAGATTGCGTAGAAATTGGGTCTTTCTTTCCTTTAGCAGACGTCAGTGAAAGGTGCTCAGTTTCTAGATTCATGCGTTTTCCATTGCCATGATAAAAGCTACTGTGTCCATCCAGCGACGCAATCCAAGAATGCTGGAGGCAATGGTTGACAATGGTGGGAAAATGCCATCCAGGAGGAGTTCAAATTCTGTGTCCGAGGACTAATCGGCTGTGGAAATGGAGCTACAAGACTTGCAAATTGCTCATCTAATACCAGGCAGGTTGAAGGTTTGATTTGCTTGCTCTTCTCGTACAACTATTAGCTCCCAATTAAGTTTTGCCGAATGAGAACTGAAATTTAGGAATATATTAAATCTAGTCCAATTAGATAGGAAAAGAAGGATCCTATAATTTATGAATAATTTTTTTGGTTGACAGGTTCAACAGTATGTTTACCTAAAGCTAAAGAGATATCAAAAGGTGTAGAAAGAGGTATGCATCCTAAGTATCCAAACTTTACTGAAATCTTTTTGATAAAATGAGATTGGACGAGAGATACATGATCATCAGACTGATGAGTTTTCATTCATAGAATCATGTCAGTCTCTCTTAGGCCTTTTATATCAAAGTGTAATGATAAAAATTTCTTCACATCATTATTAGGATCTAGATCATGAGAACAATTAAAATATCATCTACATATAAACAAAGAAGGGTAAACTAATTTTTTACCTTCTTGTATTCTTGTAGTAGAGGCAATTATCTGAGTCATTTATAAGAAAATTATGCTTAATAATGATACTATCACAAATATTTTTTGTCAATGTTGGGTCTATTTGAGTCTCAACAATGAACAGATTGGCCTACACACCTTTCCATTTCCACGATTCTGAAAATCTCTCTAGTTGAGCCATGTAAAATCTTTTTTTTTCTAGATCTCCATGGAAGAAGATTTTTTGACATCTATCTGGCAAATTAATAGCTCATGGATAGAGGCTAAAGCAAGGAAAATACAAATAGTGGTAATTGGTGCATATGCATCAAAGTAGTCAACACCAACTTTTTTGTATAAAACCCTGAACTACCAAATGCATCTTATATTTTTCCACCGCTTTGTTGATCTGAATAATTTTCTTAGATAGCAAGTTGGGAGGTAATCCAAGTGTTATTGTTAATAATAGATTCAAATTCCTTTTGGTTGGTTCTTTCGAAAAAGGACATCATGAGTTGAAAGAGCTTCTAAATATGAACTATGTATATCTTCTATTAGATATTCAATAAAGTCATCACCAAAATTCTTTTCTATGCTTACTCTTTGTTTGTAGAAGTAGAATCAAGAGGATTATTAGGTTGATTATTAATTCTATATGTGTTAGAAGTAAGTTGAATTTTAGAAATTGATAAAGGAATCCTAGATGATTTATAGGGAAAGATATTCTCAAAGAATGAAGCTTCTATAGTCAATTAAAGTATCATCTAAGATTTCTTATACCTCAGAGTTAATTAAAAAAACTTACTGTTGCAATCTAAGGTATAGCCTAAAAACCATATCAATGGCTTTGGGTCCTATCTTATGTCTTTTAGGTTCAAGAATATTAACTTAAGCTAAACACCCCACATTCTAAGGAAGTCAAGTGTAGGTTTAAAATTATTCCACAATTCGTAAGGAGTGACCATAATATTTTTAGGAGTTTTGTATTTTGAATAAAACATACACAAACAAAAGAGCTTCGCCCATAAATTTTATGACACTCCAGAATTTATAATCATAGAGTTCACCATGCCTAAAAGTGTTCTATTTTTCCCTTCAGCTACTCCATTGGATTGAGGGAAATAGGATGCAGTGGCTTTGTCTATGATATTATGTTCTTCACAAAAGGTGTAAATTTCACTAGAAGTATATTCACCTCCTCTATCGAATCTTACAATTTTTATTTTCCTATTGAGTTGGTACTTCATGTTTATATATTTTAAACTTATTAAACACTTCATGTTTGGTCTTCAAAAGGTATACATAGCAATAATTTGAAAAGTTAGTTGTAAAGGTAATAAAGTATTTGCTACTACCCCTAGAGGGTTCTCTATTTGAATCACATACATCATTACGAATTAATTGTAGAAGCTGTGTATTTCTAGAAGAAAATAAAATAAAAGGTTTCCTAGGTTGATTGGCTTAGTACAAATTCACACTTAGAGTAAGACTTTTCATTGAGAGTAGGAATGAGATTTAGGTGACTTATTCTTAATGTGAATTTATGGTGCGAGTATGCTAAATGACCATGTCATAAATCATATAATTCAGCGAAGAACAATTTGAGAATCAACTATACTTTTATTAGAAATCAAGGGTAATACACTGTCCTCGACCTACCATTCTTCGTTGTCACACTTTGTCTACTTGTTTTTTGGTAAGTGAACCAAATTTTATTAGTGCATACATTTATGTTTGCATCGGAATCTAACCGCCATTAGTGTCGTGGTAGATGAAATTTATGATGTGACCAAATGCCATTGGCATGAAGTGTTGGTCTCTTTCAGTCTGTTCAGTTGAGGTTTAGGTGGTCCTTTCTTCTTAGTTTGCATGACCAAAGTTTTTCTAAAGTAGCAAGATGCTGCTAGGTGATTGTCTCTTTCACAAACATAATAGAACATTTCTTCAGGCATCTTCTTATTCCATAGAGAGCTTTTACTATGGGAAGGCATATTTGGAGACATCTTATTGATTTTCTTTTAAAGAATCCCGTTTTCTCATAAAGTTTTTGCCCCTTGGTTTATAATTATGACAAGTTGGAAGGGTTATGACTATGAAAAGCTGAGACTTAGTTAAGTTTTTCTGTTCTTAAAAGAACTTTCTTTTTGTTCTCTTAATTTGTATTGATCTTCAATCAAGATAGTTTGGGTGACATTTTAGTGTTCTGTTCTAACCTCTTGTGCAAGTTTAGGTCATGAGGGAGGTAAGCGATCTAAAAGGCAAGAAATTTGATATGATTCACTAAAAGGAGTCATTTTATTAAGTCTCATGAATGAGATTTTGGAAAGAATGGAGTTAGTCGATTAAAAGGAAGATTATCTGTTATTCTAAACCCATTGAAGAAGTGACATGGGAAGATGATTCAATTCCAAAAGGAGTAGAAGTTTTAAATTGATTAGAGTCCTTTTGTGTATTTTCAAAATTGAACTCACTCTTATGACATACATTAATCCTAGTGTTATCAACCAATCCTTCTTTTTTTCCTTTCTGAAACTAAGTCCATAATTTTTTTTTTCAAGTTTCAAAGAAAGGGAATCATCTATAACCATGCTCTTTAATACTAGTCTTAAGTAATAAAAATATTTTGTAAGTATTAAAAATATTGTCATAACCAAATTTAAACAATTTGTTAGACATGCAAACTTACAGAATAGCATTCAATACTTGGATATAATTTTGAAGTGCAGGATGACAGAATATGTATATGATTATATCCACAGAATTTGATTAGAGATTTTTTTTTAAAGAATGTTGAAATCAACATTCAGATTGTACAATAACGAGGCAAATTGAAGGATGGTTACAGTCCTAAGGCAAAGACTAAGTTCTGCCATGTGGATGATTCTGGTCTTCTATCCTACGAAAACAACTTGTAGTGCCATGACTATGGGCACATTGCACAACTACCCTAAGAATCTTCTGTGCATGTATGTCTGAGCATTTATTTATCTATGGCCTACCATTTTATGCAAGCATTTATAAAATTTCTTTGGTGTTAATTTATGCATTGACTGTTTAATTTCTTATGTCTGCCTTACTATAGGTCAACTAATTTATAGATGGAATTTATACTCACATTGCTCATTCTCAAGACTAGATCACAACAATCATTTGTCCCTGTCCTTTGGCCACAGATGCTAGAAATTGTACTCTCTCGTAGAGCAAAACCAGGCGAGCTTAGTCAAGCAAAGCCATGGGCAGGATGAGTATGCGTACAACAGCTACGAAGGGCACTTCAACATCTGGCCATCATATTTTTGAATGTTTGGAGAGAGTTATTCCTGGCCGTTAGGGTGGCGAATTCCACCATTTGCTGAAGGAGAGAGTCATTACTTGCTGAAGCTGACTTATTGGATGCAGCCATTAATGCAACAAAAACGGTAACAAAAAAAATGATGTGTTGCATCTTGAGTCTCCTCTTATACGTCCATCCATCCAGCTCAAATAACACACTTATCCACTAAATTTGTCTAGCTCGCTTGACTCTTTCACTATTTCCACTTACTTGATCTAATCGACTCATTCAGTTAGCTCAACCAATTAGGACCACTCGACTTGCATGGTTCCGGCCGTATCGCAGTCTTCATATCTCATTCCAAAATTAGCCATCAATTTTACCTTTGAACCATTCTTTTTTTTTTTTTTTTGTTTGATTAATCTAGGTATCCAATTTTTCAATCCATTATACTTGTCTTCTTCAATTTTTATGAAATTAAATGTGAGATAGAGTTGTGTGTTTTTTTTAATGTACATCTAATTAAATTTGAAGCTATACGATTTGTAAAATTCTGTTTTTTTTTTTTTTGAAGCGCTTGATTTTTCGCTTGTTGTAAAATTCTGTTTTTTTTCCAATCAACCATATCATTTGAACTATCGTGACTATTAGTTTTAATTTTGGCCCAAATCCAATTTAATTATGTGATTGAATTAAATGTGATTAGGCTGAATTTAGCTTATCCATTGGCTTGAATTGTACTAATTGTAGTTTTTCGATTTATCTCTTCATATATGATCGTGAGATAGATCATGTGGAGCTGCTGGGTGATAAATTTTATCTTTTGTTGAAAAAGAGTTATTGATTCGAACAAACTCTTAAATTTATTTTAACTTGTCAATTAAAATCGATTAAATTTTATTAAATTTGGCTTAGACTCCTACTAACCAAGTTAAAATAGAGTTTATCTACATTAACTAAGTTGAAATGAACAACTTTTTATAACTGAGTTAATTTCGTTCCATTTAGTCCATGCATAAAAACAACTTTTTTTTAAAAAAAAAAGTATATTTCTTAAACATTTAATGTCTTTATTTTTTTAAAAAATATATTCATTTTAAAATAATTTTCTCAAAAAAATATTAATAGCATATACAGGGGATTTTTTGCAATAATGGGCGATTGTTGGTTGGCACTAGTGGTTGCACCAAAATATATACTTCGTAATCTTTAGTGCATAATTAGTGTTTAAGCTCTGGAAAATCTAGTGTTCTTTCATTCATATTATTAGGAATTTAGTTCGGATTATGAGCTTTAATCATCCTGTGTTTAAAGGCTGAAGAAAAATGATTAATAATTATTAATATTTGTGGATTGCTAAGTCTAACGGCTTGTCTTCCTTCCTGAATAAGCAAAGAGAAATTAAAGAAGATGCAAAAGAGAAGAGAAGAGCATAGGTTTAAAATTTAGATTAGATCCGTCGGATTGGTCTACCCTATTAAATAATTTAAACGAATTGAGTTAAAATTTTATTAACTCATTTTAAGGTGAGTTTAAGTGGGTCAACCCATTTAGTTTGCGATTCACGTGGATCGGTCCATGACGGACTTAAGTTGATTTGTAGATTGAGAAAATTTATTTTTTAAAAAAATTTAAAATTAAAATAAAAAATTTAATAAATTAATAGAATCCATCTAAATCATAATCTAAATTTAAAAATTTTAATTTAACACATTTAAACTGTAATCTAAATTTAAAATTTTTAATATTTTTTATATTTCTATATATTTTTTGACAGATCTATGAGTTAGGCCGTCTAATCTACAATTCGTCTTGGATTGGGTTGGATTATAAAATTTTCAACCTATCAAATTGGTAGGTTGATCCACATCCCATCCCATCATAAATGAGTTTCTGATAAATTAATATGTCCTATTATGAATTGATTCGTTTGACAACTCCAAACGTGAACTCCAAACGTGCCATTTCAATTGAATGAATGATTCTCCCCTTTAGATTCAGATTTTTCCTCCCATTTCTCATCTACCGGCCGCTCCGACGTCCAATCTGACCTACCTACCATTAATTAACAAGAACAGATAGAACAAACATAGAGACGAAGGGAAAAGTATATGTATGATATGATATTTATTGACATATTGCGTAGTTAATCTTTAATTTTGTTCCCACCATCTCTAAAAAATTAGGAAAATTATGTATCATATTTATATATATGATGATCGTAAAGAGACTATTATAGGAGCCATATATAGGTCACGCCCGCTACTAGTTGATAACCGCATAATAACAATTTTGCCTAAAAAAGACCTACAGATGGACCGCATGTAAAAATTAAGCTGGAAGTGCAGAGTTCAAAAAATGGAGTTGAGTAAAGAGCTCATAAAATTAAAAAAAACTTGAGCAAAGTGGAGAGTGAAAAAACAAAAACTTAACTTATGGACAATGTTTCGGCCAATACATCATGAATGATATTCAAGCCATTAATTCACGAATTGTTGACGTGCATACTCCTCGAAGATAATGACTCATAGAGATGAAGAGATATGAAAAATACTCAAAAAGAGAGTTAGAATATGGTATTGGGAGAGAGTCCCGGTAAATCATTCCGACGTTTAAGTTAAATTTTACATGAAAAAGGAGTTTAAAAGCTTAAGAAAATTGAATTGATATGTGCATATATACCTATGCGGATCAGATGATTTTGAAGTCAAAATCAATCATAGCCAAATCAGTCAAAAAGTAACAGATGGAAAAAAAAATGATGTATGTACTCTTTCTTCACTCACAAAATTAAATTACACACTATATATATATATTACACCGATCTATGTTATTATTGTCACAAGTTTAATGAGATGGAGTGGGATAATGATGAAGGAGATGATCAAAATATTAATGATTGTTATGAGAATAATGATGGTAGTTTGGATGAGAGTTTGAATGATAAAGGCTTTATAAAAAGGAATTGTTTAGTTGTTCTTTAGATGATATTGAAGAATATATGAAAATAAGTAGATAGAGGTTTGACGAAGAGAAATGAGCAAAAAGATCATAGACGTGTTTTATTGCACAATCTTATGACTTTTAGTAGTCATAGTGTTCTTAAGGTGAGTTTAGATGGTTTTAGACACTTAAGTGAAATATTAAAGCACAACAAGAGAGTAAAAGGCAATAGGAAGTTTAAGTGTTGAAGAGAAGGTTGCTAAATTTTTATTTTTTACTTGGTCATGATGTATCAAGAATCGAGAATTGTGGCCTCTAGGGACATAGCTGAGTTGGTTACGACAAAGTAGACTTGCAGAAGAGGACAAGGGTTTAAATCTCGGCGAAGTCGAGCAATATCCTCTTCCGTCGTGATCAATTGTAGTTTCTCAATTTACCTTCTTACAGATGGTCGTGGGGCTGACCGTGTGAGGTGGCAGATTCCACCTTTTGCAAAAGAGAATTATGTTTTTTCTTTCTTCGTAGCATACAAAGACTACTAGTAATCACTTTCAGGAAGTCTTGAAAGCCATTATTGACTTCATGATGAATTTATAAAGCAACCAAGATGGATATGGAATTCCTCCTCTTGTAGAGAGTAGCAACAAATTCTACCCTTAATTTTTTTAAAATCATTTTGAACTTTAGAGGTTTTTGTAATGTACTTTGACGATAATGTTTATGACTGATAAGTATAATTTTGTGATATACTTACTTATAGGCTATTTTCAAATAATGTTTATGACTGATAATTTTTTATTTATATTTTGGTTGGCAGTAATTTTGTAGTGTTTGTAAATTATTTTCAAGTAAAATTTGTTGTGGACACTTTTTGTATTTTAATATTTTAGTTGGCAATAATTTTATCATACTCGTAGACTATTTTATTTGTGATTGACAATTTCTAATTTATATTTTGGTTGGCATCCTTTTTATAGTGCCATTGTAAACTATTTTCAAGTAAAGTTTCTTTCCGATAATTTTTTATTTTAAAAGTAATGTCGAACTCTAATGAATATTATTTTGAAAATAGATTGATTATTTCGAATTGTAGATTATATTTTGGTTAATAATAATTTTTAATTACCAAAATAAAATGAATATTATGTTAAAATTCTAATGTCAAATTTGTAAATAGTAGAATATATTCAATTATAATTAACATTATTTTTATTGCTAGGATAGAATTGGATTTAATTTTAAGTCTTAAGTAATATTAGCTTAGAGTCGTCAATTTAGATTAGGCCCGTTGGATTGGTCCGCTCTGTCGAATAATTTAAGTGGATTGAATTAAAATTTTATCAACCTGTTTTAAAATAAGTTCACGTGGGTCGGCCCGCCTAGGCCCGCGATCCACATGGGTTGGCCTGCGACTCGCGTGGGTTGGCTCGCGAGTTGAGAAACTTTATTTTTTAAAATTTAAAATTACAAGAGAAAATTTAATGAATTAGTGAGCTTAACCGTAATGCAAATATAAAATTTTCAACTTGGCTTGTTTAAATTACAATCTAAACTTAAAATTTTTAATATTTTATATATATTTTTTTATTTTTTGACAGACTCGTGGTTGGCCCGCCTAACCCGCGATCCGCCTTAAATTGAGTTAGATTGAAAATTTTTTCAACCCGCCAAGTTGGTGGATCGACCCACCCCGCTCTGTCATATGATGGGTTTCTAGCGGATTGGCCCGCTCCACCATGAGTAATTGACTCGTTTGACAGCTCTACGTTAGCTCCTAGGTCTAAAAGAATAGGATATTTTAGACAATAAATAATTTAATTTTCTTTCCATGTATCTAAGTAAACAATTTAAGGGATTGATCTTATCCATAGCAGACTATGGATATCTTTCCCTTCCCACACTCCTAGATTTGTTTCATCCGTCCGTCTAGGGGCGAATCCAGAAATAATATTTAGCGGGGGCTAATAATTTTTTTTACAATATAATAATCATTCCATAATAGTACCCTAAATCACTTTTGAGATCGGGATATTCCAATTCCCTTCTATTGTAACTTGCATAAAAAAACTTTATTTCAGATAATAGAAAGTGTGCATTTAACTGAAGCATCTTCAGAAATCAAAGTCAATCTCCAGAATAGCAAAAGAACCATATACAGAATAGCAAAAGAACCTACTAGGACAACATATTAGTGTTGGTTGTGGTCTATGGACCTTGTGGTCTTCGGATAAGAAAGAGAAGAGGCAATTGCATCCTGCGGCTTTTCATCTTTTGAAAACGTTGCAATATTTGCTCATTTTCAATTGTTGAAAAGATATCCTTCTCGATGTATACGACTAGACTGTCATTCATCCACTCGTCTCCCATTATATTGCATAAATCAGTCTTTATCATCTTTATTGCAGAAAATACTCTTTCAACGGAAGCAGCCGCAACTGGTATAATTAATGTCATCTCAATCAGACGATAAACCAATGGATAAGTTTGATTTTTTTAGAGTTTCAACCATAAGACTTCCCAAATCTTTAATTTCAGAAAAATTTAAATTCTGACGTATATTATAAATGAAATTCTGAAATTGTTGTTCAATAACTATACAATCATTTTTAAAGTACACGATTATCCGTTGAAACGATCAATTCTTAAATTTATTATTCTATTAAAAAAAATATCATAGAATAACGCCCGTCCTTACCATATACCAGAGTCTTATGACGGACGTTACGGGGTTTCTTTTTTTTTTTTTTTCATACATACATATAAAGTATATCACATACGAGAAATCTAATCTTGCAGCGGAAACATTTTAACATAATAGAAGTTCATATGTGATATTTAAAACATCTTAAGAGCATGCAAATATTGTCTAAGTTATTAAGGTTCTATCATCGACCACATAGCATCATAATCTTAAACAATAGTAATTAACTTTAACATTTAGCATGCAGTGTTTAAGGTTTCATATTCGTCGTTATGGCACCACCACACACATCTTTATTGGCCTTGTCCAGCTGCTTCCCGTTCCCTAACGGCCTTGATTTGGTTCTGCAACATGAGAAAGAAAAGACTGTAAGCACAAGGCTTAGTAAGCTCCTTTCCTACTCACCAAAACCAAGTCGTTAATCCGAGCATATACATATCATATGGTAAAAGCAAGCATAAACATCAAAGCATACCATTTCATAAACATTGAGCACAATGTAATTTCCTTTAACTTTACCTTGTCATAATATGCATAAGTGTAATGCACATGCTTTTGAAAACTTATTACATAATAAGTGAAATTAATCATCTTTTCATTCTTTAGGGATCCCTGGCTTGTACCCATTCATCTTTTGCGCGCCATTCCAAATAGTACGAGGTTGCAAGTCTCGACTATTCGGTTACTAGGTCTTTTGTCTTTCGACCTAGAGCCGTTCTTTAGGTGGCCATCCCTTGGATCCCTTTCGGGTTCCGGTACAAGCCCTTCATTAAAATAATTTAATGCATATACCTTTCTTTTATCATTTCATTATGAATGTCCTCTTATCATTTCATCGTACATCATCATTTATACATGATGAACATTGGGACATCATTTCATGTGGTATGTTATAACATATCATGATTTTCATCTTGTGTCATTAACATGAGATAAACTCACGTCATGAACCTTTTATCATGGTTATCCACATGAACATCTTTGTTCAATCAGGACCTTACACTTTTCTTAGGGTTAAGCGACCCCCTTATGGGTTACCTTTTTCCTTAGGTCCTGTCATTTCTTATTACTTGGAACGTAATAAGTTTGACTAAGGTTACCCATTTAGTAGTTGATCGCATAAGAACTCTAGATCCGACCAAGTCCCTAATTTCTTAAGGTTGGTCGAATCGTCTCGGAGTCCCCTTTGGTTTCTTTACTTTCCCTAAGTACCCTTACCTATTTTAACTTCATACGAGAGCCTCAAGTCGTGTTTAAGACCTATTAGAGTAGGTTCAAACCATTACTTGAGTCCCCTACCTAGGTTGGCCGAACCTCACAAGGTTGGACCTCGAGTTAGGTTTAGCCATTGGTGTCCTAGGTTCTTGTTAAGGTTTCCCTACCTATTAAAGTCATTAGTTAGGATTAGAACTACCATTAACCTTGTTGTTTCATGGTGGCCGAACCCTATACCTTTTAAAATCCATTGATAAACCTTAACTTAGTTACACATTCTCTTACATCATGATAGGCATTCATTTCATGGCATTCCGACACATTACCTAGTTTGAACTTCGATCCAAACCATGGTTACATGGTCTGGCCGAATGTTCCATCCCCTAAAAGCATGGATTCAATTTTCTAAAAATACATATTGAAGCATGTATCATATTCTCTAGCCTATCCAATTCTTGTCAGGTTTTATCATCATGTAAAACATACCATAAAAGTCATTGCATGTAAAAACCTTCCATATAAGTCATGTCTTGCATTTTTCTTCTAAACATGGCATGTTAAACAAACTCTTAAAATTTCTAGCATGTATAGCCAAAAACCTAAGGATCTATAGCATGAGCCTTACATTTTTATCACATGGAAAACGAGCCCTTCAACTTATATATTTCCATAAATGGCATAAAGAACAACTTATGTAAACATGCTTTTAGATCCTATTCTTTTCCTTCATGGTTGAACATTATAATTAGGACTTCCTATATTTTTATCATGAAACTACAAGAATACAAGAAGTCATAGAGCAACCGTAACTATCATGCTGCAGGGTGAGGGAGTCTTACACTGTTTCTTGATTTTTATTATACCAATGAACTTGTTGCTATTTCCTTCGCGCCCTTTTCTTCCTTTCTCCAAGCCCTTCTTGCCTCTTGGTGTTGTCTCCTTGTTTTGACAACAAAAATCATGAGATTTTCCCCCTTAACATATTCGGCCAGAGGTGAATAAGGAACCAAAAGATTAGAAGTAAGAAACCAAGAAAAGATCTATCCCTTACCAACTTTTCTTTCCCTAGAGTGTTTCCCCTCTTGCTTGGTTGGGGCCGCCGGCCACTTGTCCTCCTTGGGGATTTCGGCCACAAGAAGAGGAGAAGGAGAAGAGGGTTTCGGTCACACAAGGTGAGGAGAAGAGGTGGAGAGAAAACCAAGGAGGCTAACTCTTACCAATCCCTTGCCTTAATCCTCTTCTCTTGTTGGTTTCTTCCTCTTGCTTGTAGGGGCGCCGGCCACTTGGGAGCTCTTGGGGGTTTCGGTCACAAGGGGAGAGGAGAGGGAGAGTTGGCGTGGAAAGAATGAGAGGAGAGGGAGAGGGTTTGGTTATATAAGTGGAGGGAACAATGAGGTGGAAAACTTCCTTGTATTCCCCTCCTCACTTGGCATGAAATTCCCTCCTTAAAACTTTCCTAATCTCCTCCTCCTTCCTTGGCCGACCAACACTTCCTTCTTTCCCCTTGTTTGAATTTCGAAATCCCCTTTCCCTCCATAGAGTTTCGGCCATGGCCCATAAGGAAGGAAAAATAAGCTCCGAGGGGAAAGGAAATTGCCGAGCAATTATTTAAACTTACCATTTAGGGAGAGGTCATTCCTTATCCTTATTTATTCGAAATTTGAATTTCGAATTTCCTTTTCCTTTCTTAAAGTTTCGGCCACTACCCTATAGGCAAGAAAATCTTGATTGAGTGGGTTAGAACCTAATAGAGAAAAGTAATTGTAAACTGCCTTTTATAACCTCTCTTCCTTTATCTTCTCATTTAAATTTATTTCTCTATGTGTCTCTAACAAGATAAACTTGCTAGCACATTTGGTTAACTCATGCTTCTACTAGGCTTGCCATCCATGAGGTCCAAGGATCAATCCCCGGCTCCTCCATTAATTTTTCTTTTATTTTACCTTTTTGCAAGCCCACATGAAATTAACCCATTAAATCATCAAGACACATATAGAAATTAAATTCCTTTGGAGCAATCATTCATTATCTTATTATCCAAGAATTATTTAAGGAAAATTGCGGGTATTACAGCTGATTCTCAATTCGAGCTTCCGTTGTGGTTGAAAAGGAAGCAGAGAAGGATGCGACTGCAGTAGAGGTGAAGAATGAGAAAGGTGGTCCGGTTGTGGAGAAGGCCTTGTCCTTCAGGGAGGAGAGCAACTTCTTGTCGGATCTCAAGGAATCCGAGAGGAAGGCGCTGGTGGAGCTCAGAGCCGCCGTCGAGGAGGCCATCCTCAAGAACAAGCTATTTAGAAACGAGTCAGAGCCGTCGGAGGGGAAGGAGAAGGTCCATGGAGAAGGGGGAAAACTGGAACTTGACAAATCTGCTGAGGCGAAGCACACCGACGAAGAAAAATCCGACCTCTCTACCCAAAATCCTCAAAATATTCTTCAAGTCAACAATGCTACTCTTCAGCCATTTCAAGAGAGGCTCTTCTTTTGTTGTTCAGTTGTCTGAACCCTTGCCCTAGCTTATCTTTCATGTACTCTTTGATTGCAATACTATTTAAAATAATTTTTTGTCATGAGATCTTTTGTAGGAATCCTGTTTCGACTTAAAATTATATTTCTGCCTTCTTTGAGATGATACCCAGTGTCTGAAGACACCAATGAGTTCCTTAGACTCCCTCACTCATGTGGATATAAATTTTTTATTTTTCTAATATCAAATAAGCCATCAGCCGGTTTTGTCCAAAACCGGCTGATGGACTTAAAGACCTCGAATGCACATGATCCGAACACCTTTTTTGCTCCTCTTGCACTCTATAATGTGTACATCAACTCAGAATGCATTGCGATACATCGTGTTGGAAGTAGGAATTTTTTTCGCTCGTGCTTGGCATGTGGATTGAGGTGGAAATTTTATTTTTAATTCTACATAGATGATACTTGGTGTTCAAAGACACCAATGAGTTCCTTCGACTCCCTCACTCATATAGATATAAAATTTTAAATTTTTTATTATCAAATAAGCCATCAGCCGGTTTTGTCCAAAACCGGCTGATGGACTTAAAGACCTCGAATGCACATGATCCGAACATCTTTTTTGCTCCTCTTGCACTCTATAATGTGTATATCAACTCAGAATGCATTGCGATACATCGTGTTGGAAGCAGGAATTTTTTTCGCTCGTGATCGGCATGTGGATTGTGGTGAAAATTTTATTTTCAATTCTACATATATGATACTTGGTGTTCAAAGACACCAATGAGTTCCTTGGACTTCCTCAATCATGTAGATATAAAATTTTGAATTTTTTATTATAGAAAAAGCCATCAGCCTGTTTTGTCCAAAAGTGGCTGATGGACTTTAAGACCTCTAATGCACATGATCCGAACACCTTTTTTGCTCCTCTTGCACTCTATAATGTGTATATCAACTCAGAATACATTGCGATACATCGTGTTGGAAGCAGGAATTTTTTTCGCTCGTGCTCGGCATGTGGATTGGGGTGGAAATTTTATTTTCAATTCTACATATATGATACTTGGTGTTCAAAGACACCAATGAGTTCCTTGGACTTCCTCAATCATGTAGATATAAAATTTTGAATTTTTTATTATAAAAAAAGCCATCAGCCTGTTTTGTCCAAAAGTGGCTGATGGACTTTAAGACCTCTAATGCACATGATCCGAACACCTTTTTTGCTCCTCTTGCACTCTATAATGTGTATATCAACTCAGAATACATTGCGATACATCGTGTTGGAAGCAGGAATTTTTTTCGCTCGTGCTCGGCATGTGGATTGGGGTGAAAATTTTATTTTCAATTCTACATATATGATACTTGGTGTTCAAAGACACCAATGAGTTCCTTGGACTCCCTCAATCATGTAGATATAAAATTTTGAATTTTTTATTATAAAAAAAGCCATCAGCCTGTTTTGTCCAAAAGTGGCTGATGGACTTTAAGACCTCTAATGCACATGATCCGAACACCTTTTTTGCTCCTCTTGCACTCTATAATGTGTATATCAACTCAGAATACATTGCGATACATCGTGTTGGAAGCAGGAATTTTTTTCGCTCGCTCGGCATGTGGATTGGGGTGAAAATTTTATTTTCAATTCTACATATATGATACTTGGTGTTCAAAGACACCAATGAGTTCCTTGGACTCCCTCAATCATGTAGATATAAAATTTTGAATTTTTTATTATAAAAAAAGCCATCAGCCTGTTTTGTCCAAAAGTGGCTGATGGACTTTAAGACCTCTAATGCACATGATCCGAACACCTTTTTTGCTCCTCTTGCACTCTATAATGTGTATATCAACTCAGAATACATTGCGATACATCGTGTTGGAAGCAGGAATTTTTTTCGCTCGTGCTCGGCATGTGGATTGGGGTGGAAATTTTATTTTCAATTCTACATATATGATACTTGGTGTTCAAAGACACCAATGAGTTCCTTGGACTCCCTCAATCATGTAGATATAAAATTTTGAATTTTTTATTATAAAAAAAGCCATCAGCCTGTTTTGTCCAAAAGTGGCTGATGGACTTTAAGACCTCTAATGCACATGATCCGAACACCTTTTTTGCTCCTCTTGCACTCTATAATGTGTATATCAACTCAGAATACATTGCGATACATCGTGTTGGAAGCAGGAATTTTTTTCGCTCGTGCTCGGCATGTGGATTGGGGTGGAAATTTTATTTTTAATTCTACATAGATGATACTTGGTGTTCAAAGACACCAATGAGTTCCTTGGACTCCCTCACTCATGTAGATATAAAATTTTGAATTTTTTATTATAAAAAAGCCATCAGCCTGTTTTGTCCAAAAGTGGCTGATGGACTTACACATTATAGAGTGCAAGAGGAGCAAAAAAGGTGTTCGGATCATGTGCATTAGAGGTCTTAAAGTCCATCAGCCACTTTTGGACAAAACAGGCTGATGGCTTTTTCTATAATAAAAAATTCAAAATTTTATATCTACATGATTGAGGAAGTCCAAGGAACTCATTGGTGTCTTTGAACACCAAGTATCATATATGTAGAATTGAAAATAAAATTTTCACCACAATCCACATGCCGATCACGAGCGAAAAAAATTCCTGCTTCCAACACGATGTATCGCAATGCATTCTGAGTTGATATACACATTATAGAGTGCAAGAGGAGCAAAAAAGATGTTCGGATCATGTGCATTCGAGGTCTTTAAGTCCATCAGCCGGTTTTGGACAAAACCGGCTGATGGCTTATTTGATAATAAAAAATTTAAAATTTTATATCTACATGAGTGAGGGAGTCCAAGGAACTCATTGGTGTCTTTGAACACCAAGTATCATCTATGTAGAATTAAAAATAAAATTTCCACCTCAATCCACATGCCAAGCACGAGCGAAAAAAATTCCTACTTCCAACACGATGTATCGCAATGCATTCTGAGTTGATGTACACATTATAGAGTGCAAGAGGAGCAAAAAAGGTGTTCGGATCATGTGCATTCGAGGTCTTTAAGTCCATCAGCCGGTTTTGGACAAAACCGGCTGATGGCTTATTTGATATTAGAAAAATAAAAAATTTATATCCACATGAGTGAGGGAGTCTAAGGAACTCATTGGTGTCTTCAGACACTGGGTATCATCTCAAAGAAGGCAGAAATATAATTTTAAGTCGAAACAGGATTCCTACAAAAGATTCTCATGACAAAAAATTATTTTAAATAGTATTGCAATCAAAGAGTACATGAAAGATAAGCTAGGGCAAGGGTTCAGACAACTGAACAACAAAAGAAGAGCCTCTCTTGAAATGGCTGAAGAGTAGCATTGTTGACTTGAAGAATATTTTGAGGATTTTGGGTAGAGAGGTCGGATTTTTCTTCGTCGGTGTGCTTCGCCTCAGCAGATTTGTCAAGTTCCAGTTTTCCCCCTTCTCCATGGACCTTCTCCTTCCCCTCCGACGGCTCTGACTCGTTTCTAAATAGCTTGTTCTTGAGGATGGCCTCCTCGACGGCGGCTCTGAGCTCCACCAGCGCCTTCCTCTCGGATTCCTTGAGATCCGACAAGAAGTTGCTCTCCTCCCTGAAGGACAAGGCCTTCTCCACAACCGGACCACCTTTCTCATTCTTCACCTCTACTGCAGTCGCATCCTTCTCTGCTTCCTTTTCAACCACAACGGAAGCTCGAATTGAGAATCAGCCGCGCGATTTTGGGAGAGGCGGGATTTTATTTCGTTTCGGTCACGGTGGAGGATTTCGTTTCGGCCACGGTGGAGGATGAACAGTGAAATTTCCTCGCCACGTCGGCTGTCGCGCACGAAGTACATGCGTAAACTCATCGCGCAGGATATCATTCCTGTTATATATATATATATTTACCTTATATGATAGTTCAGCTCCAACCACCAACACTTTATGATAACCTCCATTTACCCTAAATCCTAAACCCTAATAACCTCAACTTACCCTAATTAAATTCTCTTCATGTGTCAAGAGAAAAGAAGATTCATCTTTTTAAGTTTTTGACTTCCATGTAATATATATATGTGCGAAGTCTCTATCATGTATCCTTCTCGATCGGTGATCTTGAGATTACGAGCTTTTGTAATATAAGACATATAAGACTGCGAACAATAGATTCAATATGATTCGACTCTTCTTCTAGATTTCGTATTAACGGAAGCTTCTAACCACTCAAACAAGTCTGACATCCATGATATATCAAAAGTATAGATTGATTTCGTAGCCGCCTGCCTCTAAGACCTATTTGAGCAATCACTAGTAATTGGATAGAGGGTGGAGAAGAATAGTGGATAGATACTTCATATATCCCTTTCTTTCTAGTTTTTTTAATCGTTAACAACTCATTGTGATAGGTTCCATAACAACCCATTCAAATTCAAAATAAAATTCGAACTTGATTCGAGTAGAATTTAATTATAGTTCAAAATGATTTAAATTAGAATTCAATCAAGTTATTCAAATCTTAATTTAAATATAGTTAAATTAAAATTATATAAAAATAATCAGAATGCAATTAGAATTCTACTAAAATATTATAGCTTGAATTCGACTTCATGAAAAAATTATCGAATATATTCAAGTTCAACTCAAATTCAATAATTTCGAATACTAATTAAATATTTTTTACATTCGTTAGTGAGTCACAATCCCTGGCCCCATGCAACCCGACCATTTCACTGAATTGATTTGAAACCTACAAGAAGAGACAGGTGTAGCTAGCTAGAACGCATGCATGCATGTGCATGTGAGGGGAAACCTAATTAGATACATAGCTTCAAAAACACAACTCCACTCATTGTCCTTGATCACCTAAACCCTACAAAAAACCTTTCAGTGGATCGTGTACTTTTTGTGTGTGTATATATATGTGCTCTTTTCCACCTTGGCCTTGCTCATCAATGAAAGCAGCTGCAACAATGGCTTCCATGCTCGCTGCTTCTCTCCTCATCTTCTCTCTTCTTCATTTGGGCAATGCTGAGTTGAGCGTGGACTACTACGCCAAGACCTGCCCGGATGCCGAACGAGCAGTGACTGCGGCGGTGAAGAAGGCCATGGCGAATGACAACACAGTCCCTGCGGCCTTGCTTCGCATGCATTTCCATGACTGTTTCATTAGGGTACGTACTCCTCGATCGACTGAAGGGCGCGCACTGAGAGTCCTTGACTGATCGGTTGTCGTCGCAGGGCTGTGATGCTTCCGTGTTGCTGAACTCGAAGGGGGGCGAGAAAGCAGAGAAGGACGGGCCTCCGAACATCTCGCTCCATGCTTTCTACGTCATCGACCATGCCAAGAGGGCGGTGGAGAAGCTGTGCCCGGGCGTGGTTTCCTGTGCCGATATTTTGGCTTTGGCTGCTAGGGACTCGGTCGCACTGGTGAGTGTGGTGGTTTTGAATCGCAGTACTGGTTTTGTTCCATCGGTGTGATTGATGCCCACTCGATCGATGACAGTCAGGAGGGCCGGCGTGGGAGGTTCCACAGGGTAGAAGGGATGGGAGGGTTTCCAGAGCCAACGAGACGACTCAACTGCCAGCTCCAACCTTCAACTTCACGCAGCTGAAGCAGAGCTTCTCGCAGAGAGGACTGTCCACCAAGGACTTGGTAGTTCTCTCAGGTAACAATCTCATTAATTTTTGAGACGATCGATCATGTAGTTCTCTCAGATCAATTATGGTGAACTTTGTTAGTCAGCAAAGTAAAAGGGTGATCAACTTGCCCTACACTTTCTTGCCTTAAGCCACTGCATTATGTAGCCCTCAACTCTTTTTGGCTGTCTCATTTGTCTCTTCTCATTCCACCAGCTGCCTCTTCTTATTCCCTTCCCTTTAATTTGTACTGTTTTATCGATCGATCTATAGCTTTCCTATGAGCAAAAAACTTCTTTAATTGTTGAAGGAGGGCACACCTGGGCTTCGCCCACTGCTCCTCCTTCCAGAACAGGATCCACAACTTCGACGAGAACGACGACGTGGACCCCACGCTGGACCCCAGCTTCGCGGCGCGGCTCCGGCGGATCTGCCCCGCCCACAACAAGGTGAGGAACGCAGGGTCGGCCATGGACACCGTCACCTCCGCCGTGTTTGACAACGCCTACTACGAGCTGCTCCTCCGAGGCCGGGGATTGTTCTCCTCCGACGAGGCCCTTCTCACGCACCCTAAAACCCAAGGCTTCGTGTCCCAGTTTGCGAGCTCGCAGGAAGACTTCTTCAAGGCCTTCGTGAAGTCCATGGTGAGGATGGGAAGCTTACAGGGAGGAGAGGAAGTGAGGAAGGACTGCAGAGTGGTTAATTAATCGAGTAATTATTATTGTTAATTATCAAAAGTGGATGAACCTGGTGTTTTGGTGATCAAGTGCCACTTTTTTTTTTTTTGGTTTTTCAAAAGCTTGTTTTTTTGCATAAGGCTTCTATTAGAGAGAGCTGATTGACTCAGCAAGATCAGCTGGTTCGATTAATCCATTTGACTAGACCAGTACTCCAATATGCCTACAAATTTGACTCAATCAATCTTACTAGCTCAATAAAATCACTAGGGGAAAAGATGAGATTTTTTACCCGATCTAGTCCAAGATTAAGAGACGAGATTGACGGAATTTCAGCAAAATTTGAGACCGTATGGTTTCTATCAAAACATCCGTATAAAATTTAATAAAAATTTATGACAGAATTAAAAATCTTTGAGTTGAGCCCGTTAGATTGGTCCGTCATATTTTGTACCTGTTGTTTTTCCTATATTTGTATACGTATGCGTGTGTATAATCAGAGCTGTCAACTGAGGTGGGCCAAAGTCAAAAATTAATTATTTTAAATATTTCTAATTTATTTGAAATGTGTGATTGTTTCTTATAATCGGGGTAGACCAACCCACTAAAAATCCATCATATAGTGGGGCGGTCTCAAAACAGGTTAATCCACTAATTTGGCGGGTTGAAAAATTTCCAACCTAACCCAACCAAAGACGAATTGCGAGTTAGGTGGGCTAACTCACGGGCTTATCAAAAAATAAAAAAATATTAAAAATTTTAAGTTTGGATTACAATTTAAATTGATAAAGTTGAAATTTGTTAAGCTTGAATTGTAATTTAGATAGATTAAGTCCACTAATTTATTAACTTTTCTACTTTAATTTTAAAATTTGAAATAAATAAATAAATTTTCTCAATCTGCGAGTCAATCCAAGTCCACCGCAGGTCAACTCATGCTGGTCGTGGGGCTAGGCGGGTCAACCCATTTGAATCCATCTTAAAATGCATTGATAAAATTTCAACTCAATCCGCCTAAATTGCTTGGTAGGGAGGGCCAACCTGGCGGACCTAATCCAAATTGACGGTTATATGTGTGTTGTAATAATTTCTTGTTAATTATTATGTTAGTTTCGCTGCGCTCATTTGCGAAACGTGTAAACACGCGTATTACACCAAGACGATCCTAACAAAAGTGATGCAGAAAACTAGTATTGAGATTTTCAAAGGAACAGATAGAAGCGGGTTGGAGTCAGTTAAACCTCCTTTGCACTGGTCCGAAGAGAATTGTTAAGAAGACTCTACATTTAACACCATCAGGTATACTAGTGCAACAAAGAAGCATTGTCGAATCATCACAATTGATTTTGGATATGAAGACCTTGTATACTCTCTTAGATGCAGAGGTCAAAAATGATGTGGCAGTTCTTCAAGTATGATATTTCGGGAAAAGAGGTATCCAACTACTCTTTCTCTAAACCAATAAGGGTGCATTTCCCTAGTTATTGATTTTCAAGATTGTTCTTCCTATTGGATTGACGTCCTATCGAGTACTACAATTGGAGTCGAAGGTATCTTGACAGGAGTTGGAGGTACTCCAAAGAAGCTGGCTGTACTTCGACTACAGCTGGTGTTGGCATAGCACGCCATTGTAAGATTTCCTCCATTATGGTAAAAACAAGTCAGTTCAAATTTTCTCTCATCAAGGTAATAGTTTCTGTTTGACCTCTTTCGCTAGCATAATCTTGACTTTCAGAATTTCTTCCGATACCTCTCATCTCATTATCTCAGTTTGGATTTTCTCACAGACGACGTCAATTTTATCCAATCCAAGATTAAAAGAGGGGATGACTCAGCAAGTAACCATGACTATGTACTTTCAATATAATTGGCTGGATACTAGTCGAGTCAGTCTTTAAAGGAGTTGGGTGCCAAGAGTCGAGTGTCGAGCATAGAGAGTCGGGTGTTAGTTCCTAAGTCAAGCGTTAAGAATCAATTAGGTGTCAATGCCCAAGTAAGGAGTCTTCGATTAGGAGTCTGAAACTTTAAAAAAAAATGTTAGGAGAGCAGTTAAGTCAAAACTTGGCTCGATCATTTCAACGCTCAAGTTAGACTTTGGAGAAAAGGTGGAGAAAATGAAAAATAAGTAGAAAGTAGTAAATAAAATGAATTGCTTGATTACCTTTAAATAGAAAGTGAAAGGATGACCTTGGTTCCTAAAGGATACACTTCTTTCCTTCTTTATCAAGAAAAACCTCTTTTAGTGATCAACGCTTTAACAACTGTGTTTGTTTGTGACAGACACTTTAACTGTTAGTGCAATCATCCGTCAAGGGTTCGATATTTGGTAATATACCTTTGTATGATCAAGTTTGACCAATAGTTGGTCCAAATAGAACCAAATATTTAGAAGTGGGTGAGGTATATAGTCAGGTCAAGATTGATCAGATGACTAGCATATAGAAGTCAAGGTTGACCGAATGACTAGTATGAGTCCAAGCAAGTCAAGAGTGATCGAATGCTTAGCAAAGTCCAAGCAGATCAAGGATGATCGAATGTCTGACAAGTGGCAAGTCTAAGCAGATCAAAGTGACCGAATATTTAGCAAGGGAAAGTCAAGACAGGTTAAGGATGACCGGATGTTTAGCAGATCAAGGTGACCGAATACGTAGCAAAGGAACCTTGAGCTAGAAGCAAACCGGACACAACCAGATCAAGTCCAGAGTGAACCAGACTTTCAAACTAGACCCAAGCTAGTTCGGTCAACCGATCCACTTGTCCAATAGACCGGTTGGGTTCGACAGATCGATAGGAGGTTCGATAGATCGAATAACCTGATAAAGATGAGTTAGTGTGGCTCGGTCTAGATTGTGATAAACATGGTCTTTTGGATTAGGTTTGATCCAATTTAGTAGACCGAAAAAGGTTTTTCAATAGACCGAACAAGGTATATAAAAGCAACCTTGAGCACGATGTTCAGATCATCCATTCTTCTACTATTCTATGCTAAAAAAAGAAAAGACAATGATGATCTTCTACTATTCTCTCTCTATGCTAAAAAAGAAAAGACAATAAGGCTCTGCTCGTGCGACTAGAGAAACACTAGGAGGAGTGAGAGGCGTTTAGGACTTTCAGACCAATCAACACGAAAGTTTATTAATTTGTATTTAATTTACAAGTCGTGCTTTATTTTATATTCTTTGTGCTTACACTTAAAACTGTAAGAAGTTTCTCCGCCCCCTAAAAATTTTCGAAAAGGAAATACGTTAGTGGACAGACACTTTCCGTACATAGGCCTTAGACTAATAATCCTGGAGTTTGTGAACCAAGTAAACCTTAGTGTCTTATATATTTAATTCCGCTATAAATTCTTGTTTGATAAGAAATGAACATATGACAAAACGAGATGAAAAAGAAGATCGATATTCATACCCCTCTATCAATCCTCGTGATCATACATTAACAACTACCGAGTCGGATTAGAGTCGTAGTTAAATTTAGGCAGGCAACATTTGAATGTGGTTTAGAAGGAATTGACTTGTGACCTTATATTAGGGGCTGACTTGACTCAAAGTTAATTTGACTGGACTCGAATTGGGTTTGACTTAATCCGATTTCATTTTCACTTTGACTTCCAACTAAGTCCATCCTTGACTTTGACTTCTAACACTATTTGATTGTTGACTTAATTATGCAACATGATGTCACGTGATGTTGACGTTCTTTACCATATCAGTACTGATGAATTTATTTTATCCAAAATGATTTTGGCAGATAAACATTTAAAATTAACGATTAAAATGTATTTTATCCTTGGCTGATAATTTTAATTCTGTACTAGTCAAAATTAAATTTAATTAGTTATACTTTTTTTTAGCTAAAGTTAAATTTGGCATGAAATTTTTAATTTTTTATTGATAAAAATTAGATTTGACAGATATTTTTTTATTTTTAGTAGCTTTTGCGATAATTTTTATTTGTTATTGGTCAAAATTATTTGAATGATAATTTATAATTTTTGTAAGCTAAAGTAAAGTTGATCAATAATTTTTTATTTTTTATTAGTTAAAGTTTGATTTACTTACGAAGTTAGATTTGATTGATAAATTAAAAATATTTATTAGTCATACTTTTTAGTTAGTTAATAGTTTTTTATTAAACTATTTTAAGTTTGTGCGGGATTTTTATATTTAATTTTTTTTAAAAATATATTTAATATTGTATTAGATTATTTCACTCTAAATTTTACATCTTTCTTTTCCTTCACCACCATCGATACCAAAAAAGACATTTTATCAACTAATATTTTTGATTAAATAAGTTTGGCCAACTTAACTAGTATCTTTAACCTAGTCAACCCAGAGACAATGATGCAACGGTAGGATATTCGGATTGTGACCTAGGGACTCATAGTTCGATCCCCAGCTATAGCGTATTTGTAAGAATTTTCTTCCAAATAGAGAACGCAATCAAAGGATGCTGGGTATCTGGATTGACCGCCATGTGCGCTTTCCGATTTATCCTGGTGGTCGGTGGGAAATTTCCGTGAGACCGGACCGGCCACCCCTAGGGATTGAGTCCATGAGACTGACTGAAACTTTCGTAGGAACCCAAATCACACCCACACACCCAATAAATCTCATTAGATCAATCAAAGCAAATCAAATCAAATGTATTATTTGATCCATCAAACATAAATAATATGTATTTATTAAAAATTTAAAAAAATGTATTTATTTCAATAGTCCTTTGAAAACGAATGCATAAAAATTTGTTTGAAATTTTTTTAGTTGAGTAAAATAATTGTTTTTATTATTTAATTGAGGTTGAGTCCAAATAACTTGGATGTGTCATTTATGCAAGAGCAAAGAGTTCTTGTTGCTTTGTAATTAAACGCTTTCATGTGTAGCTAAGATGTTCTCGGTACATAGTTGAATTGATTACGATAAAATAAATTTATTGAAATGGATAAGGATTAAATCTCAGCGAAATCGAGGCAATGTCCTCCCCGTCGTGGTCAACTACAACTTGTCAATTTACCTATTCACAGATAGTTGTGGGGCTGACTGTATGGAGCCGTTGAGGTGTCGAATTTTACCTTTTGTTGTGGCTAAGAGATATACCAAATTTTAGATTCATTATAAGTAGATTAAACATTTATCGAATATATGAAACATAAATTATTTTTAAACCTCTTGAACAAATCTCAATATACATTTTAATAAAAAGGTGAAATCTGTTATCCCAACGACCACATATGGTTAGCTCCATGATCATCTATAAGGAGATAAATCGAAAAGCTACGATTAATTATTACAAGAGAGGACATTATCTCGACTTCATCGATCAAGATTTGACATTTATCCACTTCAATAAATATCGTCATAAGCAACTTAATTATACCCGGGAGACTACAATCTACAACAAAATCTACAACAAACACAGTCTGTTGTATCTAACAGAAATATTATACAGCAAAAGGCACACTGATCTTACAATTTGCCGCAATCAAAATTTGCTGCAATGAACCGGCTCTCAGCCATGAAACCTGCCAAGATTCTCTCCCTCACCAGACGCAGAAACCAGTTGCCACTTTCTTGAACAAATCCCAACGCAAGTGATCCGACAACAAGTCTGAAGGCTCTCCATTTTCGGGCCTTCTCGTACTCCTTTAGCCCTGCCTCAACCCCGCGATTGCGATCGCGATCCTCCTCACCATTTCCTCCTCCACAGAGAGCTTCCGCCAAGCACCTGGCCAGCACGACTCCATCTTCCAAGGCCGAGCAGCCTCCTTGGCCGAGGTCAGGAGTCATGGGGTGGAACGCATCGCCTGCCACGCAGGTGTTTCCCTTGCAGATGTTTCCGCTCAGCAAGTTTAATGGCGATCTGTATCTTAATGGGGTGGATGCCACACTGCTCAGCTCGCTCTTTTCTATGATTTCTACGACTTGTTCTGGTATTTCAGAGGCTTTCACCTTGCCGAGCACAAACTCTTTAACCATCAAGGCGTCGTGGTGATCGGGGATCATCTCTTTCTCTCCGTTGGAAGTCCAAGTGAAGAACCAGTAGAGGCTCTTCTCGTCGCAGGGCACCACCCCAGCTCTGAAACCCTCTCCGTTGTACTGCGTGAACTCCGGCTTCATGCCGTGGCCGTCGGGGATGACGGTGAAGCCACGGGCGGAGCGTCGGCCGGAGAAAGTCGGCGGCTTTAGGCCCAGCCATTTGGAGACGATCGAGTTGATGCCGTCGCAGCCGATGACCACCTTAGCTGTGAGCGTGGATCCGTCTGCCAGGTGGAGGAGCTTCGACTCGCCGGAATCTTCTATGGCGACGGCCTTGGATGAGTACCTGATGGTGCCGTGGGGAAGCTCCCCGGCGAGAGCTTCCACGAGGAGGTTCCTCCACACGCAGCGCAATTCATGTTCCTTGGCTGGTAGTTTCGTGACGAGCGAAGCAGAGGAAGCAGAGGAAACAACCGCTCTGCAAAGATTAATTTAACAGGTCAAGTCGGAATTTTGAGATCGGAGATATAGTTTGGTGGGGATACGAGTTACGTTTGCAGGCGGAGGTGGCGGCGGCGGAGGGAGTCACCGACGCCGAGGGCGTCTAGAGCTCGCCAGGCGTTGGTCCATACGTTGAGGGCGAAGCCGGCGGCCCGCAGCGTGTCGGAGGACTCGAGGACCAGGCTGCCGAGCCCCTTCCGGTGAAGCCCGACGGCGACGGCGAGGCCGGCAATGCCAGCGCCGACGATGACGATCTCCTCGGTATGGTCCATAGGCTCGCCGGAGATTGAGTAGGGGAGTGTTATAGAGAGTGAGAGTGAGATTGATGAGGTCAGTGGTGACGTCTAGAGGTTGTTTGTAGCAATAGATTGGGAACCAAGTAAATCTTATCTTTTCCGGCAAAATCAGCTACTATGAATTCAGATTTCAGATCAACGATTACGGCTGGATTTATGATATATTCTTTTTATAATTTTCGTTCAATGTTGAGTTGGTTATGATGCAGCAGAGTTACAGAAGAGGACAAGGATTCGAATCCTAACGAAGCCAAGTAATACCCTTCTACATCGTGACCAGCTGCAATTTCTCGATTTACCTCCTCACATATGGTTGTAGGGCCGACCGTATAGAGCTGTTAAGGTGGTGGATTCTACCTTTAGTTGCAGAACAGGTTTCAGATCAACGATTACGGCTGGATTTATGATATATTCTTTTTATAATTTTCGTTCCATCATCAAATAATATTATGCTGCCAAAAAAAAAGATAATAAACATCGAATATTTGTTTAGATGCATCATAAAATACTTTTGAAATTTATTCACATATACTACTATATGTATTCTATCGATACAAATATAAATATACATTGTATTATTAATATTTTATATAAAAAATAAATACAATAATTTATTATATTAAAATGAAACTTATAATAATTTATACATTGAATTCTAACACATTGGTGCATCATACATAATTTTTTATGTCTCATTCCATTAATTTTATAAAATATATTTTATTATTTCATTATACTAGCTAGGATATATGAGCATAAATAAGAAATAATAATTTTAATTGATTTAATTTAATTTTTAAAAAAAATTAATTCATCTTACATGCATAAATTTAAAATATGACATAAATAAAATGGATTGAAAAACCTAGAGTCTTATTTCCTCTTTAGGCAAGGTGGGATCTTCATTTATACTTTATATATGATCGATCAAATCTCATCAAAATGATAATTTTTAATTTCAAAATTTATCATTTTAATTATTAAATAATATCTAATATATATTCCTATTATATTAAAGATATTATCGACATCCTTTTTCGATATTACATTAATTATCCATAATATACAATTATCTTATAATTATATATTAAATTTAATTAATATCTCATATTATATTTATTTCCGAGCCCTTGAAGTTGGGGAAACCATTTTCCATCTTCACATATGCTTTTTAAATTATAATTTTTAGTTCACCTTTTATTTGGAAGGCATATAATTGGGATCTCAATTTCTAAAAAGAGTAGATGATATAATCATTAATACTTTTTAATTCAACCTATCATAATTTATAATTAAAGTCAAAATTTTTTCCTATTTACCTCTCCAATTACTTCTTATCTTCATTTACCATTAATTCACTAATGAGTTATTTAATTTATAATCCAATTATAAATTAGTTTGGCCCATCACTTAGTTCCAGAATTAATAAATGAGAAAATCATCTTTTTTACTTTCCACGGGAAGGAATGGATTCCATGTTTGTGAATTCATATTCTTAACCATTCATTTCAAATGCAAATCTAAAATGAAGTGTTAAGTATGTGCAATTGCAAAACGTAAACAAGCAAATTAAGAATTACATTGAAATGAACAAGAGTATATAATCACTTCAAGATTAAGATCTATCCATATATTATCATCTTTATGATTTAATAATTCAATGAAGTAATATCACTAACACTTTTGATGGCAAAAATCTTTCTGTCAAAATTCCATGATTATTCACAAACCTCAGGATAATAGCCATTTGCTCTCGTTTAGATATATCTCGTGCTTCATCAACAAGAATACAAAAGTATTTATCTCCAACTTCTTCATGAACCATCTTTCGTACTCTATTGGCCATAATATGTAAAATCTCTTTCTGAATTTCTGGAGCTGTATATTGGGCATTTTTTGGAGCATTCTCAAGTACAACTTCATCAATTTTTGTATTCATTTTTGCAAAAGCCTTTATCGATTCAAGACAGTTTCCACGATTAGATGAAGATAGAGACTCATCGTTACCTCTAGCTGGCACAAGTCTTTGAAGTGCTAACCAGCGAACAGTTACAATTGAGGTCCTCAAAAGCAAACGATTTTTCTCCTTTTCCTCTTGAGATTGAGCATGCATCACATTATCAATATGTTGTGAGGGCTTCATCAAATTTTCGCTCTTTCTCGCACATAGTATGAGGTGAAGAGGCTGCAGAACCAATATGTGCAAGAAATGCACTTTTCCAATTATCAAATCCTTCATTGACCAATGCCGAAATATTAGACGAATTAACTTCATTCAAAAAAAGAAAACAGTAAAAGCAATATGCCTTATTCACTGAAGGTGAATACTCCAACCAATGAAATTTCTGGAACCATTTTTTCTGAAATCGATGATTTTGACTTCCAAATTTTGTAGCTGGATACTCCAACATATCTGGTTGATAAGGCCCCATCTTTAGATATGAACGTCTTATCTCATCTCGTACATTAACATGATATTCACATATCTGTTTTCTTTTTCTTGGATCTCGTTCAATACAAGTAGAAGATGAGTGATGGTTGTTACTAGGAGAGAAAATAGTAGGAATTTGGACGGTTGAAATTGGAAGACTTTCATTAAATTGATGTTGCATTGTCGGAACGATAGAAATTGAAGTGTTTTCACTAGTTTGATGATCTCTCTTCTTAAAAGAAAGAGGATATCTTTCCTTTCTTTGTAGCAGATTGATGTTCCATTTTGAAATAGTTCAAGTAATATCTCTAAATAAGTAATAAAACAACAATCATATAAATAAACAAGTAATAGTTAATCTAATTACTCTATGAAGTATAAACTATGGAATTTCAATTGAGAGAAAAGAAAAAAAAACAAGCTGAGATAAATGTTGAAACTTGAAACTATGGGTCGAACCTTTTTATTATATATATATATATATATTATATTATATTATATTATTAATATATCTGATCTCTGTTTACACACTTAGAGCATCTCCAACGCGCGTTATTAGCGCGTTAATATACCTTTTTATTCTCTCACCACCTGAGCTGGAGGAGTGATCACATGAGCCAATCTGATGTGGAGGAGTGATATATGCGTTCAAAGGTATGAACGCGTTATTGTGGCAGAGGTGGGTATGTAATTTTTTAATATTTTTTTAAGCGTTATAACGCTTCTGCGTTGCAGATGCTCTTATAACAACTGTATATTGGAATTGGAATTGGAATTGTATTTTTAAGATTCAAGTGACAGAATGATTAAACACTAGACATAGGTGTAAGTAAACACCTTAAAACACTGAATTGGTCTACATAAGATTGAAGACATTTCTAAAATACGCATGAATAGGCAGATATCAATCGGAAACCCAGGTTTCTATATATATCTACAATATACACACTACATCCCTGAAATGGCTAGATGTGAAGACGCATTCGTATTCATCCACTACCTTAACCTACCTGATACAGAGCAATCGCTGAAGCAGGTCCAACCAAAATCAAACAATGGTTAAGTTGCGTTCTTGCTGAGCACAGCAAGGAAAACCTGCTTAATTATGCAAGCTCATGGGAAAATTCAAAGTCAAACACAAATTAGATTCTTGATGAACACTAACTTTGAAACTCGAATTTCAATCTCAGCAAGCAAGTAGAATAAATAATTCATGTTATCAAATGAAAGGACCTAAATACGTAATGCAACACAACGCAGTGGACAACTTGAGCTAGACAAAACATCAAACACGTGAGAGGCAACCATGAAGGAAGCAGGGCGCTGGGCGCAATAGGGCAACTAGCGAGAAAGCAAGGATGTTCCTCAACTCCTCGTCGCCGTCACGCAGTCGTGGAAAATCTAATTAAACCTAATCAGGGACGAAGGAAGCAAGGATGTTCCTCGTCCTCGTCGCCATCTCAGAACCTAATTAATTAGAAAGCAAGGATGTTCCTTTCGTCACGCCACGAAGGAAGCAGGGCAACTAGCGAGAAAGCAAGGAAGCAGGGCGCTGGGCGCAATAGGGCAACTCGCGTCGCATGGGTTGAACCAACGAAAAAACCTAATTAAACTCTAAAAAAAATTTAGGAAATAGGGCTGAGTTACAGCCCAGTATAGCCCATATTAAACTCCGTCTCTGGTAGTTGCACTTCGATATAAAGGAAGAAAGGATTGACCAACTACCACTGTGTTGGCTGCTATGCTGTCTGGAAACTTGGAGACGAGAAACGGGAAACGCGGAAACTGAAACGGAAAACGACGATAGTTGAAGTTTTCAGATTTTGTAAACGTCGAAGATCTCATCCACGAAGGGGCAGATTTTAGAGGCAGAATCCAACTCTATAGCTCAAATATAACCAATTTTTTGTTTTAGTATTTCAAAATTATTTTTTTTTTCCAAAAAGAAATTATTTAACACCGACAATAATAGTTCCACTCCAACTCGTCTGCCCTATTCGCCAGATTCCCGGCCAGGGTTTGGATTCGACTGTCGTAGGGCAGTAGCCGCCAATGCTCATTGTCACGGCAATCGCTTCTGCCGCCTCTTTCATTGTCTTGGCTCGCTTCGCTCCATGGATTGCTTACCATCACTTGTGAAGCCCTCGTCTTCCTCTCTTGCATGCCCTCGCTCACTCAACAATCTCTTTCCCCCTTTGGTCTTTCCCTCTTTCGCCGGCTTCGTGGCCACGTCCGTGGCCTTTCCTCCCGAGAACCCTCGACGAATGATCTCCTGCGAAGATTCGGCGAACCCGCGAACAAGGAGCCAGAGGGGCTTGCGTTTCCGGTGGCTGGCGAAGGCGGCAGGGGCAGAATTCAACGTTTCCATCCGTTTCCACGGATAGAAACGTTTCCCAGCGTTTCGGAAATGGGGACGTCAGCGTTGTCGCCGTTTCCAGACAGCAGAGGTTGGCTGCATGCTCCTTTGATTTGAAGTTCACATATGTCCTAGCTGAATGGGAAGGAACTGCATCTGATTTTTGAATCATAAAAATGCCCTATTCAGACATGATAAATTGATAATTCCTCATGGTATCTAGTTTACAATTAATGTTCATTAGTGGATAATATTTGGAAGTAAATATGACTAACTTATATCCTTTATTTTGGTGGTAGATAAATATTATTTAGTTGACTTTGCGTTTATGTTGAAGAGGGACTTGATTACCCCTTATCGAGTAATTCGTTATCACTTGAAAGAATATTCAAAATGTAGCGATACAAATGCAAAAAAGTTTTTCAATCTTCGACATGCATCTCTTCGTGATCAAGACAGATTTTAGGGCTCTAAAAAAGAGATTTTCAACGGTAGGACATCCGGGTTGTGACCCAAGGACCCGCGGTTCGATCCCCAACTACGGCGTATTTGCAAGATTTTTTTCCAAATGTGGAACATAATCAAAGGATGCTGGGCATCTAGATTGGCCGCCGTATGCGCTTCTCGATTTACCCTGGTGGTCGGTGGAAAACTTCTGTGAGATCAGACCGACCCCAGGGATTGAGTCCATGAGACTGACTGAGATTTATCAATTAATAGGGGTGGATCCAGATATTGAGAGGTTAATTAATGAAGTGGATCGTGAATTGAATGCAAATTCTAACAATGAAGTAAGTTACAATAAAAGACAGAACGATGACTCTTTATTGTACTTCTTATATGCTAGCAATGTTTGATTCGAACAATGTAATGTATTAAATATGCTAGCAATGTTTGATTCGAACAATGTAATGTATTAATGCTAGACGTTCATCTATTGGATTATTATTTTTTGTATGCATGGAATTTGTTTGTAAGTCTCATATTATTATGCTTGAATGTTTACAATTGTGAATAAGATTTAATTTTTTTTATGTTCATGTATGCATTTGATGCAAGTGTTGATTAAGAATATTGGATACATCGATTGAAGAAATCAAGAAGGATGTAATTAAGTGAATTGAAGAGATGGATAGGATTTTTATAGAAGCTATGTTAAAATAACAAGGTAACGGAGTAGGTGACACTTTCACATCTACTGACTATACCTCATGACTTGGTCTCGGCACGTTTTGTGTTTCATGTGTGCACGTGTCGACCTCATGACTTAGTCTCGGCACACCTTCACGAGCCAACCTCATGGCTTGGTCTCGGCACATCTCTTGCTTCACGTGCTGACCTCATGACTTGGTCTCGACACACGCCTCCAGCATCATGCATCGACCTCACGACTCGGTCTCAGCACACTTCCCGCATCATGTGCCGATCTTATGACTTGGTCTCAGCACGCCTCCAGCATCATGCGCCGATCTCACGACTCGGTCTCAGCATGCCTCCCACATCATGTGCCAACCTCATGGCTCGGTCTTCGTACGATTCATGTATTCAAGATCAACTTCCTACACGTGATATTTATTGGAAAACATGGTCGTTCCGGCTAAATCGGAGAGCACAAAGCCGATTCTTTCGTGAAAATAGGAACGCCCTCTCAAATATCTAGCAACAGACAAAATCTTCCAAAGCGGATATAGGTACATTAGAATATTTCTTAAACGGTTGCTAATACTTCGGAACGGAGAGCAGCTGCTATAAAAAGGTAGTCCATGTCCATGGGCACAGGTACATATACATCTATCCTAATTTTTCCAAGTCATTAAACTCCTTCCTTGCACTAAATCCTAACTTGAGCGTCAGAGTGGTTTCTGGGACCCACCTCCGACGCCATTCTAATCCTCTTTTTGAGTGCTTTTCAGGACCTCTCTTCTCTCTCTTCGATGAGTGTGCACGTCAATTAAGCTTTGAATCAGCATTGGAACCATTGTATTGATCGGAATAGATATGATTGTCATTTGTAGTGAGAAGATTAAAATCCCATTAATGAAGGATAATTTTAAAAAATAATTAAAACATTGAAGAGTCACTTCAATTCTTGTTATGATTTGTTTAAGATTGCAAGCGGAGTTCAATGGCATGTTGAGAGTAGAAGATTTGGTATAAGAAAGTACAAAGTTTGTAGTTTAACATTTTAGTTAATAATAATTTTGTGGTACTTATAAACTATTTTCAAATAATGTTTGTGATTGATAATTTTTTATTTATATTTTGGTTGGCAATAATTTTGTAGTGTTTGTAAATTATTTTCAAGTAAAGTTTGTCGTGGGCAGTTTTTGTATTTTAATATTTTAGTTGGCAATAATTTTATCATACTTGTAGACTATTTTATTTGTGATTGATAATTTCTAATTTATATTTTAGTTGACATAATTTTTATAATGCTTGTAAACTATTTTCAAGTAAAATTTCTTTTCGATAATTTTTTATTTTCAAAGTAATGTCGAACTGTAATGAATAATATTATTTTCAAAGATAGATTGATTATTTCGAACCGTAGATTATATTTTGGTTAATAACAATTTTTAATTACCAAAATAAAATGAATATTATGTTAAAATTCTAATGTCAAATTTATAAATAGTAGAATATATTCAATTTTAATATTATTCTTATTCCTAGGATAGAATTGGATTTAATTTTAACTCTTAAGTAACATTAGTTTATCAATTTAGATTAGTCCGTTGGATTGATCCACTCCGTCAATAATTTAAGCGGATTGGATTGAAATTTTATCAATCCATTTTAAAGTGGGTTTACGTGGATCGACCCGCCTAGGCCTGCGACCCACATGAGTTGGCCCGCGACTCGCGTGGGTTGGCACGCGGGTTAAGAAAATTTATTTTTTAAAATTTAAAATTATAGGATAAAATTTAATGAATTAGTAGGCTTGATCGCAATGCAAATATAAAATTTTCAACTTTGACCCGTTTAAACTACAATCCAAATTTAAAAATTTTAATATTTTTTTAATTTTTTGACAGGCTTGTAGTTGGCCCGCCTAACTCATGACCCACCTTAAATTGGATTGGGTTGAAAATTTTTTTAACCCGCTAAGTTGGTAGGTCGGCCCGTCCGCCCTGCCATATGATGAATTTCTGGCGGGTTGGCCTCCTCCGCCATGAATTGACCCGTTTTATAGCTGTATGTTAGCTCTTAGGTTGAAAATAATAGGATATTTTAGACAATAAATAATTTAATTTTCTTTCCATTTATCTAAGTAAACAATTTAAGGGATTGATCTTATCCATAGCAGACTATGGATATCTTTCCCTTCCTACACTCCTAGATTTGTTTCATCCGTCCATCATCCACACCTCCAAGTAAACAAACCATTAGTGTAGCTAGAAAATTAATCAAACATTACTTAAATCATTCTCTCTCTCTTTTTACTCCTAATAAAAAATTTTAATTTTTGGTAATAATAATTTAGAACATAATTTATACACACTCATATATCAATCTCAACATATATATATATTCATCACATTTAAAATTTAAATTTAAAATTTTTAATTTTAATTTTATACAGAAGCAATTATAATTAGTAACCTACTTACAATTATTATTACTATTAATTATTTTTGTCCGCATGCAGAATCTAAATCCCCATGCAAAGATTCTGATAATGGATGCATACATGCTACTTTATATCTATTTGTTTCATTAACACATTATTTATTACGTGCCAGCAAATTAATATATTAAATAATTAATATCATGGATTTGATTGATTCCCAATCGTGTAACGACAAGATATCCAGTTAGTTCGTGCATGGCTTCCTACTCCCACTTTGGAGCTCCATGTTATCGCATCACATCATTACCTTATATGATAGTTCAGCTCCAACCACCAACACTTTATGATAACCTCCATTTACCTTAAATCCTAAACCCTAATAACCTCAACTTACCCTAATTAAATTCTCTTCATGTGTCAAGAGAAAAGGAGATTCATCTTTTTAAGTTTTTGACTTCCATGTAATATATATATGGGAAGTGACCTTGAGATTAATTACGAGCCTTTGTAATATAAGATATATAAGACTGCGAACAATAGATTCAATATGATTTGACTCTTCTTCTAGATTTACGGAAGCTTCTAACCACTCAAACAAGTCTGACGTCCATGATATATCAAAAGTATAAATTGATTTCGCAGCCGCCTGCCTCTAAGACCTATTTGAGCCATCACTAATAATTGGACATAGGGTGGACAAGAATAGTGGATAGATGCATCCCTTTCTTTCTAGTTTTTTAAATCATTAACAACTCATTGTGATAGGTTCCTTAACAACCCATTCTAATTCAAAATAAAAATTCAAGATTGTTTGATTCGAGTAGAATCTAATTATAGTTCGAAATGACTTAAATTTGAATTCAGTCAAATTATTCTGAGCTTAATTTAAATATATTTAAATTAAAATTATATAAAAATAATCAGAATTCAATTCGAATTCGACTCGTGAATAATCGAACAAAATATTATAGTTCGAATTCAACTTTAAAAAATTATCGAATATATGATCGAGTTCGGCTCAAATTCAATAATTTCGAATACTAATTAAATATTTTTCAAATCGACTTAATCACCCCTCCTCACCGGTAAACAGTTTGTTAGTGAGTCACAATCCCTGGTCCCATGCAACCCGACCATTTCACTGAATTGATTTGAAACCTACAAGAAGAGACAGGTGTAGCTAGCTAGAACGCATGCATGCATGTGCATGTGAGGGGAAACCTAATTAGATACATAGCTTCAAAAACACAACTCCACTCATTGTCCTTCGTCACCTAAACCCTACAAAAAACCTTTCAGTGGATCGTGTACTTTATGTGTGTGTATATATATGTGCTCTTTTCCACCTTGGCCTTGCTCATCAATGAAAGCAGCAGCAACAATGGCTTCCATGATCGCTGCTTCTCTCCTCATCTTCTCTCTTCTTCATTTGGGCAATGCTGAGTTGAGCGTGGACTACTACTCCAAGACCTGCCCGGATGCCGAACGGGCAGTGACTGCGGCGGTGAAGAAGGCCATGGCGAATGACAACACAGTCCCTGCGGCCTTGCTTCGCATGCATTTCCATGACTGTTTCATTAGGGTACGTACTCCTCGATCGACTGAATTGAAGGGCACTGAGAGTCCTTGACTGATCTGTTGTCGTTGCAGGGCTGTGATGCTTCCGTGTTGCTGAACTCGAAGGGGGGCGAGAAAGCAGAGAAGGACGGGCCTCCGAACATCTCGCTCCATGCTTTCTACGTCATCGACCATGCCAAGAGGGCAGTGGAGAAGCTGTGCCCGGGCGTGGTTTCCTGTGCCGATATTTTGGCTTTGGCTGCTAGGGACTCGGTCGCACTGGTGAGTGTGCATGGTGGTTTTGAATCGCAGTACTGGTTTTGTTCCATCGGTGTGATTGATGCCCACTCGATCGATGACAGTCAGGAGGGCCGGCGTGGGAGGTTCCACAGGGTAGAAGGGATGGGAGGGTTTCCAGAGCCAACGAGACGACTCAACTGCCAGCTCCAACCTTCAACTTCACGCAGCTGAAGCAGAGCTTCTCGCAGAGAGGACTGTCCACCAAGGACTTGGTAGTTCTCTCAGGTAACAATCTCATTAATTTTTGAGACGATCGATCATGTAGTTCTCTCAGATCAATTATGGTGAACTTTGTTAGTCAGCAAAGTAAAAGGGTGATCAACTTTCCCTACACTTTCTTGCCTTAAGCCACTGCATTATGTAGCCCTCAACTCTTTTTGGCTGTCTCATTTGTCTCTTCTTATTCCACCAGCTGCCTCTTCTTATTCCCTTCCCTTTAATTTGTACTGTTTTATCGATCGATCTATAGCTTTCCTATGAGCAAAAAACTTCTTTAATTGTTGAAGGAGGGCACACCTTGGGCTTTGCCCACTGCTCCTCCTTCCAGAACAGGATCCACAACTTCGACGAGAACAACGACGTGGACCCCACGCTGGACCCCAGCTTCGCGGCGCGGCTCCGGCGGATCTGCCCCGCCCACAACAAGGTGAGGAACGCAGGGTCGGCCATGGACACCGTCACCTCCGCCGTGTTTGACAACGCCTACTACGAGCTGCTCCTCCGAGGCCGGGGATTGTTCTCCTCCGACGAGGCCCTTCTCACGCACCCTAAAACCCAAGGCTTCGTGTCCCAGTTTGCGAGCTCGCAGGAAGACTTCTTTAAGGCCTTTGTGAAGTCCATGGTCAGGATGGGAAGCTTACAGGGAGGAGAGGAAGTGAGGAAGGACTGCAGAGTGGTTAATTAATCGAGTAATTATTATGGTTAATTATCAAAAGTGGATGAACCTGGTGTTTTGGTGAAGTGCCACTCTTTTTTTTTTTTTTTTTTTGGTTTCTCAAAAGCTTGTTTTTGCATAAGGCTTCTATTAGAGAGAGCTTTTCGATCAGCTGGTTCGATTAATCCTCCATTTGACTTAGACCAGTACTCCAATATGCCTACTTGACTCAATCAATCTTACTAGCTCAATAAAATCACTAGGGGAAAAGATGAGATAATTACCCGATCTAGTCCAAGATTAAGTGAATTGATTGACTCAGCTAGAGCCGCCAATTTGAGTTGAGCTCGTTAGATTGGCTTGTCATGTCTTGTACCTGTTGTTTTTCCTATATTTGTATATGTATGCGTGTGTTTAGAGCTGTCAAATGGTTCAACACATGACGGGGTAGACCAATCCACTAAAAATCCATTATATAGTGGGGCGGGATGGGTTGACTTTAATAAAATATAAGTAGAGATGAATTTATTATAAAATTATTAATTTAGTTCACCTTAATAAATTTAGTTTGTTCTTCTTTATTAGGGTAAAAGTACAAATTATTACTACTAAGATAGTACAAAAACTAGTCCATAGTTGAATTTGACGGGTTGAAAAATCTCAATCCTAACCCAACCAAAGACGAATTGCGGGTTCGGTGGGCTAACTCACGGGCTTATCAAAAAATATTAAAAATATTAAAAATTTTAAATTTGGATTACAATTTAAATTGATAAAGTTGAAATTTGTTAAGCTTGAATTGTAATTTAGATAAATTAAGTCCACTAATTTATTAAGTTTTCTACTTTAATTTTAAATTTTGAAATAAATAAATAAATTTTCTCAATCTGCGAGTCAATCCAAGTCCACCGCAGGTCAACTCATGCTAGTCGCGGGGCTAGGCGGGTCAACCCATTTGAATTCATCTTAAAATAGATTGATAAAATTTTAACTCAATCCGCCTAAATTGCTTGGTAGGGAGGGCCAACCTGGCGGACCTAATCCAAATTGACGGTTATATGTGTGTTGTAATAATTAATTTCTTGTTAATTATTATGTTAGTTTCGCTGCGCACATTTGCGAAACGTGTAAACACGCGTATTACATCAAAACGATCCTAACAAAAGTGATGCAGAAAACTAGTATTGAGATCTTCAAAGGAACAGATAGAAGCGGGTTGGAGTCAATTAAACCTCCTTTGCACTGGTCCGAAGAGAGTTGTTAAGAAGACTCTACATTTAACACCATCAGTATACTAGTGCAACAAAGAAGCATTCTCGAATCATCACAATTGATTTTGATTTTGGATATGAAGACCTTGTATACTCTCTTAGATGCAGAGGTCAAAAAGATGTGGTAGTTCTTCAAATATGATATTTCGGGAAAAGGGGTATCCAACTACTCTGTCTCTCAACCAAGAAGGGTGCATTTCCCTAGTTATTGATTTTCAAGATTGTTCTTCCTATTGGATTGACGTCCTATCGAGTACTACAATTGGAGTCGAAGGTAACTTGACAGGAGTTGGAGGTACTCCACAGAAGCTGGCTGTACTTCGACTACAGCTGGTGTTGGCATAGCACGCCATTGTAAGATTTCCTCCATTATGGTAAAAACAAGTCAGTTCAAATTTTCTATCATCAAGGTAATAGTTTCTGTTTGACCTCTTTCGCTAGCATAATCTTGACTTTCAGAATTTCTTCCGATACCTCTCATCTCATTATCTCAGTTTGGATTTTCTCACAGACGACGTCAATTTTATCCAATCCGAGAATAAAAGAGGGGATGACTCAGCAAGTAACCATGACCATGTACTTTCAATATAATTGGCTGGATACTAGTCGAGTCAGTCTTTAAAGGAGTTGGGTGCCAAGAGTCGAGTGTCAAGCATAGAGAGTCGGGTGTTAGTTCCTAAGTCAAGCGTTAAGAATCAATTAGGCGTCAATGCCCAAGTAAGGAGTCTTCGATTAGGAGTCTGAAACTTAAAAAAAATGTTAGGAGAGCAGCTAAGTCAAAACTTGGCTCGATCATTTCAACGCTCAAGTTAGACTTTGGAGAAAAGGTGGAGAAAATGAAAAATAAGTAGAAAGTAGTAAATAAAATGAATTGCTTGATTACCTTTAAATAGGAAGTGAAAGGATGACCTTGGTTCCTAAAGGATACACTTCTTTCCTTCTTTATCAAGAAAAACCTCTTTTAGTGATCAACGCTTTAACAACTGTGTTTGTTTGTGACAGACACTTTAACTGTTAGTGCAATCATCCATCAAGGGTTCGATATTTGGTAATATACCTTTGTATGATCAAGTTTGACCAATAGTTGGTCCAAATATAACCAAATATTTAGAAGTGAGTGAGGTATATAGTCATGTCAAGATTGATCGGATGACTAGTATATAGAAGTCAAGGTTGACCGGATGACTAGTATGAGTCCAAGCAAGTCAAGAGTGATCGAATGCTTAGCAAAGTCCAAGCAGGTCAAGGATGATCGAATGTCTGACAAGTGGCAAGTCTAAGCAGATCAAGGGTGATCGAATGTTTAGCAAGGGAAAGTCAAGACAGGTTAAGGATGACCGGATGTTTACCAGATCAAGGTAACCGAATACATAGCAAAGGAACCTTGAGCTAGAAGCAAAGCGGACACAACCAGATCAAGTCCAGAGTGAACCAGACTTTCAAACTAGACCCAAGCTAGTTCGGTCAACCGATCCACTTGTCCAATAGACCGGTTGGGTTCGACAGATCGATAGGAGGTTCGATAGATCGAATAACCTGATAAAGATGAGTTAGTGTGGCTCGGTCTAGATTGTGATAAACATGGTCTTTTGGATTAGGTTTGATCCAATTTAGTAGACCGAAAAAGGTTTTTCAATAGACCGAACAAGGTATATAAAAGCAACCTTGAGCACGACGTTCAGATCATCCATTCTTCTACTATTCTCTCTCTATGCTAAAAAAGAAAAGACAATAAGGCTCTGCTCGTGCGACTAGAGAAACACTAGGAGGAGTGAGAGGCGTTCAGGACTTTCAGACCAATCAACACGAAAGTTTATTAATTTGTATTTAATTTACAAGTCGTGCTTTATTTTATATTCTTTGTGCTTGCACTTAAAACTGTAAGAAGTTTCTCCGCCCCCTAAAAAATTTTGAAAAAGAGATACGTTAGTGGACAGACACTTTTCGTACATAGACCTTAGACTAATAATCCTGGAATTTGCGAACCAAGTAAACCTTAGTGTCTTATATATTTAATTCCGCTATAAATTCTTGTTTGATAATAATGAACATATGACAAAACGAGATGAAAAAGAAGATGGATATTTATACCCCTCTATCAATCCTCGTGATCATACATTAACAACTACCGAGTCGGATTAGAGTTGTAGTTAAATTTAGGCAGGCAACATTTGAATGTGGTTTAGAAGGAATTGACTTGTGACCTTATATTAGGGGCTGACTTGACTCAAAGTTAATTTGACTGGACTCGAATTGGGTTTGACTTAATCCGATTTCATTTTCACTTTGACTTCCAACTAAGTCCATCCTTGACTTTGACTTTTAACACTATTTGATTGTTGACTTAATTATGCAACATGATGTCACGTGATGTTGACGTTCTTTACCGTATCAGTACTGATGAATTTATTTTATCCAAAATGATTTTGGCAGATAAACATTTAAAATTAACGATTAAAATGTATTTTAGCCTTGGCTGATAATTTTAATTCTGTACTAGTCAAAATTAAATTTAATTAGTTATACTTTTTTTTAGCTAAAGTTAAATTTGGCTTGAAATTTTTAATTTTTTATTGATAAAAATTAGATTTGACAGATATTTTTTTATTTTTAGTAGCTTTTGATCGATAATTTTTATTTGTTATTGGTCAAAATTAGATTTGAATGATAATTTATAATTTTTGTAAGCTAAAGTAAAGTTGATCAATAATTTTTTATTTTTTATTAGTTAAAGTTTGATTTACTTACGAAGTTAGATTTGATTGATAAATTAAAAATATTTATTAGTCATACTTTTTAGTTAGTTAATAGTTTTTTATTAAACTATTTTAAGTAGTTGGACGTGCGGGATTTTTATATTTAATTTTTTTAATAAAAATATATTTAATATTGTATTATATTATTTCACTCTAAATTTTACATCTTTCTTTTCCTTCACCACCATCGATACCAAAAAAGACATTTTATCAACTAATATTTTTGATTAAATAAGTTTGGCCAACTTAACTAGTATCTTTAACCTAGTCAACCGTCCCCGAGATAATGATGCAACGGTAGGATATTCGGGTTGTGACCTAGGGACCCATAGTTCGATTCCCAACAACAGCGTATTTGTAAGAATTTTCTTCCAAATGGAGAACGCAATCAAAGGATGTTGGACATCTGGATTGACCGCCATATGCGCTTCCCGATTTACCCTGGTGGTCGGTGGGAAACTTCCGTGAGACCGGGCCGGCCACCCCCAGGGATTGAGTCCATGAGACTGGCTGAAACTTCCGTAGGATCGGACCGGCCACCCCCAGGGATTGAGTTCATGAAACTGACTGGGATTTATCATTTTTTCTAACCTAGTCAACCCAAATCACACACCCAATAAATCTCATTAGATCAATCAAATCAAATCAAATGTATTATTTGATCGATCAAACATAAATAATATGTATTTATTAAAAATTTAAAAAAGTGTATTTATTTCAATAGTCCTTTGAAAATAAATACATAAATATTTGTTTGAAATCTTTTTAATTGAGTAAAATAATGTTTTTATTATTTAATTGAGGTAGAGTCCAAATGACTTGGATGTGTGATTTATGTAAGAGCAAAGAGTTCTTGTTGCATTGTAAACGCTTTCATGTTTAGCTAAGCGATGTCCTAGGTACATAGTTAAGTTGATTAAAATGAAACAGATTTGTTGAAGTGGACAAGGATCGAATCTCAGTGAAATCGAGACAATACCCTCTCACGTCATGGCTAACTACAACTTCTCAATTTATCTCCTCACAGATAGTTGTAGGGCTGACTATATGGGATTGTTGGGGTGACAGATTTCACCTTTTGTTATGTAGCTAAGAGATATACCAAGTTTTAGATTCATTATAAGTAGATTAAACATTTATCTAATATATGAAACTTAAATTATTTTTAAATCTCTTGAACAACCTCAATCTACATTTTAACAAAAGGTAGAATTTGTCATCCCAACTATCTCATACGGTTGGCCCACGATCATTTGTAAGGAGATAAATCGAGAAGCAACAATTAACTATTACGAGAAAGGATATTGTCCCGACTTTATCAAGATTTGATCTTTATCTATTTTAATAAATATGTTCCGTCGTAAGTAACTTAATTATGTCCCGGAGACTACCATTTCAATCTACAACAAACACAGTCTGTTGTATCTGACAGAAATATTATACAGCACAAGCCACACTGATCTTACAATTTGCCGCAATCGAAGCTCGCCGCAACGAACAGCCTCTCCACCAAGAAACCAGCCAAGATTCTCTCCCTCACCAGACGCAGAAACCAGTTGCCACTTTCTTGAACAAATCCTAAGGCATATGATCCAACAACAAGTCTGAAGGCTCTCCATTTCCGAGCCTTCTCGTAATCCTTCAGCCCTGCCTCAACCCTGCGATTGCGATTGCGATTGCGATGCTCCTCCTCACCATTTCCTCCTCCACAGAGAGCATCCGCCAAACACCTGGCCAGCACGACTCCATCTTCCAAGGCCGAGCAGCCTCCTTGGCCGAGGTCAGGAGTCATGGGGTGGAACGCATCGCCTGTCACGCAGGTGTTTCCCTTGCAGATGTTTCCGCTCAGCAAGTTTAATGGCGATCTGTATCTTAATGGGGCGGATGCCACACTGCTCAGCTCGCTCTTGTCTATGATTTCTACGACTTGTTCTGGTATTTCAGAGGCTTTCACCTTGCCGAGCACAAACTCTTTCACCATCAAGGCGTCGTGGTGATCGGGGATCGTCTCTTTCTCTCCGTTGGAAGTCCAAGTGAAGAACCAGTAGAGGCTCTTCTCGTCGCAGGGTAGTACCCCTGCTCTGAATCCCTCTCCGTTGTACTGCATGAACTCCGGTTTCATGCCATGGCCGTCGGGGAGGACGGTGAAGCCACGGGCGGCGTGCCGGCCGGAGAAAGTCGGCGGCTTTAGGCCCAGCCATTTGGAGACGGCCGAGTTGATGCCGTCGCAGCCGACGACCACCTTAGCCTTGAGCGTGGATCCGTCTGCCAAGTGGAGGAGCTTCGACTCGCCGGAATCTTCCATGGCGACGACCTTGGATGAGTACCTGATGGTGCCGTGGGGAAGCTCCCCGGCGAGAGCTTCCACTAGGAGGTTCCTCCTCACGCAGCGCACTTCATGTTCCTTGGCCGGTAGTTTCGTGACGAGCGAAGCAGAGGAAGCAGAAGACATGACCACTCTGCAAAGATTAATTTAGCAGGTTAAGTCGGAATTTTGATATTGGAGATCATAGTTTGGTGGGGATGACTTACGCTTGCAGGCGGAGGTGGTGGCGGCGGAGGGAGTCACCCACGCCGAGGGCATCGAGAGCTCGCCAGGCGTTGGTCCATACGGTGAGGGCGAAGCCGGCGGCCCGCAGAGTGTCGGAGGACTCGAGGACGAGGCTGCGGAGCCCCTTCCGGTGAAGCCCGACGGCGACGGCGAGGCCGGCGAGGCCAGCTCCGACGATGACGATCTCCTCGGTATGGTCCATAGGCTCACCGGAGATTGAGTAGGGTGATGTTTCGAGGGAGCTTTATAGAGAGTTGGAGTGAGATTGATGAGGTCAGTGGTGACGGCGTGGTTCAAGGGAGCCGCCAGGCACGGCGGCCGGCCAAATTGGAGGGTCAGATTTGGAGCAGTGATCGATGGCGAGATTGCTTGGCTCCGCGTTACCGGTCAATTTGGTGGGCCCACGGCGGCTAGAGGTTCAATATACCATTAGATTTGGGAATCAGATTCTATGATACTGATATCCTCCGGACGTAACAGACTTATAAAAAAAGACAAAGATTTAAAGTTGACGAAGTCAGACAATTGCGTCGTGACCAATTACAATTTCTCAATTTACCTCCTCACAAATGGTCGTGGGGCCGCTAAGGTGGTGGATTCTATCTTTATGCAGAATAATTAAATTTTTTTACCCCTGGAGCACAGTTGAGTTGGTTACGACGGAACAGATTTATAAAAAAGGATAAGTGTTCGAATCTCAACGAAACCGAACAATACTCATTTCCGTCTTTATAGATCATCGTGCAGTTTCTCAATTTATCTCCTTACATATGGTCGTAGAAGCCGACTGTGTGGGGCATTATAGTGACGGATTTCATCTTTTTTGTAGAAAAAGAACTAATTTTTTTTTATCTGGGACGTGGTTGAATTGATTAATACGGGACAGATTTATTAAAGTAGAAAGGATCGAAACTCGATAAATCCAAGATAATATCTTCTGTGTAGTGATCAACTTTAATTTTTCGATTTATTTTTTCACATATAGTTACAATCCAAACATAAAATTTTCAACTTGATTCATCTAAATCATAATCTAAATTTAAAATTTTTTATATTTTTTATTTTTTAACCGACTTTGAGTTGACCTGTTTAATCTTCAATCCGTCTTGAATTAGATTGGATTCAAAATTCTCAATCTGTCAAGATAGTAGGTCGGTCTATCACATTGTATCATATAATGAATTTTTGATGAATTGATCCACTCAATTATGGATCGATCCATTGGATAATTTTAAATCAGCGCCGTAATTGACTCATGTATTTAAGATTATATTCTTATGTTGAATAATTTTACTCCACAATACTCGAATTATTGGGACAATTATACTGTAGTAAAATTGGATCATCCATCTCCGTCGCTGATTGGATGCTTAGATACCCAATCATCCACCTCCGTCACTGATTGGATGCTTAAATACCTGAATTAATTTTTAAAAAAAATCAGAAAGTTTAAATTAAAATTTTAAATAGAATGAATATTTTAATTCTTCTGTAAAAATGGATGTCCTAACGATCTCACACGATCAAGTTTATGACTGTAAAAAAATAAATCAAGAAATTAAAAATTATAATTAACCACAATGGAAGATAATAACTTCATCTAAATTTAAAGCTTTGGAGTAACTTCTAAATAGGTATAAATTAGATTGTATGAATTAAGAGGAAATTTATTTATTTTTAAAATTAGTAAGATAAAATTTAGATACTTTATTTATAAAAAAAAATTAAATCATATTTTAAAATGGATCAGCATTCGTACGTTAAAATGGAAGAGTTAATGAATTTGTCAAAGACGAATACAAATTATCAACTTTATTTAAGCGAGATAAATTCAAGGGATTTTTGTTAAAAAATATATAATGTTAGAATAAAGGTACTTTGTATGAAAATAAGAATGAATGTAGCTTTGATATATAAAAATTTATGGGTGCCAATAAAGCCGTCAAAAATCTATTATCCGGTAGGTCAGGAGTGGGCCAGCCTACTAGCCTGGACTGGGAAATTTTAAATAAAATCCAACCTAAAGGGGTTATAAGTTAAGCTCGTCAGTCCACAAACTCATTAAAAAACTTTAAAAAATAAAAAATATTAAAATTTTTAAATTTGAGTTACAAATTACATAAGCTAATCTACGAGCTTATTAAATTTTTTATTTTAATTTTTTTTTTCAACCCATAAGTAGTCTTGACCATGATTCAGAACCATCGGTTCAATGATTCTTGACCTTTAACCTTAACCATTGAAGGTAGTTATAATTCACAATTTTGTTCATGATTTGTGTCTATTACCGTTTTTGATGGGGCAATTCACTAAAGTTCTAAATTTAATAGGTTAAAAAAATAAAATATTTATACATAAGAAGGAAAATAGATTGTAAAATTAGCTTTAATAGAAAAAAATAGTAACAAACTACTATCCCCTTTGATATAAAATGCAAATAGAAAGAATATATCGACAACTTAAAGATAAAGCTTCATCGTAGGTTCTCAATTAGAGCCTATCGTAGTAGTAGTACATGCATGAACAGAATAGTAGAGAAGTAGAAAGTGTTGAGAGAATTGATTGTTAAGTTTCGGATCACGAACAAAATAATAGCGAAGTTCATTGAGAGAATTGATTGTTAGTTTCATAGGTATAGACTACATCCAATCAATTAAATAATGTGAGTTGATTAATCCTTCTAGGTGATTGAACATTCTCTTTCCATGTGTGCTCCGATTTGATCTGAGTGATCCAGTGAAATCCACTTATCTGATCGATTGATCCACTTGATGAGGCGGCTGATCCACAAGAATTTCATTCGTTGTTTGATTCGATCTTATTCGATCTACAATTGTCATAATTGGTCGATCAACTGATCCTCCTGATCAGTCGACTGAACGTATGTTTCCTTCTTTCTTGAATCCGGTTCTAAACTATGTCATTCTTCTTGGATCGATCGATTGAACCACTAGTTCGATCGATCAAACCCTTTAATTTTGGAGGACTTTTTTTCTGTAAAATAAAGTTAGCATAATAGACAAAATAGAAATCTTGCAAAACATAGTAAGAAACATATATACGCATGAATTCATCTAACAATTAAATTATCTATCTCAATTTGGAACTCCGAGTTAGTTTCTTAGTCTGATCATCACCTAAGTATTTTGTCCCAACTAGAACACGTCCTCACTGTCTTTCAATCTAATAGAAGTAGTAATATAAAATATTATACTTTAATAGACCAAATATGCTGGTCCGATTGACCGCATAATTGATCAAAAATTTTTGTTTTGGTCACACTTGCTTGGAGTTTACTCTTCTATGACTTCTCACTACCTAATGTTCACTCCCTTAAGATTTTCATTTTTCTTGGAGTTCGCTTGTTCAAGACTTCTCACTATCTAAAGTTCACTCTTTTAAAATTTTACCTCTTGCCAAACATCCAGTCACCCTTGACTTGCTTGATTTTTTTTTTATCAAGTATTCGATCAACCTTAACTTATTTGGACTTTGTCCTTTGACAGTCATCCAATCAACCTTGATCTAATTGGACTTTACTTTACTCTAGTTATCCGATCAACCTTGACTTGACTAAACTTCTTATTTGACCAGGTCAATCTTAACCAAACTCTATTGTACATATTGTCAAACAAATATTAAAACCTTAGAGGTCGATTACACAAATAGAATAGTCCCGTCAAAAAAATTTAAGATAAATAATTTAAAAAATTATTTTTAAGAAAATTAGAATTAACTGAAATAGAAAGATAGAATAAATTAATTAATATTGAGCTACATTATTAATATTACTAAATATTATTAAATCAAAAATTATAATTAAAAATTATAAAAAATTTAATGAAACGTCGGTTCGTCGGTTCATCGAGGCCATGGGCCATTACGGGTTGGGCCTGTTGAATCGAGTCAACGGGTAACCCGTCCATTGACCCAGTTACGAGTCTCGGTCAGATCCGATTCTTGACTTGAGGTCTCATGGGCCAATCCTATCCCGCCATAGGCCGGCACGCTTGAACCTATAACCCGCATGGGCTGAAAACTAATTCGTTTAAATTATTTGATGGGACAGATCAACTCAACAAGTACAATTCAAATAAGATTCTTTTAATTAGATGTGTTTACTGGAAGATAATAAATAAATATTATCCATTCATGAATTTTTTATATTTTTTTATTAAACGAATATAAATATGTTTTATAAAATTGAATATTAAACTTGTTCAATGCGTTTACAGTCTGGTTGACCACTCTTATATGCCTATTTGATTCAATCAGTCTTACTTAGCTCGATAAACCCAACCGTTATAATCATGTCATCTGTCTTGTGCCCTCACTAACTAGATCATCGATCTCAACCAACTTGCCTTGCTCACTTGAGTCGATTAGTCAACCTAGCGCGCTCGACTCAACCAAAATCGGATTGTTAAATCACTTGAGCTAAACAATTCACTTGATTAGCCTAACCAATTTGATTAACTTAATTAGTATCTTTAGCTAGTCAACTCAATTGATGCACCCAATTTATCCAAATCTAATATATTATTTGAATAATCTAATAAATTAATATTAATTTAGTTATTATAAATTTAAAACTACTATATATGAAATAATTTTATATAAAAATATTTTTTATCAACCTAATAAAAATTATTTATTCTTGACGAAAATCATTTTAATTTAATTAAAATCACTTAAAATTATTGTAACAAATATGTCATAATTATTACAACCGTATATCAACTATTATAGAAGCTAACTATTACAATAAATTTAAAATAATTTTAACCAAATTAAAATGATTTTGATCATCAATTTTGACCCAATTAATAAAAAATATTTTAATATAATAATTTTGACTAAATTGAACTAAAAAATATTAAAATAATTTACATAAAAAATAATTTACATTAACACATAATAGAAGTTTAATATATTGTAAGAACTATAAACTTTAACCATTCTGGTAAATATATGATAATTATTATAACACGTTATTTTAAAATAAAAATATTTTTGAAATAAAATATATTAAAAAATATTTTTAGAAAGGAAAATATATTAAAATATTATTTAATGAACACTATGAACAAAAAAGAGTGATCTTTTTAGTTTTTGCCTTGTATGATTCTCCTTGCTCCATGAACCCTTTGAAAAATCTCAATCTACAATAAAAACCTAGTACTTAGTTTACCTAACCTATTAGGTTTATTTTGCCAAGTGTTCAACTCTGAATTAACCCACTTTGGACTTCACTTACCTAGTTCCCAACTAGATCTTCTGTCGCTTAGCCTTACTAGGACTTACTCCGTCTAAGTCTCAACCAGATCTTCCATTATTTAGCCTCGCTAGGACTTACACTGCTTGATTTTCAATTAGATCTTTCACTGTCTAGCCCTACTAGAATTTTCACTGTCTAGTTTTCAATCAGGACTTCCATTCCTTAGTCCCACTAAGACATTTAATTAGTTGTCAAGTATCCGATCCTACTTGGATTTTTTACTCATTGCCAAGCTTCAAGTCAACCACGACTTGCTTAGATTCTACATTTAACTCGATCAACCTTGATCAAATTATTTGATCACCCTTGGCCAAACTCCCTTAAACATATTATTCAAACTAAATCATTAAAATCATGTAGGCTTATTGCTGTATATGTGCGTGTGCATATGTGTTGGATTAAGTCTCCATTAAATGAGTTGGCATGTTAATTACTAACACAATTTTATCATTGTAAACAAACTCATTAAAATGATCTAATTTTGTGTTTTAATTACGAGTTGGTATTATTCGATATGGATTCATATGTGTAGAACTTGTTATCTCGTTACCATTAGCATTGATGGAATGTTGATGGGGTGTGGACCATAGGAGAGGTATTCTTACGGCTATCTTGCTTTCCCCATCGAATCGAGATTTCAGAATTATCACCCTGGCACTTATGGAAGATCAAGCCTTGTAGTTAATTCGCTTTGATCTTCAGGTTCTTCTAGTGACAAAGAAGATGAGAATGTCTCTGGATTCAAGTGTGGATATTATAATTTTCTTTTAAATCTTCTGTTGCTTTTCAGTTTTGTATATTTGTTGTAAATCTCCTAGAAGATCCTGTGTTGGATCATTTGAATCGCTTATTGATTTGTATGCGACTGCGCGATCTTAAGGAGGGATTGAATCTCAACAAGTGATGTCATAACCACAGGTTAGGTTGTCGCTGGTTTTATAACATTAGGATGTGTGTTTAATTTTCGAGGATTTTGATCCGAGTGCATGTGTTTTGCGTTAGATTTTGATACAACACATTTATACATGCATTTTGATCCTAGGGTTAGGAATCCTAGGATTTGGGCTGATTTTGTGTTTTTCACATTTTTTTCCACGAAGAAAAGCAAAGAACAACAACATAACGACTGCCTTTTTACAAAAACGGTTGCATTTAATCCATAAAAGCTGAACAACATCATCATTAACAATTGACTGATGCATTCATTCAGTCAATTGTTGTGCCTAAAATCTAACACATAATGTTTTAAACTTGATTGGGGCACTTGACTAAACATGATCAATCGATTGTTATACCGACCAATCGACTATTGGGCCCCAAGTACATACAAAATGTTTTCAACACAACTGGAGCATTCGACTGCTTCAAACAATCGACTGCCATGAAGGACCAATCTGTTAGAACCGATGGAATCAAAATATCCCCACAATGGTATGATATTGTCCACTTTAGGCCTAAGCCCTCGTGGCTTTGTTCTTGGGCTCTTCCCAAAAGGTCTCATTCCAATTGAGATATTTTTCATCCTTTTAACTTCATGATCTTTTCCATGTATTTTAGATGTGGGACTATGTTTGCACCCTTGCAACCCAACAATCCCCCCTCAAACAAAGGACCACAGCCCCCCCCCCCCCCCAACGTCATTTTGATATCTGAATCCTCGATCCACCAGGACTTTTTGCCCCTCGGTCCACCCGACCTACTAGGAATTTCCACCTAGCCGCAGCTATGACTTTTTGCCCCTCGATCCACCCTACCTACTAGGACTTCCCACCTAGTCGCAACTAGGACTTTTTACCCCTCGGTCCACCCGACCTACTAGGACTTCTCATCTGGTGTCTGGTCCTCTTGATTCAGACACGGGAGCACCCACTTCCTTTGTTTAAGGTTCAAACCACATGGTTAAATCTGGATCATGGCTCATCCGACGGTTAGTCCGGTGAAGAGCGGTCTCGCTCTGATACTGCTTGTTAGTACCGATGGAATCAAAATATCTCTACAATGGTATGATATTGTCCACTTTGGGCCTAAGCCCTCATGACTTTGTTCTTGGGCTCTCCCCAAAAGGTCTCATACCAATGGAGATACTTTCCATCCTATTAACCCCATGATCTTTTCTATGTACTTTAGATGTGGGACTATGTTTGCACCCTTGCAACCCAACACAATCGACTGCTATGTTTAGATCCAACACACTGTAGGATCTTGTAACGCGCTAAAGGAGGGGTGAATAGCGCGTTGTCGCTTTTTCGCTCGTTCGTTTCTATCAAAATAACTTAATAGCGGATTAGTAAAGGATGTAGGGGACTCGCAGATTTACTTGGTTCTTAACCCCTTAGGATTCAGACGTCCAAGGCTTATGTATGGAAGGCGTCCGTCCACTAGTGGTCTGCTTTCTGAATGTTGTTCGAAGGCGGAGAAACCCGTCTTATAGTCCGTATAAATAATAATAATAAACACAAAGTAAGACAAGTAATAAGAAACTAAACTAGACACTTGGTTGCCGATCTGGAAGTCCTGAGCGTCGCGCACTCCTCCTGGATCTTCCTCGATTGCACGTGTCTGACCCCATTCACGTTCAGAATCGCCACTAGATGAGAGGGATGGCTTGTATCGGATTGTACTGGTTGTGCACGCCCACTCTCCTTTTATAGCACCTTCCGATCGACTGGAATACATCTCAGGTTGACCCCACGTAGACCGTAATCCTCTTTCTCCGCAGCTGACTTGGCCTTTCGATCGGCTGGAACTACTATTCAGGTCGACTCCAATTTGACGTGGCGGATCTAGATAAACTTCGGCTTCCGTAGCTTTTATCCACCTCTGGTCGACTGGAATCAACATTCCGATCGACTGGAACTAGTTGACTTAAGTTTGACCTGAGTTGACCCCGGACTTGATTTAGCTGTCTTTGTTTACTTCACCTCTGCTTTCTCCATCTTGCTTCCAGCTCCTGGTTCCTGCAAGACAAGCATACAAATAAATAAAACAACTTAAACCTTACTTTGTGGGTCTAACTTCAGATTTCTATCGAAATCCTAGGTTAGTTTGATGTCTACTGTTCCATTCCGGGAACGCGCCCTTACCCACTCCACTCGGGAGAAGTTTTGCCAATAAGTCCTCCAGACTTATTGGACTTCCCACTTAGCCATGGTCCTCGGCCCCCAGGACTTTGCTACTGTGACTCGGTCCTCCAGACCGCCCAAACTTCACCAACCCTCTGGTCCTCCTGACCGTACCCGATTGGACTTTGGTCATGCTTCCTGATCCTCCGACACTGCATGGACTTGCACCTGATGCACTTGACCTGCTAAGACTTCTACCTGATCCTCAAAATCAGGACTTTCCTTTCCCTAGCCTATAACTAGGACTTTCCCTTGCCTAGCCTACAACTATGACTTTCCCTTGCCCAATCTTCCAGATCAGGACTTCCACTGTCTAGTCTAATCGACTAGGACTTCTCTCATTCACATGCAAACATCAGGTCCTGTTTGGATCAACCCTTGGTCAAACTGACCAGACCCTGGTGTATTGTCAAACACGTAAACTCTAGGCAAGATCTAGTACTTCTTGCGCCAACACACACTAAGTTTAGCAATCAACTACAACACTTGACTACTAGTTTAGCAATCAACTATGACACTCAATTGTTGTGTTAAGATCAAGCACAGTAAAAAATCAGTCGACTACAACACTCGAATAGTAGTTTATCAATCGACTACTAGACTCGACTACTACTATGAGGTCATATACAATGTTGGGTTTCCTAGGGTTTCTTATGAATCTATTTGCACATATGTTACCAAATTAAGCTAATATTATCACCAAAGTGAGAATTATTAGATAGATTTGGTATATTTTTGTGTGGATATATGTATATCTATGTTAAGAGTGATTGACCTAAAGGAAAGTCAGTCTTAGAAAGGAAGACATATTATGTGCTTGGCATCTCATAACATTTATATGTATATATTTAAGTTTGCTTTTATTGCATGTCAATATATACAAATGTGCTTGGCATCCCCACATTTGGAATTAGAGCAATTACTTACATAAGTGTCATTAGTAAGGTTGTATATGAAGTTCCAATGTAAGACTAAAATCTCATATGAAGCAACTACTTTTCTCTATGCATTTGTTCACAATATACATGCTTATGAAACAATATAAATCAACCATCTAGCCATAAAACTCCCAATGTGAGACTAAAATCTCATGGAGTCTCTTCCTTCTATCCACCTTTTTTCTATTCACATTTTTATAACAATAAGTTGTTGATTTGATGAATGTAATTCGACATATAGATAAAGTTATGAATCGAGAATCTTCTGAATAGATTCAAAAGAATCGATTAAGGCTTGTAGCAACAATTGAGAGCATCTATTGACTTAGTTTGCAATCGTGATAATTTTATTGAGATGCTAAAACTTTTGAGAAAATAGAATGCTAGTATTGATGATATTATCTTAGAGAAAGCTCTGAGAAATACAAAGTATACCTCACTAGAATTTCAAAAAAAAATCCTGCATATTATTGGTATAGAGTCAAAAATAAAATCCATGATGAAATTAGAGATTTTAAGTTTTATATTTTAGTGGTTGAAGTGAAGGATGTATCTAATAAAGAATAGAGGACTATAATTTTGAGATTTGTAGCTATCCATGATTTTTTACAGGAGTATTTTTTCCAAATTGTGCATATCATGACACCACAGTTGCAACACTTAAAGAAATATGTGATGCCACTAGATATAATCTAAAATTTTATAATATGCGAGGTCAAGAGTATGATGGTGCTCACAACATATGTGGTGATTTTAATAGATTACAAACTTTATTTCTTAAAGATTGCCCCCATGCATATTATGTATATTGCTTTGCCCACCGACTCCAGCTAACGTTAGTTGTAGACAAAACTTAACCAGAGAGTTATCAACTATTATCAATTTTGTATTTTAGAGATCTCTATATGGCTTTTCTTTTCGAATATGACAACTATTATCAATCTTGTTACATCTTCTTCCAAACACATTACTGAGTTACCATCTGCTCAAGTCAATGAAATTGCACGTTCTGTTGTTATGGTGAAAGTGAGACTGGACGAGGAGCTAATCAGAGAGTAGGAACTATTCGTTGGAGCTCCCATTTTGATTATATCTGCAGTTTAATAGATATGTATATAATGCAACTATTAATGTGCTTGAAAGCATTATTATTGATGATTCCTCTACTTCGATGCATAGGGAAGTTGGTGGTTCCTTAATAGTGATGAAGTCTTTTGATTTCATTTTTATTTTACATTTGATGTATAAAATTATGAAGTTTCCTTACAATAAAAATCTCTTGATATCATAAATGTAATGGATTTGGTCTCTACGACTAAAGCACTTCTTCTGACATTGAGAAATAATAATTTTGATATTCTTCTTTCATGTGTCAAATCATTTTGCACAAGATTGAAAGTTGATATACATAGATCAGTGCTTGTTATAAGCATTCTAGTCGTTCATGCCCGCAAAAGGATACCATCACAGTTGAACATCACTTTCATTATGATATATTTAATATTATAATAAAATTTTAGTTAGAAGAGTTAATCTCTAGATTCAGTGTTGAGACAGTAGAACTTCTTGTGCTTAACTTTGCTTTTGATCCAAAAGATTATTTTAAATGGTTTGATATTGACAAGATTTGTACTCTCATCAAGAAGAAATGCATAATTTGAAGTGTCAGCTACAATATTATGAGTTTGATGTAGTTTGCATGAGAATTTTCAAAAAATGTCCACTATCTCAGAATTGTGTGAAAGGTTATTTGAAACAAAAAAGTTGCAATACTATAATTTGATTGACAAGTTAATTCGTCTAATTTTAACGGTATATGTTTTCATGATAACTACATAAAATACATTTTCAACTATTAAGCATGTTAAAACGTTTCTTCATAGTATAATAGGAGAGAACTTTATGATAGATTTTATGATTATTTATATTGAGAGAGAGTTTGCTTCAAATATCAACTTAGATTTTATAATTGATGAATATTATACTATGAAGAATCATAAATCATAACTTCAATAATATGAATATGTCTATAGATCATCTTTGTATCTTTTAATTAAGAAATATTTAATTTGATCATTAATATTAAATAATTAATTTTAAAAATATTTATTTATTTAAAATTAATTAATTTCTTGTAGGAGGATAGAGATATAAAAGATTACATTATGAAAGTTTTTAAATTTTATAAGTTTCATAGTAAAAATATTGAAGATCTGGTCAACGAGAAAGTTTTGAGATTACGATGAATAGTAAACATGTATTTTAATTGTTATATATTATTTTGATTTTTTGTTAAAAAAAATAGTCCGAGTAGAGTTCTTGTCCATAATTTACTAGAATTAAATACTTTTAAAATTATCAATATACTTATTTACTTTCTAAAGTACTCTTTTTCTCCAGCCGTAATATATTAAAATTGCAGATCAATTTTGCAGTAAACCGATCGCAATTTCATAACATGACATAGGAGAGAAGAGATCTATTAGATTTTCAGTTTCAGGTTGTTGGGTATGAAACTGTGTTGTTGCCCTCGGCCGATGTGAGGCCGGAGAAGTCGCCGGTCAGCACATCGGTGACGGAACGACGACAGAGGAGAACATGATCCCGATCTTGTGACTGGCACTGTAAGAGTGCTGTAAATTTGTTCTTGTTATGATGTTGGTACTTTGTGTTGCAAGTCGAATAGTGTTTGTTAGCAATCCATTTGCTAGATCAATAAACATAGAGATCTATCTAGTGTCAAATGAAGATAATCTAAATTATAACTAATTAATCCAAAACATAACCAATTGTGTGGACTTGTAAAACTTAAACTATTACTTAATATATTTGTAATCAGTACAATAGAACCTATTTTTTTAAACTTGTGGGATGATCGAGCAGCCTCCTTCATGATAAAACCATTCCAACCTACAAAAAATTAGAAACAAAGTAGAAATGACAACATAACTAAAGAAGAGAGCCCCTAACAAAGTAGAAATTGCAGCTAAAAGTAAAGAACAATCAAATTCTACCACATTTGTAGGCATTTGTTGTGCCAATTCATCAAGGCCCATCAGCTGATTCCATCTGCAGTCCATCATATAAATCTATGAACAAGAATAGGTTATTGCCATTGACACCCTGCTTACTGAAACTTTTTAAGAAAAAAAATGGGAGGGAAAGTACCTATCTGATGATATACTGAAATTGTATAGCATTCATTAGTCGAGAAGTTGAAGACAAATTTTTTACTCCCAGCAGAATGTGGAATAGGTAAAAGAGTGAAGCGAGCAGAAACTTACTCGGGGTTGATAGTACGATTCCGTAGTGCATTTGTTCATAGCTGCCCGAAGACTTTGAACTGTCATTTGAACGATATGCGCCTTGTGTTTGATTCAGCGGAGATGCCAGAAAATGACCTTCTGGATCCAGGTGCATATAGTTGTCCATGCCGACAAGCATGCATTCTTGGTGGTAGTTGTTGGGTCTTGGTTTCTTTTCATCTACTAGGGATTCCTCATCTGCCTCAACTTCAGATTCAGTATTACTTGCTAAAGCAGCCATCTGCTTTCGCTTCAGCCGTGCCCTCCTATTCTGGAACCAATTATAGACATTAGATTCTGAGATCTGACCATGTTGAGATAGCTCAGTTGTTATATGCTTTATCTTCTGTTTGCTTGGAGTCCCATTGCCTTCGTTAAACATAGCCTCGAGAAGCTGTAGCTGCATAGTCGTTGGAGTCCATCGCTGCCGCGCAGTGAGTTTCTGACTACTGGATGCCATCAGGGGATCGCCATAGAGGCCTCCCAGCCGCATTCCTAAAACAACCACCAATAAGCATATAGAAGCTAAATAAACTAGAGCAACAGATCATTGTTCATATAAATCTGAAATGCAGTTATAGTAACAATTAAATCATGTAGTTGTCGGTCCTTTCAACTTTTTTTCAGTAAATGATCAACAATATAGAAGCGACAAGAGATATCCGTACAACATACAAGTTGATGAAAATTAAAAATTATATTAACTCAAAACTTATACAATACATGAGATCGTAACCCCTTTATATAGATTATTAACACAACTTATTTTTCATACAATAACAACTTTTTCATTAAAAACTCTACTATGACCCATAATTTATGGAATCATGATTAACCTATTTTTAGGAATAAACATCATTCTCAGCTTGGATGCAATAGTTTGAAATACTAAATTACTTGCACCTCTTTAGTAAGTATTTCTACAAGTTGTCCATGTGTAGATATATAAAGGGTACAAACCAACATGCTCTTTAGTTTCTCCTTTATGAAGTATCTCTCAATTTCAATGTGTTTTGTTCGATCATGTTGTACCATATTGTGAGCTATGTTAATTGCAGACTTATTATGACCATTCCAATTGATCTTTAAGTCTTCTAAGATATTCTTTAACCAAAACAGTTCTCACACACCTTGAGTCATTGCTCAGGATTCTGTCTGTACAAGACCATGCTACCACATCTTGTTTCTTGCTCTTATACTTTTATCCTAATAAGATGAAACACGTGGAAATACTAAGATCTATTGTTTATTAACCTTTTTCTGACTTTAACTTTTACTCTATAAAAATTAGAGTTGGCTGAGAATGAATGTTGGATTACTTAGAGACCTCATGAGTTTGGATAAGAAGTTCCTTCAATCCTTTACACAACTCCTAAATGGATTTCCCATTAGTGGTCCAATCTAATTCTAGATGGAGTCAGTAGACACAAATTTAGCAGTGGTAGTGAAAAATAATTAAGAATTCTTGATACTCTTTCATACAATCTCTTCTTCAATCCTAGGAGAAAATGGATTATCTTTTAGGAACCTCTAGATGCTTTCAACATCTGATTTTCGTTGTTGTAAATCTGAGAATTGACTCTCGCTATTTTTTCACAAGGTTACTTAACCATAAAGGTGCAATATCCGGTAGTTGACCTCCTGTCAAGAGGTCAACCACTGACCCAACATAATTAACATTTGTATTTGGCTCTAACACCAAACCTCCATTTCTTTTAAATAGAATTTCTTGGTGTTCTTTTTGAGATATAGTAATTCTCGGTGAGCTACTTGAAGATGAGCTTCTTTTGGGATATTGTAATTCTCTTATCTACGGTGGCATCTTTCATTGTAACTTTCAAAATTTTGGATCTATTCAAGTACTTGCTGGCTTGCGTGTCTCTTTAAGGAGATCTTTATATATTTTTGTTGGAAGATAAAAATATCTTACTTAGAGTAAGCCACCTCAATCTCAAGAAAGTATATTTGATTTCAAACATCTTTGCTAAACATTAACTTAGAAAGTGTTTCTTCTCATCAACATTTCATGTCACTATTATATCATCAATATACACTTACGAGCGTAGTGGCTTACATTAAAGGAGAGTGTTTAATAAACAATGCATGATCCCCTTGGTTTTATTTATATCCCATGTCAATCATAACTCTCGCAAATCATGATTACTTAAGTCCATATAAGACTTTCTTCAATTTACATAAAGTATGAGCATCCAAATTATATTGCAGAAACAATCATATGATCTTGTGGTCAAAAGTTTGAGTTGTGGAAATATCCTCTTACAATACAGGGTAAGGTTGCGTACTTGGGACCCACATTGACGAGAGTTTCGTGCATCGGAACTGCCCTTTTATGAGCATCCAAATTATCTCCATATAAATTTTTTCCTTAGTTTTCTGTGCAAAAATACATTCTTGACATCAAACTATTATAACTCCCAACTATAACTAATTGCTAATAATAGTAGAATTTCTAAAAGTATTCATTTTTGTAATTGAAGTAAAAGACTCTAATAATCAATCCCATAGTTTTGAGTATAGCTCTTAGTTACAAATCTTGTCTTACTCTCTATTAGTCTATCTGCTCTATATTTCATTGAAAATTCTACACTATTATATCTCATAATTTATGAAATCATAATCCCATGATTTATGAAATATTTTTAACCTAATTTTTAGGGATATATGATGTGGCAAAGATGGTTGGGACCACGTGGCGAGCCTAGGACTCGATCAACGGAAAGCCAAGTCAACCCAACTCACGACCGAGCTCGGATCAATCTAGTAGACCGAAAGGTGGAGCAACGTAACCATAGTTTGACCTGAGCTATGTTCGATTGGAGACTCGGCCAAAGGGGCGAGCGAGTGGGGGAAATGGTGTCGACACATTCTGAGGACGTGGGCGAACGTGCGGGAAGTACACAGAATGCCCGATAAGGATTCACCCCACTCTCCCAAGCTGGTATAAAAGGGTGCCCGTGCACACGAGCACAAGTATGCACACAATACATTTTTTTCTACTAGCCTACTTTTTCATCTTCTTCTTGTCTTTGTCAGAGCTTGACTTAAACGTCGGAGGATTTTAGCCAAAGTCCATCTCGGCCTCCCTTCTAATCCTTTTCGATGTACTCAATTCTCCTAGAGCATTTGTCATTGTCGTAGACCTTCGCCTGAGCCGAATGTGTTCTCACTGGGTGTCCCAAAGCCTTTTTATTGCTCGATTCACCAAGAGCCGACCCGATAGCAGCCAACCTGACTCACATCTGACCTACCAGAAGTACTCTACTTCGACTAGCCAGTCAACCCAACCTAACCTAGCCCATCTTATCCCTTGATCTCAACCGGATCAATATACATGATTACAAAATCATATTTTCCCACAAGCTTCAACTCATTTATTGCTTTGTTGAAATAAGGTTTGTGAATGCTCAATCAAGTCAAATCAGGCAACAAAGAAAATGTAAAGTTAATGTCGAAACGAATGATTATTTACTCCACTGGAGTACACAGACATCTACACATTTTGTTCATCAATTTAATAATTACAATTTACGAAAATTCTGTCCAAGAAATCCTTACTGTGTAATTCAATGTGTTGTTAATAGGGAGTAGATTAAACCCAATGCCTAACATAGAACACTTCAGGATTCCATCTTGAGCTAAGTGTAAATTGGGAATCAGAAGAAACAAAAAAAAAATACATATAATTTTTCATTTTTCTATTTGCTGTTTCATCTTCTGATATAGCACTACCACAGTTAACTCAAAAATAGGAAAAACATAAATGTACAAGTATTAAGATGATAATTTTATAGATATGTCGATAGCTGAAACGTAGTTTCTCATTTTCAACTCCTACTGAACAAATAAATAAAAATATAAAAGGATCAGCAGACAAATAGAAAAACGATGTGAACCATCCATACATAGGGAGACAGGAAACTAGGATGCTCTATTCACAAGCACAAAATCAAATTGAGATAATTTTCAGCATTGTTAATGCATAACACCAAGACCCATTTTTTTCTTCATCCCACTCTCATGCTCATAAATTTTATACAGATTATTATATTAAGTCATCTGACAGAACAAAGTCAGTATGTATAGCAACCAAAAGTTATCAGATCTATCACGATGCATTCCTCAACAAATAAGAACCTAATGTAACATTATCAGAGCATCTGAAAATAATAGCATATTCACGAGAGAAAAAACAAATAAGTTCACTCTTTGTGCCACCCTCTTGGTCCATGAGTTTCTTCTAGGTTCTCCTTAAGATCATTCTAGATGTTTTTCTAGAATCTTTTCATCATAAAATTATCTAGTCAGACATGTAATGTACACGGTTTAAAAATTATTTCCTTTTCAAAGATATGAAATCAGAACGCAATGGAATAAAAAATAATCATACAAGGATTTACTTGGTTCACACTCCTAGGGTGCTATTCCAAGACCTGCGATCCGTTAGGTGGATCGCTCTTCAAAATACCACTAGATCTCCTTTCCGAATCAGATATGGAGGCAAAAAAACCTCTTACAATCAAGAAGATTACAATAAATGATTATTGTGACTCACAATATGATATGCAATAAAAATAAAAGTTACCAAATCAAATACGATGAAGCTCGATGAAATGAATGAACTTGAAAAGCCTTCGAGCGCAGAGGAACATAGCTTGAGAGACTTGAACGCTTTGATTGATTGAATATTGATGATTCTGAGTCTCGGCTCGAGGTGTTTTTATAAAAAAATTTCGGTCAACCGATAAGTCGTTTCGGTCAACCGATCAAAATCTTATCCCATTGAATCCACATTCAAATCTGTCTTTCGATCGACAGATCAATAGTAACGGTCAACTGATCATTATCTACGCCAACTTCCCATCCAAGTTCATTTGCCGATCAGATCGATATCCCGCTCAATCTGTTGATCAGATTGTGTTTGATTAACCAAACAACAGTACCGATAGATCGATCCTCCTTCAATCTTATCTTCTGCCACGCATCATACTCCACTTATCTAATGTCACGTCGACTCAATCTGCCACCTCAGCATCGGTCCATCGAACCCACCTGTTCGGTCGCCCGAACCATCCGATCGATCGATAATCCTTTACGGTTGACTAAAAAATTGATTCCCGCAAAACAATGTTAGCACAACACAAATAATATGACAATGCATGTTCTATTAGTTTGACAGTAAAAATTGTTTGCTGTGGATTTCAAAACTCATATTGATTTTTTAGTCGGATCAACACCTAGTTATAGGACTGTCCTTGTCCAAAGTTTGAGACATTCCTCACAGCCTTTTGTTCAGAAAGAACTCTCCTAAACTTATCTTGCTCACCTAGCCAAACATCCGATCCTACTGACCAGTTTGGACGTCCTCTACTTAATGTCCAATCGACTCACCAGGGCTTTCTTCTACTTGTCAATCCTACTGAACCATCAAGTCTGTTCTGCCAATTGTCCGATTCATCAACCCATCTGGTCTTCCTTTGCTTGGTGTTCAGTTCATTTGATCCACTAAGACTTTCCTACTTAATGTCCAGTCCTCTTGACCCACTAGGACTTTCCTTATTAAGTGACTTGCACACTCAACACCCACATCATAATCTCAAGGCTTAACTTTAAACCTTTTACTATCATCAAAACACAAGTTCGATTATTTGGTGTTGTCTACACCAGCAAACCTCTCTTCCCTTACTCATAATCATTCTCAAAAATAGAAAACCCTCATTATTTACTATTCTCTCAAGCCCTCTCAATCTCTTTTACCTTCATTTGTGTCGGTCTCTAGCAAATTAGGCTTACTTAGCTACTTTGCGCAAATGAGTGCTGCTAATTAAGTTGTCGAAGTGTTGTATAGATGACTACTAAAAAAGAGCTCATGAAAAATGTTCCTAATTTGTACTATGATAGTTGATACAATTACACAAAAGGTTCTCAAAAAAAAAGAAGATAATGCTGTTGTTCAATAACTTGCTAACCGACCAGAGTGTTTGAGAAACTTTAAAAAATTGCATCTTGTTGAATAAGAGTAAAGCCTTGTATCCTAAAATTAGTTATTTCAAAGGTGACACATCCTCTAATATAAAGATAATAGACCACTGTACTTGTCCATGTGGGACTAATAGGAGTGAAGCATCCTAACTTCAAAAATCATCCTCATGTTATGTTATGTCAGGGTCCATTTTGTTCCAATATGGCCTTTCATTTGAGAGGAGACCGAAGATATATCGATACAATGGATCAGTGTACTTGTTCATGTGGAACTAATGAGTGTGGAGTTCAACACATCTTTCAAGAAGCCATAAACTGAGAAGAATTAATGATGATCCACCAACAGTCCAGCACACTAAAGAGCAAAACATATCACAACAAGAATGGTAGCAGTTTTAAGTATTGACCAAACATTAAAAAAAAACTAAGAAAGTGCATAGATAAGAATAAATTGAGAGAGAAATTTTCAATTAAAGCTTAATTGCCCAAAATTTGGATGAGCAAGATTGACTCGACAAATAACTTCTGTACACAACAATTAGGCAATCTACAAACATGAAATTTGCCACTCCAAGAAGTTCGTATCAAATAATTATCATAAGGTTTTGTTAGAATTTATTGCAGCCATATCATACATCAACCTTCATCTTTTTTTTTTTGTTTTGCCAAAGTAATGGAATCAACCAACTCAGATCACTCATGTTGAAGCTAAGATGCTATCAACCCATTAGTTTTACATGAACAAGTCATTTGGGGATGAAATAAATGTCTCCCCAATTCATGAGGATGTGTCGAAGCTAGAATACTCCATGCCTGTTAGTTCTAGATGAACAAGTGTGGTGGTCCATCATTAGTTCAAATCACGCATAGAATGCATTCTTGTAGCAAATCAAAGATGATGTCCAGGCAACTTTGTGAAGCATCTTCCTCGATTATGTTATCCAAAAATAATTGCAGTTTACCAAACCAAAAGAAAAAGGGGAACTGAAGCTAAAAGTAAGTACACACAAGAAAATCTTACTTGAAATAATGTAGGCCGTCATTAATGTCCGTCTCTTATCGAAAGGGATAGTGAGACAGTAGGTTCAAAAGCATCAATGCGCATATAGTGTTATAACAATTATTATCAACAAATGTCAATGATCGTACAATAAAGAGTAGCATAAATAAGCCAACAGAAAGAATAATTCCAAGCTATTTTCCACATGAAGAAGAGTGGCTAACCGGCGACGGAGTCGTGGTGAGCGGTGATGGCCTTGTGCATCTCGACTAGCTGCTCGCAAATGGTGGCGTATACGGCGATCTGACGGCGGAGGACCTCCAACTGCTCGTCCGTCATCACCTTCACATACAGAGCGCCTTCACCAATCCCTTCTCCTCCACTTCCTCCTCCTCCTCTAGCTTCCCCTGACTCATATGACGTAGAAGAAGCCATCTCCCATGCCGCTCTCCGCGCCGCCTCCATCAAAATCCCATCTTTATCTTTCTCCCTCGTCAAGAACCCACCTTTCCGACTTGTGGCTCCCGACGATGCCTCGCCGGTTAGATATCCGCACAAAAGAGGGCAAAAAGCGGCGTCGCGAGTGGAAGAAAGGAAGAACTGAACAAAAGGAAAGAGCTTTGTTTCCTTAATCGCCTAAAGCAGGCGCTACAACCACAGAAGGAAAGCGAAGAGGCGGGGCGGCGAGGGGATTGGGAAGGAGGCGATCAAAGGAATTGGAAGGGATAGAAAAGGGATGCAAGAAGAGAAGAGAGGCGGAGCGCTGGAGTGGGCAGAGAGCGACCTCGAGGAATGATGAAGACGACTACTTTCACAGACTCACACTTCTCATAGCTTCTCATTCTGCTCCAAAAATAAAAATTAACAAAAATAAAATAAAATAAAAAAGAGATTTTTAACAAAGAAAATTATTATTAGTAGTACTATTATTATTTTATTTTCATTTTGTACATATCAGGTCACATCTTTCAATTTCAAGTCCAATTTTCATCATCATGCATGGTCAACATTCAATCAAATTCATTGACCACATGATTGACAATTATTCTGCAATAAAAAAAAAGGAGAGGAGAGGAAAATGTTATTTGAAATTTTACTTTTTTTTTTCTTATCTACCTGAAATAAAATATTTAGACTAATATTTTCTTCTGCATGTATTCTTACTACTATTATCATATAATAATTGATTTAAGTGTTAGATTAGTATGTATAAAACAGGATGATGTTTGTTATGATTCTTTCTATAAATTATATGAATGAGCATTAGATTAGAAATGATCTTTGTTCATTTTTCTTAATAAATAAGCTTTTATTTTAACTTTTGCTAATATTTGAAAAGTTTTTTTTACCTCAAGGTATAGCTGGGTTGGTTATGACCGAGTAAAGTCATAGAAGAGGACAAAGGATTCGAATCTCGACGAAACCGAGACAATATTCTTCTCCGTCGTAGTCAACTGCAGCTTCTCGGGTCGTTAGGGTGACAGATTCCATCTTTTGTTGCAGAAGAATAGTTTTGATAAAGGAGACAGGAGGGATGCAGATGATCATGGAACTGACTATGTGGGGCTGCTAAGGCAACAAATTCTACTTTTTGTTAAAATAGTTTTGATAAAGGAGAGAGGAGGGGTGGTTACGATTCTTTGCTAGAGGTAAATGAGCGATCCCGTCTTATTTACTATAAGCTTGTGATCCAATTCTATAAAAATTTCTCATAGGTAAATCGAGAAATGCTCCATTAAAAAAAAATCATCTAACAATTCAGTATTTGGTGTTTCAAGTTGAATAAAAGAAGCAAGACAACAAATAAATTCAAAAAGAATCGACGTTGTCTTTCAATCTTACCTCGATAAAGTTTGTGACAATTTTCTCATACACATGCTGTTCTAATGTATCAAGTCATCAAAACCCTACTAAACATCAATGAATGGAAACAAAAATACTTGGTAGTTTAGAAGCAAAATTGTAATTGAGACAAACTTTCCCTTCTTTTTGTCTGCCAAGAGATTGAAACATTCATGATAAAAGAGAATGAACCTCGGCATGTCATTACCTATTCGAACACAATTCGAATAAAGTGGTTAAATAAACCCATTCGGGGAGCTAAGAAAATAATGTTATTAAGGGCCAGATAAGTGATACAAAACATGACTTCAATCATGGCAAAGGCAAATCACACATACCAGCTTTTCCATCTGCAGCCTTCTTTCAGTGCTAAGACTGAAAATAAAAAGGAAAAAGAAATGATTTTGCATTGTTTATTTCTAAAGCTTGATGGGTTTATGCCTCATGGCAGGTGCGAAGATTGTCGGAGGCTTCTTTGAAAACAGTAAGCTAAGCAAAACATTCTCCGTGTGCATTCAAGATAGAATCACGCTGATCTTTCTAGCAAAATCATCATCATCATCATCATCTTGATCATCTTCGTCGAAGTGGATTGTGTTTTCGTCATCCACTTTGTACTCTCCAGATTCATAATGGAAATCACCATCTTGCTTGTCATAGTTTTCCAGCTCCTCTTCTTCATTCTCCACAGATATACCATCTTCAGTATCTATGGCATCATTGTAAGCTAGTTCATCTTCTGAAGGGATCACTCCTGCTTCCTGGCTACTTATTGTGAAATTGCATTCCTCTTTGGCTTCCAGTGGAGGAACTGATTCAGTGACAGCAGAGTCTCCACCACTTTGATTGTTTTCATGGTGACCAGCAGAAAATCTATCCTCCACATTCGCTAACTTCCGTTTCCTCTGCAAGATGGCACTCAGTGGCATTGGACCCTCAAATGATAGAGGATTTTCTGATTCGTGAACCCCCTCTACTTTTATGGATTCAACTGTATTCACTGTAACATTAGAACTAGTCGTACTGAGATCATGAATATTCTTATTGATCTTTGTACCTTTAAGCTCTGAAAGAGACTTGGGGCTAGCAAAATCTAAAGAGTTTGTGCCATCTCTAGGGGTTATTTTGTTTCTATGGATCCTCTCATCTTTGTTCAATTCCTCACTTGGTTGTGACCATGCTCTTTCCGGATTCCTTGTCTGGTAGTCTATTCGCCTTACTGGTGACAGTCTGCTCCGAGGTCTTCTTCCCTTCTCTTTCTCTAAGAGCAAATTGCTCGCTGGATCAGATGAAGATCTCCCAGGAAACACAATGCGGCCTTGCAGACGACTACTGATGGACTTCTCAGAAGGAAGTTTCTCGTTATTTCGGGCAGGACGACCATAATGTCTCTCCTTAGCATAATGTTCATCTTTTCGGTAGTGCTCGCTATGACCATCATGATTACCAGTAGACCTTGAATCATTGAACCTTCTCCGTTTCATTAATTGATTGCGCAAATCTGACCCATCCATTGCATTGGGTTTTCTCTCTCTATCAAGTACTCTTTTTTCAAGGGATGGTGATCTTTCCAAAAGTCTGCGAGAAGTCTTTGGTTCCAAGTCATACCTGCTATGTGGTTGTTCATAGTTTTCATATTGGTCAATATCATTGCGTTGATCAGTTTCAAATTTTCCCATTGTTTCATAATCACTGTGATGATAACCGTATTCATCTTCAACTTCCATATTTTGCCCACCATGAGCAGACAATCTTCTGAAATTATCTTCACTGTGATAGTAATCAGGGTCTTCAACATCATCATCTACAAGCACATCAAAACCAGGAGAATGTTCCCGCAATACCTCATCATAATCCCTATCATTATCCGGTTCATCATCAATAGGTTGCACCTGCCTATCCCATGGTTGGCTTTGCAAGTAGCTATTGTTAACAACTACACCATTCTGTGGCAGTGCAAGAGGAGGCTCGTTGCCTAATGATGGGAGCAAAATTTTATTTTCAGACAGTTCATAGTTGGAAACATTTTCAGCTTTAGGAACAAATTTTGGTGTTGCCGATGATACGCCAACATGCTCGTTGGCAACCACCTTTGGATAATCAAGATTAGCTTCAGCTACCATTTGCCGTTTAGTAATTTTCTTCTGTGTATCTTTCTCATTTCTTTGTTGTGGTTCAGCAGAAAATGTTGAAGCCTTTGCCGCATGCTGTGAAACAAAGTCGACTGAAGCCTGTGGTCCATGCATGAATGGACACCTTTCGCCTTTTAAACACTGACCCCGCTGGAAATAGTAGCAAGGAACACTTTGCTTATTGCTGTTATTCGGAACCCGGGTAGCTTGGATTGATGCTGATACTGCAGTCTGACTTGATGTTGGAGGTTGTGTTGAGTTGGGCGTTGGTATTCCGAAGATGGAATCAAGTGGCTGTACAACAAACAACAGCAATAAGCTCCGCGTACATAATGCTACTAAATTGATCGAGTTACAGCAGTAAAAGTGCAGGCAACCATCTGATGCAACAGCAATGAACTCGGCAAACATAACGCTAATAAACTGATCTGAGTTTAAACACTAAAAATACAGGCAACCATTCGATGTTTATTTCAATTCATATCGTGAAACAATCAGCATCAAACTAAGGGAAACAAATTGGATCTTAGATTGGTACAGATTATTGATATCATCATCGTCATCAAGCTATTATTAGTCCAAACTAGATGAGGGTGGCTACCTAAATCTTATCATGGGTTAAGATTCATGTTCATAGATTTAGACCAAGTCTAGTCCTAATGTAGATATTTCTTCATCCAGACTTGGAACCCGAACTGGCAGTTAATGACATCATGCACTCAACATGTAATCCTGATCGTCTAAGAACCACTTCCTTTCCTTATGAAAAAGTAATTAATAACTAATCAAGATAACATTGGACGCCTAATCATTGCATTAAAGAAAAATCTATGCAGAAAAGGGACAACATCAGAGCGAAAATCATATTAATACAAGCAAAACTTATGCAGAATAGTAACTTGCAATTTATTGTTCTCCATTAGAAGATGCAAAGCACCCATTTAAATCATGTTTGATAAACTTGCACTCTAAATAAGCACAGAAATGTACAACTAACATACTGGATGGCGGAAAGAACATTTTGGATTGAGGCAGTTCCCATTTAGCCAATACCAACAATCCCTGGGGTTCACTCTGGCACCCTCGTTGTGCCGATAATCACATTCACTCCCCTGAAAAAAAAAAGTGATTGTATTATTTTGTTAATACAAAATACAAACATCAACACAAAGAAGAATATTCCTCCAAGCAAAATGTACATACAATGTATATGAAAGATTGAGAAATGAGGAGAGCACAGGATAATAGATCATATCAAACAATTTGTTTGGATGTAAAACCAATACTACAATGGAACAAGTCAATAGATCAGATAAAACAATTTCGATGAGAAACCAATGCTAGCAACGCTAGAACGAGCTCAAAAGTTTCAGAATGGGTAGTTGCTAATATTGTGCAAAATGTCAAAGTTAAGAGAAAAGAAAAGGTGCTAGATTAAAAAAAGGCTACCACACGATATCTTTATATAGGACTCAACATGATACCTTATGACTAAAGCATCCAATGTAGAACAACATAACTAACAAGTAACAACTAATCAACTAAATACTCTAACACTCCCCTAGCAAACTAGAGCATGGGATATCCATGTCAAGCGTGTTACATAAAATAGAAAACATCAAAAATACAAGTGAAAAGGGTATGATGAAGAACATATTAACAGAAAAAATGAAAAGTTTGACGAAGCAATGCACTAAATTAAAGACTAGATGATAGTTGGATAATGATTCTCAAGAGAGAGCTTCAAATGATGGAGTCAGTGATGATTTTCAAATGACATGATTTGATCTTCTTTCTTGACTCCTTAGACTGAAAATACCATAGGATTTTAAAGTTTGTGAGGATAAAATGAAAATTTGTAAAAATGGAGTAAAATAGATAGATTAGAAATTGAGTATTCACTCTTGAGATGAGTTTATATCAGGATAGAAATAGAGTAAAGTCCAACATTATTCTAAGAAACAAGGGTTCCAGAGAAAAGATTGAGTGAACTTCTGATATGGCATACCAGGAGTTGTTTGGATAATACTGCAATGGGTTTCTTATTCAAATCTAGAGTTTGCTTAGATAGTAATTAAATGATGAGTAATAACAGCACGCCAAAAGTTGGGTAAATAAGAATCTTTAACTTACATAACAAGCTCAAATAAGAATTTATTGTTTCCATAACTAGCAACGACTATTTAAAAGTTGCCAAACTTAACAATTAACACCTAATAATATAGCCAAGCACTAATGTGAATATACAACAGAAAAAGCAATCCTAACCTAAGTCAAATACCTAAGTCAAATTTTCTTCCAAACCCTGATAAGTCTGAATTAACATGAAAAATAAGGGGGGAGAGAGAGAGAGAGAGCATCAACAATACACTAGCATAAAAAAATATCTATATGCACCCTAGAAAAAGAAATGTGCAAGATGATATGGAAACTGAATTAGTTTTTCCAAATGATGAATCTGCCTATAAAAAAAGTATCCTTAGAATTAGTTTTTCCAAATACATGAATCTGCCTATAGAAAAGGTATCCTTAAATCACAACCTACACAAGACTCAGGTGAACCTAGGCCCAATTATAGATAATTATCTAGAAATTCATTGTCTTTTGTTCATCCTCTTACATTGCCCAATTTTGGAACATTCTGAAACAGCTTTGACCATTTTAACAATACAAGAATATGCTGTCAACATTTCAATCCCTTCAAATGCTCATTTAGTCAAAATTTTATTTTTCAAGGTGCATTCAAGTAGGAGAGAAAACACCTGAAACACCTTTGTGAAAGACTCAATGCAATCTAATTTGGAAAAGTAGTAGTATCATACACTGTTGAGACTAGAAATTTTTCAGACTAAAGTGTTTGCATTAACAACACTTTGGTTTGACAAAAAGTTGAAGGTTTACAAGTTTAATTTGTGCAATAGAGATTACGGTTTGCAAACAAATGCATAGGTCTATCATTACCATGGTTACACAATACAACATGTTACGTGCAAAGCATTAAATTAATTAAAACTAAATGATGTTTGTTGAAATCCATGACTAAAATCATAAAGCTCAAGACAGAATCAAGTTATAATAGAGGGAGGCTTCTTGGTATCACAAAAGTATGTAGAGATGCAACCCTCCAAGCCGAAGATTTAACAAGTATAATCTGTAAATGATCAGATATATGATACCGCCAACACAATAGAACCATGTCAAGGAAGAAAATTAATATAAGCCTCCCTGGACAAGGTCCTTGCTTTTCTTAGGTGGACGACAATCCCTCATATTTCCTAATATTTGGATATTCACGCTACAATTTGGAAAAAAAAATAGAGCCCTGTGGATATCCAAGTTCCAACAGTTATTTGAGAAGCAAGTTCAGCAGCTGATAAACATAGAACCCTTTGGGTATCCAAGCCCGAACAATTATTTGAGAAGCAAGTTCAGCAACTGATAGCTTAACCACCTCAAAAAACATGCGCAACAAACTAGTCGACACAAACTTGCAGAACTCTAATTTCGCAAAGACAAGGAATACTTGGAGAATTTCAACCAAAAAGTAGAATCGAACAAGTAATAGAACCCGGACATTTATCCCGCATCATAAAAGTTTTGCAGAGATCAACAAAGAGCCGATCAGGACTGATAGGAAACCCAAGCAAACACGTATAGCCCAAATAAAAAATTGCATCTTGAGCAAAAGAAGAGAAAACATAAACCAAGACAAGGGAAAAGGCACCTTCTTGCAGGTCAATGGCGAAGCTAAGAAGTAGACGCAGTCGGTATTCCTCTTCAACGCCTCCTCCGCCGGAGTGGAAGGCCGGATTGCTTCGCCTCCGCCATCAGATTCCATAATCTAATTCCTTCCCCTCGTCGGAGTACCCAAAAAGACCGATCCCAACCTCCTCGCCGCGGATCAAAGAAGCAAGGTGGAGAAAGATAAACCCCAAATTTGGGCACAGAAAACAAGAGTCTAAACCTGAAAAGGGAATCGGGAGCCGAAGCGCGACGACTGGAAACACAAATCTGGGAAAGGCAAGGAGATAGTCTCCGGATTCACGCCGGGGTTTTCCGACGCCAAATTCGAAAGCGTACGCTGCGGAAGAACCCTTCTCGTTCTTCGGTTCTTCCCCATTTATAACTAATTTCATAAAACCCCTCGTAAAATATATTTTTTTAAAAACGCCCTGTCTGTCAAACATTTAGTGGTAAAATATAATACGAGGGGTTATTTGTAACTATGTGTGAGTCCGACGTTTGGCACCGGTCGAGTCAGATTGCTGGGTTATCAACGCGTGCCTATCACGTGACTGAATTTGTCGGGTCATTGCTAACGGGTCGGATCTTGTCTATCCGCAAGCAGAATCATCATAAACTTGCAAGTTTATCATTTAAATTTATTAAATATTTGTTTTAGATAATAAATGGTTATCCGAACCTTTAGATACCCGATTAAAATAATTAAAAATGTGAAGTTAAATGAATTCGATAATAAAATGGACAAAATTAAAAAGGCATTTTAAATGTATAAATAGACATTCCTTTTAAAAAATAAAAATAAAAAGCGCCCATTAGATATTTTATTTTCTTTTATTTTAGTACTATTTAACAGCTACAAAATATAAAAATTATTTTATATCTATTATAACATATTTAGGATTTAACATTTAATTTGATTAAAATGAAATATATGATCTTTCATGTTATAGCAGTTATTCATTGTAGTAGCTATCGATAGCTGTTATATATACCGTTGTAACTAAATTCTAAATTTTAAAATCTTGAACTTTAAATTATAAATTTTAAATTCTAAATATTATTATATCAAAATATTCTTTATCAACTTAGTCCTAATTATTTAAACTTTATCAAAATTATTTTAAAATAATGATAAAAACTATTAAGTAACTGCTACATCATCATAATATATTATATTAGATATTACATATTATGGATGTTAGATAATTATTATTATCTAACTAATAATTAATTTTAAAATAAAAAAAATAAATAAAAAATAAAAGTAACTTCATGCAATTGAAGTTACTAATTAAATAAAACTCATTTATATATTATAATAATTATTATTAATAATAGATGTAAATAATAATAATTATTATAATAGATGCCATACATGAAAATAATAAAATTATATATATATATTGGTTCTTTCTCTGTCTATAAATAGAAGATATTATAATGATCTATTATGAAATAAAAAATATTGAAAGTAAAAAGAAAGAAAAAAAAGAAAAATTAATATATACAAAATAATTACATTACAATAATATAATAATAATGTAACATTAATAATATAATTACCGATAACTATTACAATAATACTCAAAGACATTATGGATAACATCAAGGGTGTGTTTGGTTCAAGTTATGATGTATAACCTTGGTTATGTGATTATCTGGTAATCACATAACCTAGGTTATGGGGCATAAAATATAATCTAATGTTGTTTGGTTTACTTTATTTATTTGGAGGGAATAAAATATAATCAGTTTTATATTTACTATATTACCCTTCATTCAACTATATTTTAATATAATTCATTAAATTAATAAATATAATTTGATAATTTTATTAATAAAATAATTCATTAAAAATAATTATTTTAATAAAAAACATTAAAATAATAAATATAATTTGTTAATTTTATTTTTAAAATTTAAAATAAAGTTATATATTTTAATAAAATAATTTATTAAAATAATTTATTAAAATAATTATTTTAATAAAATAATCCATTAAATTAATAAATATAATTCCTTAATTTTATATTTTTAAATTTAAAATAAATTTATATTTATTTTAATAAAATAATTTACTAAAATAATTATTTTAATAAAATAATTTGTTAAATTAATAAATATAATATGATAATTTTATTTTAATAAAATAATTTATTAAAAAAATTATTTTAATAAAATAAATTAATAAATATAATTTGTTAATTTTATATTTTTAAAATTTTAAAAATAAATATATATTTTTTAATAAAATAATTCATTAAAATAATTATTTTAATAAAATAATTTATTAAATTAATAAATATAATTCATTAATTTTATTTTTTAAATTTTAAAATAAATTATTTTTTAATTTATAGATATTTAAATTAAAATTTATTGAATTAATTAATTTGATTTTAATTAGATTTCGTAGTACATTTTAATTAATTCAATTTTAAAATCGGAGGGTAATCATGGAAAAAATTTCGTTAACCTCCGGAATCGTAGAAAACATTAAGCTGCCAAGGTAATCACATAACCGGGTTATAACTCATTTGCTGATGTGGCGGTAATGTTATATTACTTGGAAATCGATCATAACTTGAACCAAACAAGGTTATCAACGATAACCTTGGACAGATAACCAAGGTAATCATAGATTACCCCCAACCAAACACCCCCCAAGCGTCTTTGTTTTTAAGGGTGTCCATCAGATATTGCTTTTAGCTTTGAATACTTTTTATATTTTTGCTCTAATAAAATATACAGATCATGTTATCTCCTCCAATTCTATATCTGCCTAATAAATCGATGTAATGAGCTGCCTAAGGGCATCCATAAGGGTTGGAAATATTTTTATTAAATATTTATGATCTCCACTTCTATATCATCAATCAAATATCGTGTTTCTCAAATATTCTAACTTTTATAATGAAATATCTCACAAATCAAATATTTATGAGTCCCACCATTCCATTCAAAACACCTCCTCATACAATGGACCCACTTATTCTTTATTTGATTATTATTTTATTTTTTATTATTACAAAAATTAGAAATCACTAGGCATAAATCTATACCCGGTGATTTTTAATCATCGTTGAAATATCCCCTCACAATGAAAGATATTTATTTACAGAAATGTTTCTCTAAATCATTCAGATAAATATCCCCCATTCAAGATGCCGTAATAAATTGATGTAATAAGCGCCTAAATTCAGATAATCTTTTAAAATCAAAGGGCTTCTATGAATATTCAACGTTGGCTTCGACATGCGGTCTTAAACGTGCCGCAATATTGCAAAACACCCGTACACAGGGAGGGTTTGGATTGTATCGTATATTCTCCGTGTTCATTTTTATCAACATCCTTATTTATTATATCTATTTTTATTCTTATCCGTATTTATTATATTCATCTCCGTATAAATAAAATTATAAATCCAAGAGTGATTTTCTACCATAGTGGATTTTTAAAAATCAATACACTATTTATATATATATATACATATATAGTTGGTTGTCTTATATGGACAATTTATGGGTTCTTATTATTAAAATTCTCATGTGAGAATTAAAAATAAAATTTAAGTAAAATCTCGTCTCTAAATTTAAAAATAAATAAATACTAAATTAATTTATCACATCAACAGCAAGTGCTCATGGATTATATATATATATATATATATATATATATATATATATATATATATATAATTAGATATTTGGATTGGATATCTTCATAATTAATTATCTAATTATTTAATCAGATATAAAAAAAATTCTTCTATATTCTTCTCCATTCGAGTTGGATGAATTTAAAAGAAATTATCATACTACCTTGCACTGATTACCAGATTCAAGGAACTTTTGTACTTTACATGTAGTCTAGAGTTCGAATCTGGGAAAGATAAAAATCCACTGGGCAGGAGTGGAAATAGTAGGTTATCCTCACGGCTCATGATTACAGAAAATAAAGGTCTAAATAAAAATTCAATTAACTTTTACTTTGTTGTTTAGGCATTTTATTTATTACAAACTAATTAAAAATTCAATTAACTTTTATGCTGTTTAAATGTATTTAATAAAATAATTAAATTGAGATTAAAATCAATTAAAAATTTGACTTAGTTTCTTTGTTTCATGAGTTTGATTTTCCCCTTTTTATTTTAAATTTATTTGATTATTTAAAAATTTTATCTTTATAAATGTATTTAATTAGTCAGTGAGTTTAATATTATAAATTTATTTATTTATTTTGAAATTTTATTTTATCTATTTATAAATTTATAAGAATTTTATTAATGAATATGATTTTCAAATTTTATTGGTGGACAATAAATAATTTATTTATTCATAAATATTAATATTAATGAAACACATATATATATATATATAATCATTTTTATTTAATTGATCTTTTATATATTACAAATATAAATAAATTTTTATCACATTTTATTCACTTATAATTCTAATTAGAGGGTGCTCCCTACTTCCACATGGTCAAAGCATGTTAAGCTTGTGCATCAAAGTTAGAATTTACTTCTTAAGAGGTTATAGACTAGCTAATTCAATTGATAATGAATGCACAAGAACAAAGTTGGAAGTTTCTCATCAATTAAGAGGTTATAGATTTGTAGAAAGGATAATTTAATTGATACTCTCTTTATGATCAATGCACAAGAACAAAGAATTTTGCACCTTTTTACAGAAAAAGGTTTGCCGTGAGAAAGTGCTAAATGGCAGGTTTGTATTGCCATATTCTCAAGGTCAAATATTCATATTCTCAAGGGTTTTTCTTCTTCTTAATGAAGCATAATTAATTAGGCAAAAAATTAAAGACGTCCCAAATATAAAAAAAAGCAAATAGACATCCATTTTTTTTAAAAAAAAAGTCAAAATGACGCCCTATTAAATATTTTATACGTCTCGTATTTTATATTTTAAAATTATTATAGTAATTGCTTTGTAGCTGCTATTAGAGATGATAATTTCCTCCAAATCTAATGTATGATTTAATACTTGACTCGAATGGAGAAGGGATATGAAGGGATTTTTTTGAATCTGATTAAATAATTAGGTAATCGGATAATAAAATTATATTTAACTACAATAATAATTAGAAGATTTTCTCCTTCTCAACTTCTCTCATATTTTTGGATATATAGGATGTTAATTCTAATATAGTTTTGTTGAATGATGATAGTTGGATGGAATGAAGAAAAATATTAGTATAGAACATATTTGATCGTCTAATGGGTATGAGGATGTGGATGAATATCCATTCTCCAATAGATATGAAAATGGGGATGAAAATTGAATACTCGATGGAAATAAAAATGAGAATGAATATAATAATTATGGATGAGATAGAGGATATGGACTATGATCCAAAACTAACTTATTATCATCCCTAGTTGCTACAATATTGATTCTTATTTTCAATTACGATCGGTTGCTATAATGTATAATACATAATATAATACTGTTGTAGTATTGTAGCAGCTACTTAATAACATTTAAAACGGTTTTAAAATAACTTTAATAAAATTTAAATAATTTTGATAAGTTAATAAGGAATATATTGAAATAATAATCTTCAGAGTTTATAATTTTAAATCTAATATTTTAAGATTTAATCATAATTGCGTAGCAATTATCAGTAGTCATTATAATGTGAAAAATCATTTATTTTATTTTAATTAAATTAAATTTTAAATTCTAAATCTACTATAACTTATAAAGTAGTTTCTATATGTCATAGTTGTTATAATAATACTGGAATAAAAAATATTTTTAGAATAAAACATATGAAGATATGAGATACTTTTTTGACTGTTTTTTTTAAGAGCTGACGATTTGATAAATTATGAGACCCTTTTGATTTTTGCCCTGATTGCTTTTCCACCGCGTCTTCTTTTTTGTTTCCCTGAAACCTTATTAGCTTTTAAATCGGAGAGAAGCATAACTGCTTATGATATAAATCATAATTATTATAATATATAATAAAATTATTTCAATTTAATTAAAATTATTATACATGAATATTGTTATATTAAAATATTTTTTTTATCAATTTAATTGAAATTATTTTATAATTAATTTGGTCAAAATAGCTGTTATGCTAATTTTAAATTATTTTTTTCATAAAATTTAAGTGATTTCGATAAGTTTAAATAATTTAAGTCAGTTTAGATTTATGATATAGTTAATAGTAGCCTTAAAATAAGGATATTTTAAAATAAAAAATATTTGAAAGTGTTTTTTTACTCCTTTAATTTTTATCCATTTTTAAGAAGACAATAATGGAAGAATTCTAATATTACGTGGACGGTATCTCCGGTCTCCACGTGTATACTGGACGTACGCGTGTGACGTTTTCTCCTCGCGTAATATTTTCGCGTAGAAAAAGCACGTGAAACATCATGCACTGCCCTATTTTGGTATCCCGACGACCGGCGACCATGAAATTTTCAGCTGACCCTTTCTTCATTTCATTCGTCCGCTTGGCTTCGCAAGGGCGAAGGGTCCTTCCGACGGAATTCGCACACCCCGAAACTGCACGGTGATCTCCGTCTCGTCCTCGACATGGACGAAGAGACCTCCCAGGTAATTGCTCGGATTCAATTTTTTTCTCGTTCTGTTTCTTCTGTTTGAAATCCCCTTTTGGGGGAGATATATGGGGCACTTCTTGATTCATCGAGTTTTATAGGTCTTAGGGGGTTTAGTCTTTCCTCTTCTTCCATAGGAGTTGAGGGTTCGAGATGCGCGAAAGCCTTATTTTGTGTGCTTCCCTTATTACCGCGATTAAGAGTTGTTATTGGATCGGAATTAGTCTTGTTCCTACCTTTTCTTCTATATTTTGTTCGATTATATTTTGCCCTTAATAGCAAGTTGGAAAATTTAACTATTTGTGCGAATATCTCTTTTGGTGATTCTTTACTGTATTGGGGGTGTATAAGAAGGGGGAAGGGAGGTGTGTTGAGCTGCACTTTCTTATGTATAATTCAAGAAACTTTGCAAAAATTGCGAGACTTCAGAGAGGGATCAATAGAGAAACTTGACTTTATTTATAGATTCAAGAAATCAAGTTTAAAAAAGTTGCTTTGCCCCTTCTGGACTGACACAAAAAAACTGCTTTATTTGAAATTTCAAAATAAAATGGCTAGTTCATGACAACTACAAAATTCTTACACATTGTAGTTCTGGCTAACTTATTTCCCAAAGCCCAAGTTGCTCAAGCACCCTTGCTCAAGTGTCCATCTGTGATATCTTAAAATATCTTTTAATTCAAATTAGCACTTATAAAGGCTTTTGTAGTCCTTGCACTTTCAAACGTGGGACTAATATTGTATTGATAAACTATACAACATTTTCCCACTAGTTTGTTAATACAACTAGATTTCTGATAATAAACACGATGCATACAAGAAGGTATTTTAAGATGTTAACAAAGTACATGGTGCCCTAAGATTAAACCATGGCTAATTGCCATTAGGATTGAAATTATCACACGCATCAATGTTTATCTATTTTCACAGATTTTTTATCAACCGTAGCACTATTCAATAGCCATGTGCTAAACAACCCAATTTCTGTGAAAACCCTCAGAACTCTTGCTGAAGCAGCATCACTTTATTCTCACATAGGTAACAACCTCTAAATCTAGCAATAACACTAACCTCATGTCTTATATGGGACTTTGATAATTTAGTGCTAAACAGACATTGCCAGTAACTTAGTTATTACCCATTAAACTTTAGTAATTACAATTTTTATAATTCAAAGTTGGGTTATCATTATTGTTGTGGAACAAGTCCTACTTGAGTCCTCCATAATCTGTCTATTGACAAAGCTTTAATAAGAGGATCAGATGAATATTTCGCAGACTTTACATAAATAGTTGTAATGGTACCATTTGAGATTAATTCTCTAATATAATTATATCTTTGGCTTATGTATCTAGACTTTCCATTATAAACATTATTAAAAGCACTAGACATTGTAGCCTCACTATTACAATGCAAGGGAATGTGTGGCCTTGGCTTTGGCCATAAATCAATTCCAAACATTTTTCCAAGCCACTCAACTTCCTTGCCAGCAGTGGCCAATGCAATAAACTTAGGTTTAACACATGAGCATGTATGGCAAATTTGCTTCTTTGGCGTCAACTTTATGGCACCACCAGCCAATTTAAATATCTAACTTGTAGTTGAAATATTATCACCGGTCTCTGTTATCCAACTTGCATCTAACTTGCATCTGAATAGCCTTCTAGTTTAACAAAAAACCCTATATAAGACAATTTTAATTTTTGGGTACCCTTTCAATTGTCTTCCAATGAGCTACACTAGGATTTATTGTAAATTTGGATAATTTACATACAGCAATGCATGACATATATTCAGTTCCTATATAACTAGCATATTTCAGTTGCTCCATTGGTCTAGCATTACTCTTTTCAAGTTTTACACTAGTCATGTTGAATCCTATATTCTTTAAATTTGAGATATTGATATTTTTATATTAGCTTCTTTATATTGAAGTACTACTATATTCTTTAAATTTGAGATATTGATATTTTTCTAAAATTTCTCTATGTAATGTGTTTGACTCAATGAAAATCCACTATCATGCTTCATTTATTTGATACATGGAATTGTATCCACTTCATTAAGATCCTTCATCTTAAATTTTAAAGAAAGAAAGTTCTTTGTTTCATTTATTCTAAGTAAGTTAGTTCCAAATATATGCATATTATCTACATAAAAAATAAACAATTACTCCATAGTCACTAGTGAATAAAGAATAAATGCAATTGTCATTAGTATATGCCTAAAGCTGAAAGACAAAATGGTTGAATCATTTTTTTATACGACTGTTTGGCTCTTTGCTTAAGAGCATACAGAGATTTTAAATACAAGCTTACAAACTTTATGTTCATTTTCAGAAAGGAGAAACCTTTCAGTCTGCTCCATATATTTTTCTTCTTTCAAATCACCATTCAAAAATGCTATTTTTGTGTTCATTTGAGGAATAGACAACTTATGTATAGAAGCTAAAGCAAAAAGAATTCTAATGGATGCTATTCTAGCTACTAGAGCATGAGTGTCAAAATAATCTAAGTTTTCCTTTTGAGTAAAGCCGTTAGCAACTAATCTTGCTTTAAAAGTTTGTGGCATGCTGTTAGCATTACATTTTCTCCTAAAACCCCATAATAGGTTTTGATCATGGAAGGAATTCTACTAAGAACCAAATGCTATTTGATATTATTGAGCCCATTTCATCATTTACATCTTCTTTCCAAAATGTTGCATCTCTAAATATTAAAGCTTCACTCAAATTTTTGTGTTCATTTTCTACATTTAAATATACGTCCAATTTTCTAATGATTCTTTCCCTATTACCTTATGCTGGGAAGGTAATATGTTCAGGAGATATGAAATCAGATTCTAGATATTTTTCTTCCTTGGTTCAGAAGATTCACCTATTTCTTTTCTTTTATTATTAGCAAGAAAATCAAATGTATTTTGACTTGTCTCTTGAGCCACACGATTTTCAAAAAAATATTTTCAAATAATTCAACACTTATGGTTTCTAGGATTACATTAGATTCTAAGTCTAATAGTCTATATTGCTTTTGAGTTTTGAGCATAACTGACAAAGATAGATTTAACACCCCTCAACCCCAATTTAGTCCCTTGGGAATCTAGAAGCATATAAAAAGCTATGTGCCCCTACACTTTAAAATATTTCAAATTAGTTGCCTTCCATTCCATACTTCATGAATATATAAATTACTCTAATAATATACTACCTTGCCTTGATTCCTATAATGTGTTAATTATATATTTCTGAACTAAAAAAAATCTGTACAAGGCATGCACTTCAACAATGTTGCATGCTGTATCCCATCTTAAATGTTCAAAGTAAATTATATGGCTGATGTGTCCATTGATTATGGAGTTTCTTTGGCGACATTCATTCACATGGGCATACTCTTTTCTTGTTTCTCTTGATTGCTTGAGCTAAGGAAAAGTATATGGTGGTTCATAGTTAGGCGAACTTACAATGTTACCCATAAAATATATTTTCCTTTTCTTTCCGTGATTAGTCTTTTTTTGTGACACTTTCTAGGCTTGACTTAGAATCTGCAGGGTTGACAAATAATTAGCATCATAAACTTTTTACAAATCCTACATGAAATATTTTATTCTTTCTATGATTGCAAAACTTATCAATATTTATGGTAAAAAATTGGTCCATTTATGTATAACTGTGGGTTCTTAATTTTTCATTTTATTCACCAATCAATATGGTAACTGAATGTACATCTAGAGGTTTGGTATCTCTTTATTCCTGTTTCTCTATCTAAATAGGTTGTAGAGGATGTTTGCCTGTACAATGCCTAGTAGAATGATTTGTTTGTGTAAGTTTATCATTCTGTATAGATGTTCTTTAACTTTTTCTGCTAAATTTCTTTGAACAATAAATGCTGTTTATAACTCGAAAATTGATTTTTTGTCCTCAATCACTTGTAGGAAGAGCACTATGCTTCTTCAAGTTTGGATAGTCACAAGGTAAAATGTTGGGGATGTGGATTAAATCTTCTCCTTGAATCATTTTCCCCAATATTTAAATGTGGTTGGTGCGGAGCGATAACAGATCAAGGCAGAACATTGAGGAAACCTGATAGTGCTTGTTTTTCATGGTGGAGATGTTTACGAGATCGCCTTTTTGTTACTCTTCTTCTTTGCTTCATGCTATTTGTGATATGTAAGACAAACCTATCTTTTTTGAGATGCATTCTACAGTCCTAATCAGAAACATTCAGTTTGCAAATTATCTTCTTCTTTTATTGGATGTGAAGATCAAGTTACATTTGAAACATTGAATTATTTATCTTTACCCATAACAGGTGCTGGTGTTTGGGCAGTCTATCCCATTATTTTCTCCATCAGCATGTTTTGTGGAGTTTTTCACTGCTTGTTAACAGCCATCTTATCCATCCTCACCATCACTTATTTTTGCATGGCTTCCTTTTGCCCTCCTGGTTCACCACCAAATATAACATGGGGAAGCTATCCAGTCGTAGGGAAGGATGGTCTAGACAACTACACATTTTGTGCTTATTGTTCCAAGCCAAAGCCTCCAAGGGCACACCATTGCCGTTCCTGTAGAATGTGTGTTCTGGATATGGATCACCACTGTCCATTTGTAAGTATCATGAAAATCTAAGTTAACATTTTTCTTTGGATCGTAATATTCGCTTGAATATGGATCATCGTTAGCCATTTGCAAGTACCAAAGATGTGATTTTTGTTTTTCTTGAGAGTCATTGCACTGAATTTTGATGAATAATGAAACCATGGGATGATAAGCACTGGCATGTATCGAAGAAAATTGGTTTAATGGATCTGATTCAAAAACTTAGTCATATATTCTTTTGATGCGCATTGAATGGTCATTAGGTTAGATAATCGTCAATTGACAAGCACAATGTGTGCAGTTTTGCTCCCCAAAATGAGCTCAGGTCATGTGCTATCAATTTATTAGTCAGGTTTACTAAATGCCTAAAAATGTTACATGAAGTGTTATAAAACATCAAAAAAAATGAGGTAAGGGAGTAGTTCATCAACAAGCAAATTAATGTCTTTGACAATGTCCTATATATGATGTTTTCTGTAATTGCTAAAGAACTATGTATAACCAATGCTTCTTGCTCATGATGCATAAACCATGGAGCTCAGGTCACGGACTATCAATTTATTAGTCAGGTTTACTAAATGCCTAAAAATATTACATGAAGTGTTATAAAACATCAAAAAAAAAAAGAGGTAAGGGAGTAGTTCATCAACAGCAAATTAATTTCTTTAAAGAGTCATCCTCTAGATTTCTTATGTCCTATCTTAACAAGATGTTTTCTGTAATTGCTAAAGAACTATGTATAACCAACTTAGCTTCTTGCTCGTAATGCATAAACCATGATAGTTGTTTGTCATAGTGCTGAAACTTTGTTTTGGATTGAGGGAGCATCAAACAGTGTAGCTTTGCTCATAATGTCATTATGATCTTTTCTGAATGCTTGATTTACATGAAGAGATGTAGTGGGCATTGTTAGATAAATCACATCTAGATCATCATTTATCTGGCCAAGGACTTTGGTTCCAGCTGGATGCTTTGTTGGAGTGATTTGCATTGTTGCAACAAACCTTCTGTTCTAATTCAGAAAAGAGGGGGGGGGGGGGGGGGTCCAACTTGAGCATTTTATGAGGTGAAAAAAATGCCACTATCTTCCCAGTTGAACTTTGAAAATTTTTTACATTCATTACTAGGTGCTGCCAGTCTTAGTTCCCACTTTGCTTGTTGCCATAACTTTGTTAAATTTGTTGGTTTATGGTATCTACATTTTCACAGGCAACTTAACAAGATAGTTTGAGGCTTTGAGCTTTTAAAAGGGTCCTAATGGTTATGGTGATTGGACTTGTTGGTTGATCTTTGCTTGTTAATGTCACAACAAAGTGATGTATTACCAAAGATTGAGAGGGAGCATGATCATATAACCACACTTTTGACACACAATTTGCAATTAGTCATGTGGTCAAATTCATATTCAATTTTTGCTGTTGTGGTGTTTTATATTACTTATCCACCTATATTTAGCAAAGCACCCAACATATACATTAGTCACACTTTTAGTATAACATAACATTAATTTTGTACTACTTCGCTGCTATCATAATGGAATATCATGTCTGCACATCATTGAAATATAGTTTATTTGCTTCTCGTTATTTTGTTAGTGAGGTTGGTAATGTATTGATATTTTTTAACCATAGGATGAAAGGGTGCTTGAAAAATATTACTTGCATATAACTTAAAAACAATCTTAACCACAAGTGGTTAAACATGTAATTACTCCAATTCAAATTATTTCTGCTTGCATCTTCTCTGGGATAAAACACCACACACTCTTGAGTCCTCATTCCCGACTATGGACTACGTGTGTCTTTTCCTTCATGATCTCATGGATTTTTAAGGATAAGCCCTCAAGTAAGCTGTCAGTACTATAGTTGACCAAAATTCCATCTGGAAGAGCAATGTTGTGCCAATATCTAAACATTTCGTCAATCTTTTGAGCGGTTGTTTTTAGTTATCTTGTTTTTATTTCTAATTCTTGGTGCACTAAGTTTTCCATTTTACGATACTTGTTTTCTAATATTCCAAAAACAATTTCTAGTATTTGTACGGACTTCTGGTTTTTAAATGGAATTAGTGTCACAGAAGAATCTGGCATTCACCTTATACCAATTAGAGAATATGTGTTGATTTAATTTTGTTACATTTACTTAGAGTCAAATACTCAAATGCATAATGATCTAATTACTAGATTTCTTTCTAGTCAGATACATGAAAATTGCGGAAACTGTCAGCTTTATGTAGCAGTTAAACTATCATCTATGAATTTACATTACTTTAGTTTACAAATTCTTATGCTTACTGTTGCTGTTATACTTTCTGAGCAGATAGGAAATTGTGTTGGATCTGCAAATCATTGGTACTTTATAATGTTTCTTATTAGCATAATCATTAGTTGCACCTATGTTTTCATGATGGCACTATACTCTGGTTTTCATGTATGGCCACCATTGGCGCTGAGAAATCTCACCTTATCATCCTCTGGCCCTCGAATTGCTGCTAGTATTCTAAAGGAGATAGTTGCTGCATTAGCTAGCTCAGCACTTCTTTTATCTGCAAGAGGTCTCATTCTTATGTATCTGGCATTTGCAAGTGTCAGTGTGGAAATTGGTATAACTGCATTATTGTGGCAGCAACTCCATTGGATATATGAAGGTAACACGTACATAAACCAAATAACTTCACATAACAGTGCACATAGACAAGGGGGCTGCCAAAATCTTTTTCGTTTTTTTGGTTGCCCGCACTCAGTTTTTAGAGTATTTTTGGGGTCTGGAAATTCTGGAAAATTGCAAGATATATCAAGCTCCAAGCTCTTGTAGAGGTATGTAATTTACATCTCTAGCTTGGTTGCATGCACTTTATTATGCCTATTTTTTGTTTTGTTTTTCCTCCAATTCCAATTCATATCTTAGTGAAGCATAATTTTTTCTTGGCATTGAGAAAATAACAAACTCTCAAGGATAGTTAATGGGAGTGAAATTCTTTATCAATTTAGCGTATTACTTACCCATATTTATGTTATTGCTAAATGAACTTATCGTGTATCAATGTTGTGTAGTTTGGGTTCATCAGAAGTCATAGTTTAGTATTAATCCAATTTAATTCGTTATTTCAGGATGCTAACTATGGCATATTTCAGTTTTACCAGGGGGTTGTTGATGGAATTTTATTACGACTGATTAGCCCAATTTAGCAAATCATCATATACAAAATATGCTTATATTGTGTACTATCTCAAAGTTTGTGCAATTTGGTAACAGCTTTTGGAAAATGTTCAATGTTGCTAACATGGATATTGGGATAGATGTATGTGACCATGGTTTCAAATCTCGTGTCTAGGGCTGAGTATTCGGTTAAAACCGAACTGAATTAATCAAAACCGAATCGAATCGAATTTTTTTAAACTAACCGAACCGATTGAATTTTCAAATAAAAATCGAACAAACCAAACCGATAAAATATCAATTAATTCAGTTTTTGATCGAATTAACCAAAATAACCGAACTAACTGATTTTTTTAAATATTATGAAAAATTTACCAATTAATTAGGGATTTATAAATTTACTAACTTAGAAATTTATAAATTATTTTTTTTATTTTGATTAATTTGGTTTATTCGGTTTAACCAAATTGTAAAACCGAAATCAAATCGAATTAATTGTTTTTTTTTAGAAAAAATAACTGAAATTCTGAAATAACCGAACCGAATTTTTAAATTTGGTCGGTTTGATCGGTTTAATCAAATTTTTATTCACTCCTACTCGTATCGAACCTTTTTGGCACGACTACACAGTTTTCCATTTGTGGACTGATACCAAATCAGGTTGACACAATGAAAATACTTGTTTTGCGTGTATCACCTAAAACCAACCATGCAAATTCTATATTGGTGATATGGGCCTTCAATTTTGCTTGTATCTAGCAAAATTGATGCCATAATTGGCGAGAGGGGAGGGTAGAACAAAGATAAATGTGGATGGCATAGGCTGAGATGTGGGTTTGTGACAAATGGGCAGAGGCGAGGATATACATCGACACTTTGCAAAAGAATTTTGATGTAGTGAAGGTCTGAGTTCATTTTCTCTCTGGAGAGCAGCAGAGAAGGCGATCATTAAAAGAATGTTACGAATTGATGATCACTGAAAGGAGAGCTAGTATAATAATCTCTGTTGAAAGAGAATCACTATGTCATATAATATGGTTCTAATAACTTGATTCAACTTGATTTTACCTCTAGATTTACTCGTCTTACCAAGATTGAACCTGTTTGCCACTTAATCCTAATTTCACCTATTAAGGGTCCGATTAAGTCATAAGTTGACACTAACTTAGTGCTCGAGTCCAAGATTTAGAACTTGTATATGTGGCTTTTGGTTATGGTTTAAAATTTTATAGCATGTTGAGTGGTATTTCTAACATGTATCGTTTTAGTAAATTATTGAAATTCAATATTGATCAACACAACTAATCTCTCCTATGATATTTTTGTCAATCGTGCCAATGATAATTGTGTGGTGTCGATAGTCTACATGTTGGTGTGCTATAACTCACATGTAGAAGAATTCAAATAGTATTTGTTGTTTTTTATATTGTCACAAAATAGTATTGAGACTTTACCACTCTACCTAATGACAAAAACTTTGGTACGGAATGATACTTTAACCTTGCCCTTATATATGTAATTATTTTATCTTCTTTTTCCTTTCTCTTCATCTCCAATTCACTATCTACATCATATGTCGACACTTCGACATGGTATCAAAATCATATTGTTTTGGTTAAAGGCTGAAATTAGATGAAGCACTGATACAACTTGAGAATTCCAATCTTGTGCATAGTTCAAAATCTTATACCATGTTTTTGCCACTTGGCCTTGTCACGGTAGAGAAGTATTGATTCAATAATTTGCAAAAATTCAATACTAATCGGCACAATTAATCTCTTCTATATTGTTTGTTAGGTGAGTATAGACATCACTATGGTTCAAAATCGATGGTTCAATAGTTCGAAACTGTCGGTTTAACAGTTCGAAAAATTGTGACCTTTAACTTGGTTCATGGTTTGGAACTGCCAGTTACTGTTCGGTTCACAATTCACGACAGTTCAAAATTATTATTTATATTTTATTTTTAAAAAAGTTTAAAAATTTATAAATATGAAAAAAGGCATAAACTTATTTAAGTTGCATATGTGTCCATTTAGGGCAGAGAATTAAGCCCATGTAGTTAGTTCCTTCGGTACCAAAATCTTTTACTTTGTCCTTTGAAAATTGCATTCCTTTTATTCTTGTTACAATTTTCGTGCCACTTGGCCTTGCACTTGATATTAATGTTTAAACCAATTAAAAAAAATTATTTTTTATAAAAATATAGGCGAACTGACAGTGTGAACCGGTAGTTAGACCTGATTATGGTTCGGAATCGATGATTTGATGGTTTTGAACCGACGATTCGGAATCGCCGATTTGATTGTTCCTAGCATGTCGACCCTTAACCTTAATCGCCGTATACAGTTATGATTTACGGTTCGAAATCGTCGGTTCACAGTTCAGTTCACGGTTCACCAGGTTTAATATTATTATATTAAAAAAATTTAAATTTTAAATTCATAAAAAAATAAAAATAAAAAGGGCTTGCACTTATTTGAGTTGCCTACGTATCCCCTTAGGATACAAGGGAATCAAAACTCACGTAGTTCTCTTACCTTTTTGCCCTTTTACCTTAAAGTGACATTATTACTCATTTCTGTTTTCCGTTCCCGTAGTATTCGTTCCTTTGGTATCACATTTTTCGATTTCATCATCTGAAAGTTGCATTCCTTGGATTTTTTTTTCAGCTATGGTCCAATCGTTGAGTAATGCTTAGGCTTCCAACGAGTTGGGAGGCAAAGTCGATCGTCGTTCATCCAATATGTTACTGCTTGCATTGAACGTCTGTTCCATAGCAACTGTTGATACTGGACAAGTTAAAATTTCTTTGGCGATCATAAACATGATAGGAAAGGTTTGAGACTTTTGTGACCACTATTTTAGGATATCGAAATCCGTTTCGCTATTTGCTTCATTAAAATCAAAAGAAATTATAAAATAATTCTCAAGTTCCTATGTGGAACTTGAGGATCCTCATAGATATTTCGTCCGTTCTTTTAATAAAAGTTATGTTTTTGTAAATTTTTAAATATTACTACTAGTATTTTATGTTTTAGAAATATTAGTTTATATTCTATATTTTATATTATATTCTTTATAAATATCATGTAAATAACTTCTTATATTATATACAATATTATTAGGATCAAAAGAAAAAGAATCTTTAAATGGAATTAAAGCGTCATAAGATAAAATTAACATCTTGGAAAATTTCTAATTTATATTTAGGGTCTAAAGTGAATGCAACTAAATAAATTTCAAGAATAAGAGAAAAATATTTTTCCATTTCGCTTTCATTACTAATACATAAGGAGATAAAAATTCATTGTTAATATTTTCATTAAAGCTAATATTACATTACAAAAATTATTAAAACTAAATGAGAAGTAGAATAATAAAAATCGGAAAGTTCTATTACATCATTAAATATTTTTAAAATTTCACAAATACTACAAATATTGAAATTGGTGTGAAAATATATATTAGTATTATTAATAGTTTGTGCAAAAAATAAATATAATAATTCTCTATATTGAAATGAATCTTGTAACAATTGATATGTTGAATTCTAATGTGTTGGTACATCATGTGGAAATTTTTTATGTTTAATTCCATTAGTTTTACAAAATCTAACCCATTTTTATTATAGATGGATGTGACTATAAATAGAAAATAACCGTTCTAATTGGTTTAATATGATTTTTTAAAATTCTTAATCCATCTTAAACACATAAATTTAAAACATGACATACACAACGAATATAAAAAAATAAACCACCAATAATAGGTTGACATATAAATTTTAGTTTTTCAATACTAACGGCATTAGAACTAATAGTATCAAATGATATTGAAAATATTTTATGAGTTAATCCATATTCTTCTAAAATTAAACATAATAATTGTGAGATGTTGTGAGCAGTATATGATTCATCAAAAACTCTATAAGTTAACAATCTTTTTTGGATATTTCAGGAGTTATCAATCCAATGACAAGTCACACCCATATACGAATGTGTTTGTCAATGATCACTTCAAATATCGAAACATAAAGAAATTTTATTATTTAATTTACTAAATTCTTCAATTAAATATTTTTCTCTTATTTTATTAATTTTTTAATTGTATGAGTAAATGTAGTTCTAGGAACACGTTTAGTAGATGGATTAAGAGATTTTTTACAAAAATTTTCAAAAGTATATTTAGATCCAAAACTAAATGAAAAATATTCTACGGAAACAAATCTAGCTAATGATTCTCGTAATTTATTATCAGAATATAAAAATAAACTACAATCATTACTTTCACTAGTGGAAAATCTAGATAATTGTGCTTGAGAACGGCTGATTCCATGTTTCGTTAGGTGCTTCGTTTTTACGTGTCGTTTTAACGACCCATTGTTGCCATTAACTTGGAATTTGTAGGAAGCATTACAGTGCTTACATTTTGCACGTAATTCTCTCGACGAAAGAGTGATATTCTCCAAATGTTAAGTAAAAATAGTAGATTTTAAAGGAGGAACTTCTCGAACCTTAAAAGTAATTGTATCAGTACTTCCTTTTGCTTTGAGCGTTGGAAGTTGCTCGGTCTCATATTCGGTGGATTGAATGTTGAGGTTAAGCTTCTCATTCGGATTCACTATTTCCTTGCCTCTTCAAGATCGAGATGATGAAACTCCTCAGCCTCCTTCCATTGTTGTCGGAATTCGGAAGTGAGTAAAATTGGAGAAGATGTGTGCGGAATTGAAATGAATGAAATGTGTGTGAGTTCTCTATTTATAGAACTAGAGTAATAGACATTAAATCGTAGCAATTTATCAAAAAACAGTCAAATGATCTCAACAAAAAAAAAAACTCCCGATTCTAACAGTCGAAACCGACTGTTCAAACGGTCACACAACAATAACAAAAAATTGAACCGGTGGGTCGAATCCATGGTTAACTGACGGGCCGAACCGACAGTTAACTGTTGGGCCAAACCGGCGGTTAACTGTCGGTTCAACAGTTTTATGGGGCCGAAACCGTAACCAGCTCGACCCAAGTCAACGGGTACTCGGCCTGCTGACTCGGTTACGGGTCCAGGTCGGGTTCGAGTCCGACCCAGCCTGGGGTCTGGCCTACCGGTAGTTCAACCCGTTGGACGGGTCAGGTTCAACAGTTTTATGGGGCCAGAACCATAACTGGCTCGGCCCGGGTCAACGGGTACCTGACCTATTGACTCGGTTACAGGTTCGGGCCAGGTCCGAATCCAACCCAACCTACGGGTCCTGCTCGTTGAACTAGGTCAATAGGCAACCGACTCGTTGACTTGGTTATGGTTCCGAGCTAGGTTCGGTTTAGACCCGGCTTGTGGGCAGGCCTTGGTGAGTATTGTGTTATGCCGATACTTGACACTTCAAGATGAATTCAAAAAATGTTTTTATTTTTTTTCCTCACTTGTATCCACACGCAGCATAGCAGATGGATAGGAAGTCCAACATAGAATGTTATTTTAAATACTTATGTATATATTTTGTATATAGTTATCTTCTTTTTTCTTTTTATTCTTCTTAATCTCCTTCCTCTCTCTACTTTTCAGTCTCTACTTACATTATAAGTTGGGATGCTTAGCATGGTATCTCAACTGTATCATTTAATTAATGATCAAAACTCTGACACAATGTGAAATTTTAAAACTTTTGATACAAGTCAAAGATATTTATCATCATTATAATCATCATACCGTGTTTGTCTCTATTATTTGGGGCCAGGCATATGAATTTTGTCTCTTAATGGAAGGATAATAGTGGTTTAATAAGTGATTTGTATTTTAATAGTTATTTGCATGATTAAAGCACTCATCCTCAAGGGTTTGACCCTTCATTCTCATGGTGAAACTGAGGAAATTGTCCTACTTATTTTGTGTGTTTATATTCACTAAGTTTACCACAATTATGATTATTCACTTTGACGGAAAGCTTTGGTATAGCTTTTCTTCATTGCAACTGGAGGTTGTACAACCTCCCAAATGCTCAAATGACCTTTCTGTATAATGAAGTTGAACTTTCTGCTGGTTTGGCAAATCATGCATAAAAACTAATATCTTTGCTTAGTAAGATTTTTAAGCATTTGTAAGAGTTGGTATTACCCTACAATTGATGCTTATTATCGATGCACATCATAAATAGTTATGCTTAATTTATCAACAATCGCAACATGGAACATCTTTGCTATATCTATTCGTCTTCAGTTGGTCATGAAGGATGTATGCTCAGGTCACTTCACAGATCAAGGAGTCTCACCTAGTCAGTGACGATCTTCACTGTCATCTCCCTGCAGTTCCTTCGGCACAAGAATGATGAGGAAAATGTGTTGTACTCGAGTTAACATCTGATGCTGCTGGGTCGAGCTAACTCTACATCAGATTCACAGGTACACAAATATGTTCTCTCAAAGTCATCAGGCAGCAATTTATATACTCTATTTGTTGAGTATTTGAGTTCAATGTACTCACACCCAGTGTTTAGTATTAGGAGGAACAGCATATGTTGTGTTCAGTATTATCTTATATATATATATATATACACAAATTAACAATGTTTGATGGATGCTGCTTCAGTGGTTTGAGTAATAATTAATAAACTATGTTCCAGATTAGACTGCAAGTATTCTTCCAAGTAAATGTCTGGAGTTTCATAATCACTTTAGGGATGTGTTCTTTCATGGAATACAAATCAAGGTTTAATATATCGAGCCATATTGAGATTTTGATCTCAGACTAGAATAATACAGTTTCAGTACTGTATCGGTATAGTTTTGATATTTTTAAAAATAATATATATTAATTAAAATAAAAAATTAATTTAAATATTTAAAAATTAAAATTAAAATATTTGTAAAAAATAATATGATAATTTTATGGATTTTAATAAAGTTCATTTAAATTATCTTAATTATAGTTAGGAATTGATTATTAAAATCTCAATTAAGTATAAGTTTAAAAAATTTAAAAAAATAAAAATCGTGATGCGATCCTGTCGCGCGTGCCACGTGCAATGGAGTCGTTGTCGGGCTCGCGAGACACCTTTGGTGGTGTCGTTGGGCTCGGGTGGCGCCTTCGGTGGCGTCATCGGGCTCGGGCAGCGCCTCTGGTGGCATCATCGGGAGTCGGGCGGTGCCTCCGATGGCATCGTCGGACCCGAACGATGCTTTCAGAGGCGTCGTCGTGCTCGAGAGACGCCTCATCTCCCGGCTGGAACCGTTGTGTCGGTTCTGTGCCAGTGTCGGTCCGTTGACGAAATAAAAAATTTCATCGGTATCACGTGATACGGTAATCCGGATGCAAACTTGTTTGGGAGATTAAACACTAATTAATTGTAATTTTGCAAAGCAATTGCAAATTATGGAGTATTCTTCCTTCACAGATGCATTTCAATATTAAATTGGTAATTTACCAAAATATGTTATTTCTAATTATAAATTATTAGAAGGTAGTTCTGTTATTTTTTAAGAAAATGCTTTTGTTTAGATTTTTGATTTTTAGGAGTTTACAATTATAAAAAATTAAAGGCTGTATTTTAAAAATTGAGAAAATAAATGGGGATATTAAATTGGCAAAGTACAAACTTTTGCTCTTGATGTGGAACATTAATATGTTTTTCGATTTAAAGATATTTATTTGATGAGAAACAATTGTAAATTACTTTGTGTTCTGTGTTAATTTTTAAAGTGAAAGTTGATTTACAAATCAACTTATTTCATTAAAATTAAAGAGTTTAACCATTATAAGTTTCTAATTAAAATATCAACGTTTTAAAAATTCTTTTTGGTAGAAAAATGAAAGTAAGATCTTTATAACTTTTCGTGTGCAAAAATTGATTTTATAAATTGCTATGTGATTTTAAAATAATAAAATTTTGTCCAATATACTTTAAATTGGATATTAATATTTGTTTGGATTTTGGTAAAAAAAGGAGCTTTTTTTAAAAATAAAAATATCACAAAGATAAAATATTTTTAATTTTTTTATTATAATTCATAAAATTTCCTATCAGATTTATCGTATTGTAGGGTGTTAAAAATGAATCTAATTTGAGTTGATCTGAAAAATATTGAATTAGGATTAGAGATTTTTGAGTTTAGGTTAGGGGTTTTTTTAGTTGGATTGGATTTAGATTGATCTAGATTGATTTGAATTTAAAATTTAAAGATTTTTAAAAATAATTTTAAAAAAATTAAGATATTTTATGTGTGTCAATAGTAGAATGTTAGTAATGAAATATTAAGATAAAAATAAAAAACTATTAAAGATTTTTTAAAAAAAAAATTGATTGAGTTATTTGAATTGGTTAGGTTGGATTATTTGGGTTGATCAAATTATACACGTTGGAATTTAAAATTTTCAAATTCAAATCGAATATGAATTACTTCTGAGGGCTAATGTACGGACATTAACAAAATAATCTGATTCCTAAATAAATAATTACTTGTTAACTTAATCAACCGAATCGAATAACGAATATTCTCCTTGTAATGCATGTGCTTGAACTGCTCAACCGACCAATCTACCAAATTAGTTTAAATACTTCCTTTAAAAATAACTATTATTATTATTATTATTTTAAATAATTTCTCAAATCTAAAATCTTTTCATTTTTTTTTTAATTTTGTATATATTAAAATTTAAAATTCTGTTAATTTTCAGTTCATCCATCCACATCGTTACGGCATCTTCCTAACTTTAATATAGGTTACAATAATTTAGTTATAGCTACAGAATATTTTCTTTCGAAAAAATAGAATATAGAGTAAAATAAAATGATTTTAAAATTGCAAATATTTATAAAGAGGCTTTATTTTTATTATGTGGTATGTTAAAACATATTTATTTTACTATAAAATATTATTATTCTAACATTATAATACTTTTGATTAAAATTATTTTAACATCATTAAATTTATTTAAATATTAATTAAAATTACTTTAACTTAATTATAATTGATTCTATTTGGTCAAAATTTATTAAATATCATTGCAATTGCTTTTGGCAATAAGGTATCCAACTCTTATGATCTGATTAATTTTGTAAGTGGACGTCCCGATCCCACAAATCTACCACCAAACAAATGTCCTTGTGAAGAATCAACCCCGGATGTTCTTGTTTGTACCACTAGAATCAATCTCGAATGCTTGTGTTTGTCTAGTGTTTGATTCTACAGTCTTAAATGCTCGAAAACTGCTAGAGCATCGTTGCTACTGCACCGTAGCCAAGGGCGGAGCTAGCCTTTAAACTACTTGGGCTACAGCTCGGGGTTCGACAACATTAGAGAAGGGAAATTTACAGGCAAAAGTAAAAAAAATTTAAAGAAAGAAGAAGGTAGCTCGGGTATTGTATCGACATAGTTCACAGTCCAAAATGAGCCTGGATAAATCGTCTCGGCTAGCTCCGCCATTGACCGTAGCCGAGGGCTCATTGTAGTTTTTTTTTTTGCACAAAGGTGAAATCCGTCACCCTAACGGTCCCACACGATCGATTCCATGACAATTTATGAGGAGGTAAATCGAGAAGCTACAGTTGACCATGACGAAGGAGGATATTGCTCGACTTCGTCAAGATTCCGCATTGTAGTTATTTTTTCTTCTGCAAGTAGAAATATAATATAGAGTAATTTTGATCAAAGATGACTACACTAGTACACTTGATGGAGTAGATTGAATTATATATATAGGATTTTGATATAGTGGACACCGTCTATGAATACAAATATATTTTTTTAAGATTTAAAATTTAATATTTAATTTAAAAGAAACGAAAATAAAAAAATATTTTTTACACTTGATGTGTGTCCAACCTAACATTCCAATAATGTAGAGTAAATTTTTTTTTTTTTATAAAATAAGATTATGTTATAGTAATTTTAGTAATTAAAAAAATAAGATATATATATATATATATATATTTTAATGTTTCTTTTAAATAAGGAGACCCTTTGAATTCAATTAAAGCTAGACGCCGAAAGCGGTCTCTCCGCTCCACCCCACTCCACTCCCTAATTAATCCTCCCAAAAGCGATCGAGCGCTCGCCGAATCCGATTTCCCTCTCTCTCTCTCTCTCGGCGGCGGCTCCTCAAATCTCTCGATCGACCGATCTCTAGGGTTTATCCGATTTCCTGCAAATTTCCACCGCTTTTTGAGCCCATGGCCGATCTCAGACCGAGATCTCCCAGCAATGGCGTCGACAAGGCGATTTGGGCATCCAAGATCCTTTTTTTCCTTCTTGGGATCCTCTCGGCGGTGAGGCTCGCCGTCCCTCCCGCCGCCGCCGCCCTGTCCTCCGCCCTCCCGCGCCTCTCGGCCTCGCTCTGCTCCTGCCTCGCGCCGCCGTACCTGCTCGTCGTCATCAATCTCATCATCCTCCTGATATGGAAGCTCTCTGACCAGAGGCACCACCACGGCGAGCCCTGGCACGTCGAGGAGAAGCCGCTGGAGGTGGCGGATGTTGTAAAGATCAAACCTTCCGAGCCTCCTCCTCCTCCTCCTCCTCCTTCTCCTCCCGCTGTCTCTCTCTCGCCCGACCCGACGCCCTTGCTGCCAGAGCCCAATGAAACGCCAGATCCAGACTCCGGTGTCTCCCAGCTCACCGACGCCCACACGACGGACGACGGCGATCCGCTAGACAAGGAGGCGGAGAGCTCCGACGAGAACGATTCCATGGAGGCGACTTGGAAGGCGATCATGGAAAAGACCCCGCGAGGCGGGGGAACACCAGGCAAGGCCGAACCGCGGCGGCCGTTGCCGTCGCCGGCGACGATACGGGCGAGGCTTCCGTCGGCGACGGGCCGCGAAGAGTGGAACCAGAGATTCGACGATTTCATCAAGAAACGGCACGATCAAATCCGGCTCCAAAGGCATGAATCGAACCAGAGAAGAAGATTGCAGAACAAGGATCCAGAACTCCATTAATCTCTCATTCCAATCATCTAATGGTTTGCAGTAGATCACAAAGATAATCTGCTTGAAGAAATTTATCATTCAGGTAACTTCAATTCTCTACATAAATCTTTTTTTTTTCTCTAAAAAAACTTAAATTATATGTTTATCTTGCTCATTAATTTTGATAATTGTAGGGTATTACTTCCAAGGATTGGGTTGTGTGTCTTGATGAGGAGATTTTGTTGATATTTTTAACCATGTTTTTTGCTCGTGTGGTGTGTAAGAAGCATATGTTGCTATGGTTTCTGTAAAAGATATAAATATTATGTTTTTCTTTGTATAAATCAAATGCATTGTGTCTGCAAAATATTTGTAGGCCATGGGTATAGCCGTCAATTTGGATTGGGTCCGTCGAGTTGGCTCATCGTACAAGTAATTTAGACGAGTTGGATACTTGGGTTCAGATGAGTTGATCCACCTTGGCCTGCGATCTGTGTGAGTTGGCCCGTGGTGGGCTTGGATTGGTCCGCGAATTAAGAAAATTTATTTATTTTAAAATTTTAAATTAAAGTAGAAAACTTAATCGATTAGTGAACTTCATCCGTCTAAATTATAATTTAAATTAAAAAATTTTAATTTGATTAATTTAAATTGAAATTCAAATTCAAAATTTTTAAAATTTTTTATTTTTTATAGGCTTGTGAGTTGGTCTGTTTGAATCGCAATCTGTTTTAGATTGGGTTAGATTGAAAATTTCCCAATCTATCAAGTTGGTGGATCGGTCTGTCCTGTCTTGCTCTGCCATATAATGAATTTTTAATAAATTAATCTGTTTGATAGCTCTAACCATGGGATAATATATAAAAATACGTATACATGTAAAAATTAAAAGGATATATTTTTTCAATCCATTTTATACATGTATTTTTATTAAATATCAATTATGAAGAATATATATTTTTACAACAAAAAAAAAAGAAGAAGTATGTTGGAAAGTGTGCCATTGTCGATAATTTAATTTATTTAGCAGAAAGTGACCTGTCTTTTTTCCTGGTCACAGTCGTTTTCACTGTTCTATCCAGTGTCCATGATGCTGGTTATCAGACACATTCAGTGGATGCAAGTAAACAAACATAATGTTTGCCCTGATCACTGGAATGGTCTCTTCTCTTTTAACTCTGGTAGCGTAGTCGAGTTGGTATTTGAATGGTAGAGCGAACCCAGCGAGTCCGATGTCCGGCTCCGATCGGCATCGAAAGAACTTCAGGGAAGCTCGGAGAGGAAGGCCTCCATGGTCTTGCACAGGTGTGAGTTGGGGGATCATGAACTGTGCGCCATTAGAGAAAGTGCTGAAAGATGCGCGGCAGTCCAAAAGCTAGTGACCCACACTCCACACTTTGTTGAAGCAGACAACAAGAGCCTTTCTGGAGAATCAATAATTTTTTTATATATAATTTAAGTGTTGAAGTTTTGTCTAATTAATTTCAAAGGTAGATGATTTCTTCTTTGATTCATCTTTATTCAGACTTAGGGATGGATGACAATGTGTCTTCCATCGTTATCTTTATTTATTATATTTATTTTTATTTTTATCAGATATTCAATTTTTATCTGTATTTTCATGTGCATCAGATCAGATATTTTTATATTAATAATTTTCTTTATATCTATGGATTAGGAGGGAAAAAAATCAAGAAAAAGAAGGAGAAAATCAAATTTATTTTTTTAATTCTTTCTTTAATTAGTCTTTGATGAAGAAATATATATATATATATATATATATATATTATTTATATATGATAGATATGGCGTCTCCATATCCAAATTTGAAAATTATCATATTTGATTATCTAATTATTTAATTGGATTCAACAAATTCTTTCGTATCATCTTCTATTCAGATCGAGTATCGAATGCTCTATCGAATTTTGATGAAATTGTCATCCCTTCACGCTGAGAGAGTTGATCAGTTATTTTGATTCTCTCATGGGTGGTAAGTTTAATCAAAAATATTTATAATTATATTCATAATAGGATATGAATGTTTTTGAAATAAAAATATAATGAAATGTTATTTTAATAAAAATAAGTAGTATTTTTTTTAATTTTTTTTTACATTAGGTAAAAAAATTATATATTTTTTTCTCTCTTCAAATTGTGATACGTAGTAAAACATTAGAAGAATATCTTAAAGAATCAAAATTTAAATTTTATTAGAGATGAATATTTTAAAATTGACTTTTGAATATTATAAATTATATTTAAAATTTATTTGATATATATCTACTTAAAAATTCCAAAATAATCTACTTAAAAATTCCTTAAGAGAGAAGAAAAGGAAGATATTTTCTAGTGGTCAAGTCAAGTGTTCGTTAGGTCGAAGGCAAAGCTTGTCATGGTGGGGCTTAGCTTATTGCCATGTACTTACTTATCTTTTGAGGGCAGAATCATGGTGCCGCGGTAGGATATTTAGGTTGTCACTTAGGTATCCGCGGTTCGATCCCCAGCTACGGCGTATTTGTAGGAAAAATGAGATCACAATCAAAGGATGCTGGACATCTCGCTGCATGCGCTTCCCGATTTACCCTGGTAGCCGATAGGAAACTTCCGTGGGACCGGGTCGGTCATCCCCAGGGATTGCGTCAATGCGACTAACTGAGATTATTTATTGAACGAGGGCAGATTTATAGAAAAAAAATGATAAATCTTAATTAGCCTCATTGATTATCCAATTGATGAGGACAGGTTCATAATAGAATATAATGGTGGTTTGCATCCCGGTCACACACCAAAGAATTTCCAATGGATTTTTTTATATAAAAAAATAATGAATTTCATTTGATTTAAATTGAAAATAAAAAACAGAATCTTCCAAAATATGATTATATGAGGGCCTACGCCATACAGATCCTCAATGCACTATTTTTTATATAGAAATATGATGAAGAGTCACCTTACGTGTATAAATTATGTTTCAGATTTATTCGATAGACGAATAAAAAAATTTATCTATCTTCAATATTAATCGTATGAAGCTTGAACATCATCGAGTCAACTGCCACCTTGCTCAAGCGCTTCAAAGATCTCTGGTAGTCCCCGGGGCCATAGTGCAATAGTAGGACATTCAGGTTGTCTCCCAGGCACCCATGGTTCGATCCCCAGCTACGACGTATTTGCAAGAATTTTTCTTCAAATGGGGATCGCAATCAAAGGATGCTGGGCGTCTGGGTTGGCCGCTGCGTGCGCTTTCCGATTTACCCCTAGTGGTCGGTGGAAAATTTCTATGGGACCAGACTGATCACCTCCAGGGATTGAGTCCATGAGACTGACTGGGATTTATCATTTTTTTTCAAAGATCTCTGGTAGCTCAAGAACCCCATGAAACCAAAACTCAAACTCATTCACTGAAACTATTTGGATGCTCTTGTGATTAGGCTTCTCACAGTTCTTCTTGATTCGACGTAGGTGATCTTTCTGAACACTACTCTGTTGACTCCTCCAGCTCGGAGGATCAATCTTAGCTCCCAAGTTGAATTTCATTTTGATACTCTCATTGGTGTTCTCGTGCTTTTTTCCTTCCTCGTTAGTGATTCTATATACCTTTCATCTTCCTTGTCGGTGATACTCTCAAAGGATATTGATATGGTGGATTCTCTAGACCTGCACGTGGTTGCTATTGGAATATCACGTGGCTGTAAAACAGGAAGGAGAAGAATCATTAAGAAAGATTAGATAATATTCAAGAAGTGAGTAATTGATAAATCTACACCCCTCAGGTTCTGATGGTAGTCATCCTTAAGATCTAAGGCCTAACTTTTGCACCCGCTCGCCATCACATGCCGACCTTATCTCGATCTCGAGTCCCAACCTTGAACTGTAGCCTTGGCATTCGCTTGGCATTACGTGCCGACCTCATCTTGACTTCGAGTCCCGACTTTGAGTTCCGACCTTGATACGCTTACTCGGCATCATGAGCCGATCTCATCTCGGCTTCGAGTCCCGACCTTAAGTTTCGACCTTGGCATTTACTCGACATCACGTGCCAATCTTATCCTGGCTTCAGATCCTAACCTTAGAGCCTACTTGATCGTAGGAGTTGGTTAGCCCGCGCAATTAGGGGAGCCTAAGACTGTTTTTTTCAAAAAAAAAGAAAAATATCCCCAAAAGATACGGACAATCAGAATCTTTCTAAACTGGAATGGATATTTCAGAATATATCTTAAACAGACATTAATAAATTTATAAAAGATGGCCTATACCCATAGACATAGGTATGCACACATCAACCCTAATTTCTCTAAGTCATTAAACTCTTTCCTCACGCAAAATTTTAATTTGAGCGTCAGAGTGGCTTGTCGGGACCCACCTCCAGTGCCATTGTAACTTTCTTTTTGAGTACTTTTCAGGTCTTTTCATTTCTCCGGATGACTATCTTCGAGGAGCGTGCATATCAGTAGTTCGTTGATCGATAACTTGATCACCACGATATGATATTTTGACTGGAACAAATATCCTTCTCCCTCATCGATAATTTATCTTCCTCACTTTTTTTCTTCTTCTTCGATAACAATAGGAAATATCAAATTAATTTTTTATTACATAAATAATAAAATTACTACGCTTTCATATTCTTCATATTTTTTAATGAAAAATTTAGATTTTGCATGTGTCATGTCAATTTTCATATATTTTTATGAATTATAGTATTTAACTTGATATGATTCATAATAAAATTTAATACTGAAAGATTTTTTTTAATGCTTGAGAATAATCTTTTATATGATTATTATTTTTTAATTTAGATTGATTATTCATCCTAAACAACACTCGAAATATCAAATCTTATTAAAAAATTATTTTTTTTCAATGTATAGATAACTTATAAAATACTACTGATAATACTAATATTAGTGTATCAGTTATAAGAAATTTTTTAAAATTAAAATTAATAAGATCTTATTAACATTTAATAATATCTCAAGAAAAATTAAATAATTATATCAATCGAAAAAAATTAATATCAAAACTTTTGAATCTAAAATTTAATTAGTAACTTTGCATCGAAAAAGTTTGAAAATTAAATTTTATATAAAAATTTATTTTAAAAAAAAATTATATATATTTTTATTTTATAAATAACTTATATGATGCCCATTTCAAATCCAAATGAAAAAGGGTGTGAGGAAATATTTAATTGTTTTTTCACCTAGATCTTAAACTTCGTTGAGATGGCCCCTGAGCTCACCACAGTTTCAGTAAAATGGGATATGTAATTATTGGCGACTCTTCTGCAAAAGTGGAATCCGTCATCTTAGCACGGTTCCACGACCATTTGTGAGGAGGTAAATCGAGAAACTGTAGTTGGTCACGACGCAGAAGGATATTGCCTGACTTCGTCAAGATTCGAACCTTTGCTCTCTTCTGCAAATCTGTTGCGTTGTAACCAACTCAAATGATGGATATGTAAGCATGATAACTTATATGCTTTTTTATATCTTTATGAATCTAGAAATTTTTGCTTGCATTGTATTATTTGATCTACATAGGAACGGATAACATTTGAGATTATGCAGGAAAGATTATACATGAAAGAATATTCATTTTTGGCTCTTTTTTTGGCTCTATGTCTCTTATCCCTAAGGGGTTTTCCCCACTAGTAGGGTTTTCGGAAAACTCTATCTATTCTAGTGTGGATGGCAATCCGATCTATATTTATTGGTTTTAATAAGACTCGTTACAAGCGTTGTTTAAAGCAACTCACGGTAGAACAGTAAATATGAAATAAACTATTGTCCATTTTAAAAGTATCATATATATAAAACACAAACTTATACAATTTGAAAGAGAACGGTTTACTTTTCTTTTATATATTTAAATATAAAGATTCGTCTTAAATAATGTTCGGTCGATGTTAATTTAAAACATTCATAACTATTTTATATAAAATTAAATTAAATTATGTTGATTTAAGACATATTTTTAATTGATTAAAATTATGTACATGCATATTATTAAAATAAATTATATATAAAATTAAAAGGTGACGTTAGAAAAATGGAATATAAATAATATTAAAATATTAAATGGACCCAATTTGTTAGACCCTTATTTAGCAAATGTAATTAAAATCAATTATAGTATGTATGCTGATTTATAGCATATTGTTAGAGCTTCAAGCGGCGTGATTGGTGGAGACATACACGCGAAAATCATAAATTTACAAAACCATCACACTTTTTTTAAAATAAAAAATTAAAATTTTAAATTTTAAATTATTAATTAGAATTTTAAATTTGTTTAACAACAACAACAAGCCTTATCCCACTAAGTGGGGTCGGCAATTCATTTGTTTAGAATTAAAAAAAAAGTTAGTTAATTGAAGAATTATTAGTACCTAACTAACCGAATCAAGATTTTTTATATAAAAAAATTCTTAAAACTATAATTATTAAATTATTAATTAGGATGGGCGGGAGTTTAATTTGTTTAGGATTTTAAAAAAATAAAGTTAGTTAATTGGAGAATTATTAGCAACTAACTACTAACTAACAGAAGATTTGCTATATAAAAAAGTCCTCCCCCTACCTATTTTGTCATTCATCTCATTTAATTCTTCCTTCTTCCATAATCATCAATTCATCGACCAACACGTACTCGATGAGCAACGCAGCAGTCAACGGTGCAATGCCCATTCCGATTCTGATTCCTGGGTGGGAAGCCGATGCAAGTGGCTATGTCCTTAGCATGGAAGCGGAAGTGGTGACACGACATTCGCAAGATGTGGATCCACCCCAACTGATTTTCTACTTTTGCCTCCAGATGATTTCTCCTTCCACCCATGATGTTGAGCGCACCTACTTCACCATCGACCAACTCTGCGAGAACATCGTCGACGAGGCCACTTGGAACGCGGAGACGAGGTGGATGCTTTCCCACGTGGCAGCGGCTCATGTCCGCATTGCTGACCGTGCTTTTCTTGGGGTAGCTTTCCGCAGATACACCAGGGCGGTGCTCGATCGCTTTCCAATCATGGAATTATCCATGATGAAGTTCTTCTCCGTTATTAAGATTCCCCCTATGGCTCCTTCCGTTTATTCTGCCGGTCATCTTCGCTACCTTGTGCCTTCGGAGACACAACGATATTTCTTCGAGGGGCATGAGGAGGAGGAGGAAGAAGAAGAAGAAGATGATGATGATGATGATGACGAGGAGGCCATCAGAGGACCCACACCGACGCCTGCAGTAGTGGTGGAGAGGCTCCGAGTGAAGATTGCAGAAGAGTCCGACACATGCTCAATCTGTCTAAACGACTTTGACATAACGACTCATGTTTTGGAGATGCCGTGTCATCACATATTTCACGATGAGTGCTTGAGGGAGTGGCTAACTCGAAGCAATACCTGTCCACTCTGCAGGTTCACGCTCACTGACGTAGACACAGAGTAGCTACGATACTGGATCGAAAAATAATTCCTCAGTTTATTCATTATTTGGTTCATGGTGTATTCCTCAGTTTATTAAAAATTAAATAAAAATAAAAAAATCAAACTTGATTAGACTTGTTTATAATCCAAGTTTTAACCAAATAATTCAACAATCGTACAGTGGCGTCTCAAATCTCAACCATTTTTAAGGTCATACACTCTTTCATATATATATATATATATATATATATATATATAAATTAATAATAATTAAAAAATATTTTTATATAAAATTTAGTTTTCTGCTTACTAATTAAATTTTTATCTTCAAATTTGGATAATAAATATTTTTTAATTAATAAAATTGTTAAATTGTTTTATTTTTTAGATATTATTGAATCGTAAATGAAAATTTATTAATTTCAATTTTTAGAAATTTATTCTTTTGCAATAAATCATCAAGATAGCATAAAATTAAAAATATATAAAAATTACACAATAAAAAATTCAAGGAAAATTAAAATTGGAAAATTTTATAAATCGTTCGAATATTTAGATTTTTTAAAGGAAATCTTCGCTATTTTCAATGATTTTTTTTGGCTATTTTACTAACTTTAGGACCAAAAGATCATAATACCCGCATGAATTTAAATATTTTTGAATGTTTTGGGAAAAGAATATAAATGACCATCAGGATATACTAGCTAGCTTAAGTGCAACATTATCATAATCCATAGATTGTGGGCCACAAAATAGTCATCAATTTAGATTGGATCCATCAGATTGACCTGCTTCGTCAAATAATTTAGATAATTGAGTTAAAATTTTATCAATTCATTTTAAAGTCGGTTCAAGTGGCCCGACTCGCCTAGACTCACAATCCGCATGGGTTCGGCTGTGGCAAACTTGGATTGCCCGTGAGTTAAGAAATTTTTTTCTTCAAAATTTAAAATTAAAACAGAAAACTCAATGAACTAGTGGATTTGACTTGTCTAAATCATAATTCAAACTTAAAATTTTTAATATTTGATATACCTGTGAGTTGATCTGCCTAACCCGTAATCCGTTTAGGTTGAGTTGAGTTGGAGATTTTTTAACCCAGAGGAATAGTTTATAGAATATTACTGACAATATTTATCAATATAAATTTAAGATTTTTTAAAATTAAAATTAATAAAATCTTATTTACATTCAATAATATTTTAAGAAAGATTAAATAATTTAATAATTTTATCAATTAAAAATGATTTATTATCAAATTTTAAATATAAAAAATTAATTAGTAACTTTGCATTTAAAAAAATAGGAAAACTAAATTTTATATAAAAAATATTTTTAAAAAACTAATATTTATTTTTAAAAAAAATTAAGATCTCAAATATATTTTTTACTTAAATCTTTAAAATGATTGAAACTGCAAACAACTAGATTAATGACATTCAACAAAAGTTTGATACTATCAAATTCTTAAGATACTATTTATTTTGTCTTTCTTCTTCTTCATCATCATAAATCATCATTATCATTACTTTTTGATTGGATTTGTATTTTTTACGCATGAATGTTACAACCAAAATACGATTGCATATAAGAATTGTTGTTGCAATCGACTTTTAGTTAATGTTAACCAAGTTCACGTTGATTTGAGTTGAATTTCAATATTTGATCACTGTGTTTGTTGAACGTCAAGTATGTTAATTGGATACTTGACTATGGAGAAGTCTACGTGGGTTAATGGTTAATCGGATACTTAACAATCGGAAATCCAATAGAGAGTTGATATGAGATGAGAAGTCCAAATGGATCACGATTAATCGAACATTTGGTATACGAAGGAAAATCCAAATGAGTCATGGAGGATTGGACACGTGAGAAGTGAAATCTAAGTGATCTATGAAGGGCCAAATACTTAATATGAGAAACGATTTTATCTTGGGATAGCAGCACTACAAATCGCAAGACCTTCAAACTGAAGAAGCTTCTTGAACTCTCCATAATGCAAGTATAGAATGCAATGCTTACTCTGCTTTGAATTGGATGAATGAGATGATAAAATGGGGGCTTATTTATAATTGGTGAAGGGTTAGAAGTGTGAGATATCAAAAATTTTATTGTAGTGAGAATGGAATTTGTCTTGCAAAGATGAAATCAACGAAACCAAAATGGGTCAAATCCGAAATTGTTTAATTGGTAAACCAAATGAATCGAGTTGAATCAAATTGAACCAACTTGGTTTGATTTGCGATGAAAGAGGTTTTGACAAAATAAAAGGGATAGAAAGATTCGTCTCACAAAGATGAATCAAATGAAATTGATTTGGATCAAATCAGAAGTCGTTTAATTAGTGAACCAAGATTGAATCTGATTCGCTACCGTAATCGATTCGATGGTTATAATAAATACAACATTTTAAACCGATTTAGTCCAACCCTAACCCAGGCTACCCTACCCTCCTCGTTAAAACGTGAAATCGCGATCGGGCCGTGCCCCCTTCCTTTAGCCGCCGTTGCCCTCCTCTGCCGACCCGTCGCGTCTCTCTTCTTCGCGTCCTCTCCTCCGCCCGACGCCGGCGTCGTCGTGCCTGCCCCGCCGGTTGTCAGTGAGGGCGATCCGAAGCCTCGTGCTGTCTTCCTTCTTCGTTGCCGATCTCGCGATTGACGCGCGATTCTTCCCAGCCGCGATTCCGATCTCCTCTTCACCTCTGATCGCGTCCAAGAACACAAGAGCTCAGAGGTTTCGCTGCCCTATTACTCCACTCTGTCGCCGAGCTTGGCACCAGCGCGTGGTGGCCATCCACTGCCGCTTCGATTCTTGCCGGAGCTAAAGAACGCTGGGGACTAGGAAGTGATCGGTAAGGGGACGAAACCTTGGGAGTTTTCTGTAGCTCTTTGATTTCTTTTAATCTGATTGAACTCTACAACCTGGAACAGATCGATTCAAGGGGGTTCTCCTTGAGTCTCGACCATGAGGGAAGGAGAGGGAGGAATCGAATTAGGGAACGATTGGAGTTGATCTGAGGTGAGGTTTCTTTCCTTTAATCTTGGATTCTGATAGGTTTTAACTCTTACTGCCTGATTATAGTTTTTGTGGGATTTAGTGGGAGTTACTGTTCTATAGGATTTATGGGATTTTGGTTTCGGTGTGTGGATGGATTTAGGGCAGCACAATCGTATCAAAGTGGTTAGAGTAGTTGGTGATTAATTTGTTGGTGGAATGTGTTAATTCGGTATAACTTTGTTGTTTGTCGTGGGATTTCCATTGGATGGTGGTATTGATATGTAGATTGAGGTTAGGTTTGGTTGTGCTGTTGGTTTTAGGGTTTCGGTTGATTTTGGATGAGTTGAATCCGGTTGTTTAAATATGGATTTAAGTTAGTGGTATTAATTGGTGAATATAACTAATTAGTAAGTTGGTTAAGCCGTGTTAAATTAATTAGGTTGGTTGTACTAATTAGGTTAGGCTAAATCTGATTTAAATCTAGGTATGACATTAGTGTGATTTTATTAGTTTAATTGTTGTATTTAGGAATATTATTTATTTCTTTTTCAGGACCTTGATTGATTGGTGGTCCTGTATTTCTGGGGTTCAATTGTTGACGATTGTCTGATCAGGTGGGTACCCTGTACTTGGTTAATACAGGTTTTCTTTCAGTGCATGATCTATTGCTGTTGTATCTACCCTATTGCTATGTCTGCTACTTGTGCTATTTAGCTAGTTGATACCTATTGATATTAGTTGCTTGATACTTGTCTGTTGACCTTTAACATAATATGATATTATTCTGTTGATACTCTTGTGATCTATGCTAATTACTCAGTTGATACCTTATATCGTTCGTTACTTGATATATGCTGATTGACCTCTGATTGATCTATCCATTGATAGAACAGTCTCCACTTTATATTGTTGACCTATGATGACCCATCTTGATTCCTGTTGATTATGCTGATTTGTTGTAACTATTATATGTTGAATGATCAGCATAACATCTACATGTTAGTAGTAGTTGTTGTTGATAGCATATTGGCTGTATTTGTTGTTGACACTCCCCTAACACCGTGTTGAGGTGGCATTTGGGTGAGAGCAATTGTTGCGCCATTGTTGGGTGCGATCAGGACTGGCTATATTGCCCTCCTGTGAGACACTGCCTGCTCCCCACCTGTTTAGGGTATTTAGTTGTTTGAGCCTGTGCAGTATGTCTTGTTGTGCGCCTCATTTCATTGCACTAGGTGAGTGATTGAGGATGGCGAGTGCAGACAGTGACCATGCATGTTGCCTGTGATGTGTGTTGCATGTTTGTATGCATTTGCTATTATGATTACTATTATATTGCACTGTTATTTACAGCATGTTTGTGTGTTACTGTTGCACTTGATTGATATATACCTGCTGCATTGTTTGATATGCCATGCATTACTTAATCTTGCATGATTCTTATATCTGTTATATACTATTGATCTTTCTTTATTATCTCAGTTGATTTAACCTGTTCTATTGCTATGATTCCTGTTACCTGTAGATTATTCCTGTTACCTGTTGGTTATTTCTGTTATCTATTGATTATTCCTGTTACCTGTGAATTATTCCTGTTATGTATTGATTATTCCTGTTGTCTATTGAGTATTCCTGTTACCTGTTGATTACTCCTGTCACCTGTTGATTATTCCTGATACCTGTTGATTATTCTTTATCTTCTTTATATATATTCATTCTGGACTGTATACTCTTGTTATTCATACTGATCTATCTTTTCATGCACTTTTATTTTGTATCCATTGAGCATCTAATGCTCACTATCCAGACCCTGAGGTTTGCTTTATTTTCTCCTCAGGTAGTAAATAGGAGGTTTACTTGGAGCTTGGAGAGCTGGCCGACTGTATCCATCTCACATCAGAAGATATTTGTATGGTTTGAGTTGTACGGATTCTGTACGTTCGATATGGTTGTATTTGTGATTTGTTGGATTTTTTGTGCGTATCGAAGTTTTTGGACTTGTATTTGTGGTGGTATGGTTTGTTGGATTGGTTATGTTTCTGTTGCGTAGTTTTTCTATCTTATGTGGAATTGTCGTTGTTTGCTTATCCAGGTTTTGTGTGCATGTGATAGTTCATGGTTGTGGCCGTGTAGGCCTTACTATTTATCTGTTTATATTTATCTTGTATGGATAGGGACATGTAATCCTTATTGTGTCCGTGTTGGCCTATTTGTATTCATGTATTCAGGGAAATGTCATTGTTACAGGGGAGATGTTGTCGAAATTTTTTGACGACCTCTTGGGACGTGACAATTTAGTAGTATCAGAGCTTAGATTCATTTAGGTTCGCATTTGTTGGATTTTCGTTGCAGTCGGAGCCTAGTTTTACGATTCTTTTGGATTTATCGTTGTATCTGTATCCATTTTTTATTTCTATTAGATTTATCGTTGTGTTTGTGTCCGTTTTCAATATCTGACGGATTTATTATGTGTTTGTCGACTTCGAGAATTATCATTGCATCTGTAAGTTTATCTGATACCAATTGTTTGGTATTAGAGCATTAGGTTTTAGGATCCATATTAGACTAGGCATTAGGTTGTTTAGGAGTTTCATCTTATTAGTTTTAGGGTTTAGGTTTAGGTTCTTTTTGAGTTTGTCGTCGTATTGGTTTTGACGAGTTTTGGTTAATTGATCCAAGTTGTGAGATGGACAGACAACGCCATGAATTCTCCAAGCAATTGTAAGTAAAATTCCTAGTATCTTTATTACCATTTTTAGGAATTTATAGTAGTTGTATATGACCAGGTGATATTATGACCCGTGGACATCGAGGACGAGATCGATCATTGAGACGACCTGTTACACTAGTAGAGTCGAAGGTTTCCGAGTATATTATGGATAATCCAGAGATATCCTTGTCTGATACGGTACCGGCGACAACTAGCAATACTGTGGATCTGAGCCGCATACAGATACTGGCAGAGTCCGTCAAGGATCGGTTGACATTATTCCACGGGGGACCTGACCCATGGCTTGCTTGCTTTTGGTTGGAGAGTCTGATTGATACATTTGAGTATACCTCTTGCACGGAGGCAGAGAAAGTTGAGTTAGCAGTATACCACCTTCGCGATCAGGCTGTCATATGGTGGGAGACTATGAAGACTGTATTCGGAGAGCGGGATTTATCTTGGTCATCCTTCCGAGAGGCCTTTAAGATGCAGTATTTTTCAGCGGCATTCTGTCAAGAACGACGTCAAGAGTTTCTGAGCCTTAAGCAAGGCGACCGCTCAGTTATGGACTATCATATGGAATTTTTGAGACTTGCTGAGTTCTGCCCATACTTGGTAGCCCAGGATAGTGATCGGATGTTCCAGTTCACTCAGGGACTAGCTGCATACATTCGACAGAGGATGTCTGATTTTACAGTCCACACGTACAGAGAGGCGGTGGATTGTGCTTTGTTTATTGAGATGTCTCCGCATCAGATAGAGCGTGAGAGAGACGCAGAAAAGTCGAAAGGTCTGAGTTCACAGCTATCTGGTCAGAAAAGGCCAGCTCAGGGATCCAGGACACGGTATTCTTCTAGACGACGAAAAGGGAAACAACTTGCGGAATCTACCAGTGAATCTCAGTGGAAGAAGGATAAGGATAAGAAATGCCATCGGTGTGGATCGCATAGCCATCTAGTGGTTGATTGCCCATTGGATCACTCTATCTGTTACTTTTGCAAACTTCCTGGTCATATAGTCAGAGACTGTAGTCTGAAGGCTCAATTGGAGCCTACTGACGTTACATCTTCTGGAGGACGTCCTATACAGCAGTGATCGCAGAGGACACAGAGGACCAGAGCCCCTCAGCAGCAGCGACCCCTGTCACCTCAGCCACAGATACATCTACCACAGGGGAGGGATTATATAGCTATACCGACAGCATTTCAGGACACCAGCAGTTCAGAGACGCAATATTTTTCACAGCATTATCGGTCAGCAATGTCTCAGCCATATATGTTATCAGCAGATTCTCAGCCAGAAATCTGTTATGCGGCGATGCCGATGCAGCAGCAGCCACCAGCAGCATCGATTTCTTACAGTGTGCCTCCTCCTTATGTTCAGCAGACGACACCTATATCCCAGAGTCAGTTCCAGCCAGAGCGGAGGCAGACCACATTTTATTCAGCTACTCAGCCTGCTAGCGCGGAGGTTGATCAGATCTATGCCATTACTCGAGAGGAGACACAGCGGGCCGACAGATCGATCACTAGGGGTATGGTTTCAGTTATGCTATATAATTGCTGATACCTTGATAAATACGAGTAGTTTATATTCATTCATGTCTAGATTATTTTTAGGGAAAATTAGGCGAATTTTGATGATTTGATCGTGTAGTCTGGCAGTTTCTTTATCTTCGAGCGAAGTGCTGACTACAAATTAGGAGATTAGAGGATGTTCGTTGGAGTTCGACGGTCATACCCTTACGGTGAATCTTCAGGTGGTGAATATGATGGAGTTTGATATCATTCTTGGTATGGATTGGTTAGCCACTATCATGCTACGATGAATTGTCGAGTTGAAGTGGTTACCTTCCGACCTATGGATCAACTCGCATGGAAATTCATGGGTACTAGGAGTGAACAAAAATCCATTATTCTGGCAATACAGGCATAGTAGATGTTAGACGGAGGTGTCGAAGTTAGTTATTGTTTCTAAAGTAAACAGAAAAAGATATTGGTTCTCGTTCATCCGAGGTACGTATCGTTCGAGAGCATCAAGATGTGCTTCTAGATAAACTTCTTGACTTGTCATCTTAGAGGCAGGACTAGTTTACCATTGAGGTAATTTCAAGCACAGTAGCAGTGTCTAAGGCTCCGTATCGTATGATTTCGAAGGAGTTAAAGGAACGGAAGTTTCAGCTACAAGAGTTATTACACCGAGGTTTTATTCGTCCTGAGGTATCACCGTGGGGAGCTTCAGTCCTAGTTGTGAGGAAGATTGACGGATCTAGGAGATATTGCATCGATCACCGTCAGTTGAATATGGTAACGGTCAAGAACAAATATTCGTTGCCACGTATTGATGGTTTATTTCGATCAGCTGAAGGGTTCTTGTGTACTCTAAGATTGAATTACGATCTAGTTATCATCAGTTCAGAGTACGAGATGAGGATGTGCAGAAGACATCTTTTCTCACTCGATACGGATATTTTGAGTTTTTGATGATGCCGTTCGGTTTCACCAATGCTCCTACCGTATTTACAAATCTGATGAACCGGATTTTCTTAGAGTATCTGGACCGGTTCATTATTGTCTTTATTGATGATATTCTACTATATTTTCGCTTGGAGGCAAAACATGAGCAGCTGTATGCAAAGTTTAGCAAGTGTGAGTTTTGGATTTTTGCTGTGGGATTTCTCGGACACGTTGTATCGAGCCGGGGTATCTCTGTTGATCCTTAGAAGATAGAGGCTGTTATTAGTTAGGAGCAGCTCAAGTCCATTCAAGAGGTTCGCAGTTTCTGGGTTTAGTCGGATATTATCGGAGGTTTGTGGAGGACTTCTTCCGAATTTCTACACCGTTGACACGTCTGACCAAGAAAAAAAAACGAAATTCGTTTGGTCAAGGGTTGGTGAGATGAGTTTCCAGGAGCTGAAGCAGCGGTTAGTGAGTGCCCGATTCTGATGATTTCGTCAGGAGATGACGGCTCATACTGTACACCGATGCGTCATTTCAGAGATTGGGAGCATTATTGATGCAGCGTGACAGTGTGGTTGCTTATGCTTCTTGTAAGCTGAAGGACTACGAGAAGAACTACTCTGTTCACGATTTAGAGCTTGCCGCTATTATCTTCGTTCTGAAGATTTGGCGACACTATCTTTATGTAGACACATCATTCTAGGTTTGTGATATATCCGGGTGATACTTGTAGGTATCGGAGCCTGAATCACTCGTATTGGTGGAACGACATGAAAAGATATCGTCGATTTTATTGCGCGATGTTTAGTGTGTCAGCAGATGAAGGTTGAACGAAAAGACCAGTCGGGTTTCTTCCGGAGATATCGATATCGGATGGAAACGGGAGTATATTACTACAGTATTTCTACACTATAGTATGAGGATAGTAAATTTGGGGATCAAATTTTTATTAGTGGGGAAAATGTAAGATACCGACAATTTTATTGTAGTGAGAATGGAATTTGTCTTGCAAAGATGAAATCAACGAAACCAAAATGGGTCAAATCCGAAATTGGTTGGTTGGTGAATCAAACGATTCGGGTTGAACCAACTTGGTTTGATTTGTGATGAAAGAGGTTTTGACAAATAAAAGGGATGGGAAGATTCGTCTCGCAAAGATGAATCAAATGAAACTGGTTTGGATCAAATCGGAGGTCATTTGGTTAGTGAACCAAGCGAACCAAGATTGAATCTGGTTCGCTACAGTAACCGGTTTGATGGTTATAGTAAATACTACATTTTAAATGGATTTAGCCCAACCCTAACCCAAGTTACTGTACACTCCTCGTTAAAATGTGAAATCGCGATCGGGTCTTTCCCCCTTCCCCGCGATTTAGGGTTTAGGGTTTAGGGCTTCCTTTAGTGGCCGTTGCCCTCCTCTATCGACCCGTCGCGTCTCTCTTCTTCGCGTCCTCTCCTCCGCGATGAAACTGGTTTGGATCAAATCGGAGGTCGTTTGGTTAGTGAATCAGGCGAACCAAGATTGAATCTGGTTCGCTACAGTAACCAGTTTGATGGTTATAGTAAATACTACATTTTAAATGGATTTAGCCCAACCCTAACCCAAGTTACTGTACACTCCTCGTTAAAACGTGAAATCGCGATCGGGTCGTGCCCCCTTCCCCGCGATTTCCCATTGTCTGCTTCCTTTAGTGGTCGTTGCCCTCCTCTATCGACCCGTCGCGTCTCTCTTCTTCGCGTCCTCTCCTCCGCCCGACGCTGGCGTCGTCGTGCCTGCCCCGCCGGTTGTCAGTGAGGGCGATCCGAAGCCTCGTGCTGTCTTCCTTCTTCGTTGCTAATCTCACGATTGACGCGCGATTCTTCCTAACCGCAATTTCGATCTCTTCTTCACCTCTGTGATCGCGTCCAAGAACACAAGAGCTCAGAGGTTTTGCTGCCCTATTACTCCACCCTGTCACCGAGCTTGGCACCAGCGCGTGGTGGCCATCCACCGCCACTTCGATTCTTGCCGGAGCTAAAGAACGCCGGGGACTTGGAAGTGATCGGTAAGGGGACGAAACCTTGGGAGTTTTTCTGTAGCTCTTTGATTTCTTTTAATCTGATTGAGCTCTACAACTTGGAACAGATTGATTTAAGGGGGTTCTCCTTGAGTCTCGACCATGAGGGAAGGAGAAGGAGCAATCGAATTAGGGCGCGATTGGAGTTGATCTGAGGTGAGGTTTCTTTCCTTTAATCTTGGATTCTGATAGGGTTTAACTCTTATTGCCTGATTATAGTTTTGTGGGATTTATTGGGAGGTCCTGTTCTATAGGATTTATGGGATTTTGGTTTCGGTGTGTGGCTGGATTTAGGGCAGCACAATCATATCAAAGTGGTTAGAGTTGTTGGTGATTAATTTGTTGGTGGAATGTGTTAATTCGGTATAACTTTGTTGTTTATCGTGGGATTTCCATTGGATGGTGGTGTTGATCTGTAGATTGAGGTTAGGTTTGGTTGTGCTGTTGGTTTTAGGGTTTCGGTTGATTTTGGATGAGTTGAATCCGGTTATTTAAATATGGATTTAAGTTAGTGGTATTAATTGGTGAATATAACTAATTAGTAAGTTGGTTAAGTCGTGTTAAATTAATTAGGTTGGTTGGACTAATTAGGTTAGGCTAAATTTGATTTAAATCTAGGTATGACATTAGTGTGATTTTATTAGTTTAATTGTTGTATTTAGGAATATTATTTATTCCTTTTTCAGGACCTTGATTGATTGGTGGTCCTGTATTTCTGGGATTCGATTGTTGACGATCGTCTGATCAGGTAGGTATCCTGTACTTGATTAATACAGGTTTTTTTTCAGTGCATGATCTATTGCTGTTGTATCTACCCTATTGCTACGTCTGCTACTTGTGCTATTTAGCTAGTTGATACCTATTGATATTCATTGCTTGATACTTGTCTGTTGACCTTTAACATGATATGATATTATTCTGTTGATACTCTTGTGATCTATGCTAATTACTCAGTTGATACCTTATATCGTTCGTTACTTGATATATGCTGATTGACCTCTGATTGATCTATCCATTGATAGAACAGTCTCAACTTTTATATTGTTGACCTATGATGATTCATCTTAATTCCTGTTGATTATGTTGATTTGTTGTAGCTATTATATGTTGGATGATCAACATAACATCTACATGTTAGTAGTAGTTGTTGTTGACAGCATGTTGGCTGTATTTGTTGTTGACACTCCCCTAACACCGTGTTGAGGTGGAATTTGGGTGAGAGCAATTGTTGCGCCATTGTTGGGTGCAACCAGGACTGACTATATTGCCCTCCTGTGAGACACTGCCTGCTCCCCACCTGTTTAGGGTATTTAGTTGTTTGAGCTTGTGCAGTATGTCTTGTTGTGCGCCTCATTTCATTGTACTAGGTGAGTGATTGAGGATGGCGAGTGTAGACAGTGACCATGCATGTTGCCTGTGATGTGTGTTGCATGTTTGTATGCATTTGCTATTATGATTACTATTATATTGCACTGTTATTTACAGCATATTTGTGTGTTACTGTTGCACTTGATTGATATATACCTGTTGCATTGTTTGACATGCCATGCATTACTTAATCTTGCATGATTCATATATCTGTTATATACTATTGATCTTTCTTTATTATCTCAGTTGATTTAACATGTTCTATTGCTATGATTCCTGTTACTTGTAGATTATTTCTGTTACTTGTTGGTTATTTCAGTTACCTGTTGATTTATCTATTGAGTATTCCTGTTATCTATTGAGTATTCCTGTTATCTGTTGATTATTTCTGTTATCTATTGATTATTCCTGTTATCTATTGATTACTTCTGTCACCTGTTGATTATTCATGATACTTGTTGATTATTCTTTATCTTCTTTATATATATTCATTCTGGACTATATACTCTTGTTATTCATACTGATCTATTTTTTCATGCACTTATATTTTGTATCCACTGAGCATCTAATGCTCACTACCCTGACCCTGGGGTTTGCTTTGTTTTCTGCTTAGGTAGCAAATAAGAGGTTTACTTGGAGCTTGAAGAGCTGGCCAACTATATCCATCTCACATCAGAAGATATTTGTATGGTTTGAATTGTACGGATTCTGTACGTTCGATATGGTTGTATTTATGATTTGTTGGATTTTTTGTGCGTATCGAAGTTTTTGGACTTGTATTTGTGGTGGTATGGTTTGTTGGATTGGTTATATTTCTGTTGCGTGGTTTTTCTATCTTCTGTGGATTTGTCGTGGTTTGCTTATCCAGGTTTTGTGTGCATGTGATAGTTCATGGTTGTGGCCATGTAGGCCTTACTATTTGTTTGTTTATATTTATCTTGTATGGATAGGGACGTGTAGTCCTTATTGTGGTCGTGTTGGCCTATTTGTATTCATGTATTCAGGGAAATGTTATTGTTACAGGGGCGATGTTGTCGAAATTTTTTCATCATTAAATAATTTTAACTTTTCTATATCATAAATTAAAATTATATGCATATATTATAAATTATTAAAACCTACTTTAAATTGAAAAAAAATGATATGATCAATAATATAATTGAAATAATTAATTTTGAAAAAAAATTTTATGGAAGAGTACGAGATCATCAACGGTTATGAGGATGCACATTTTTAAGAAATTAATAAAAAATAATTAGTTTTTAAAAAAATAAGGTTTATAATTAAAAATAATCAACAACAAATAAAATTAAAATTATTTAAAATTTAAAGGTGATGTTTAAATAAAATAGAATATAAATAATATTAAAATATTAAATGGACCTAATTTGTTAGACGTTTATTTAGCAAATGTAATTAAAATCAATTATAGTATGTATGCTGATTTAAAACATATTGTTAGAGCTTCAAGCGGCGTGATTGGTGGAGACATACACACGTTTGAAAATCATAAATCATACTTTAAAAAAAAAATCTTAAAACTATAATTATTAAATTATTAATTAGGATGCGCGGGAGTTTCATTTGTTTAGAATTTAAAAAAAAAGTTAGTTAATTGAAGAATTATTAGCAGCTAAATAATAGAATCAAGATTTGATATAAAAAAAAAATCTTAAAACTATAATTATTAAATTATTAATTAAGATGTGCGGGAACTTCATTTGTCGATTCCGATTTCGATTCCTGGGTGGGAAGTCGATGCAAAGGACTATTTCCTTAGCATAGAAGCAGAAGTGGTGACACGACGTTCGTAGACGTGGACCCACCCCAATTGATCTGCTATTTTTGCCTCCAGACAATTTCTCCTTCCATCCATGATGTTGAGCGCACTTATTTTACCATCGACCAACTCTACGAGAACATTGTTGATGAGGCCACTTGGCATGTGGAGATGTGGTGGATGCTCTGTGACATGGTGGAGGCTCATGTGTGCATCACTGACCGTTTTTTTTCTTGCTGTAGCTTTTCGTAGATACACCAGGGCGGTGCTCGATTGTTTTCCAATCATGGAATTATCCACAATGAAATTCTTCTCCGTTATTACGACTCCTTCCATTTATTCTGTTGATGAACTTCGCTACCTTGTGTCTCCAGAGACACAACGATATTTCTTCGAGGGGCATGAGGAGGAAGAGGAGGAAGAAGAAGATGATGATGATGACAACGAGGAGGCCATCATAGGACCCACGCCAACGCCTATAGCAGTGGTGGAGAGGCTTCGAGTGAAGATTGTAGAAGAACCTGACACATGTTCAATCTGTCTAAACAATTTCGACATAACGACTCATGTTTTGGAGATGTCATGTCGTCACATATTTCACGATGAGTGCTTGAGGGAGTGGCTAACTCAAAGCAATACCTGTCTACACTGCAGGTTCACACTCACTTAATCAGACGTAGAGTAGCTACAATACTATATCGAAAAGCAATTCCTCAGTTCATTCATTTGTTGATTCATGATGTATTCCTCAATTCATTCATTTGTTAGTTAGTTGCTAATAGTTCTCCAATTAATTAATTTGATTTTTTAAATCTTAAACAAATGAAGCTCCTGCCCATCCCAAATTACAGTTTAATAATCTAATAATTAATTACAGTTTTAAGAAACTAAATAATGTAATTATAATTTTTATTTCAATCTAATTAACAATTGTTAACTTCTAGAAAATTGTTACTTCAGTTGAAAGTTTTAACTAATTTCGTTCACTTCGGTTTAGAAATTTTTTCCTCCAAGATAATTTATTAGGTTAGACAATCATTAATCAATTTAATGACTACGAAAAGAAGAGCCTAAACCCAGTTTATATCACTAAACATATTGAAATAAAAAAAAAAGAATTAACAAAATATACATCAAATCTTATTTATATTTATGCATATCCAATATTATGTTTGCATTAATTAAGGACACTAAATTAAAACAATCAAACTAAAAAACCAAAAAAATACTAATGAATGAATCAAAAATCCAATTGCTACTACTCTGCGTCGTCAGGAAGTGTGAATCTGCAGAATGGATACGTATTGCTTTGAGCTGTGCTGTTTGGAAACGATATTTAGACTGCCGTCCCCATTTCCGAAACGCTGGGAAACGTTTCCATGGATGGAAACTTACCAGAAACAGCCGTAGCAGCGTCGGGGCCAGGTGGCGCGACAGCAGAGCGGGTGCTGGCAGCACTAGAGCTCCTCTGCACGGTCCCGGACGGCACCGCGAAGGTGCGGAGCCACCCCACGACAGCACCGGCGCTAGCCGGAGCAGTAGAAAAGATGACAGGGAGGGGGCGGGAGTACGCCATCGGGGTGATGGCGGTGATATACAGCGGTGCGGAGGCGGGAAGAGCGGTGGTAGCGGCGATGCAGGGGGATTGCAGCGCCGGGCATGGCGGAAGGGGGCGCAGCTACTGCGCGCGCTGCATGAAAGCGGACGGCTGGTGGAACGGTGGGTGCGACGGAGAAGACGAAGGGGGTTTCTTGTACGTTTCCAAAATCTGGAAACTTCATTATTGCCGTTTCCCGTTTCCGTTTCCGCGTTTCCCGTTTCTCGTCTCCAAATTTCCAGACAACATAGGCTTTGAGATATATAACCATTTTCTCAAGCACTCTTTGTGATAGCATGGAATCTTCATAACATGAATCATTGTGTTGAAGTCGTCCAAACCGATATATTGAGCATGGGAGAAAGGAGAAATCGTCCGAAGGGCAAGATCAATTGGGGTGGTGGGCTCATGTATTGCAAATGACGTCGTGTCGTTATTTCCATCTCTAGCTAAGGACATAGCCGCTCGTGTTGGCTTCCCACCCAGAAACCTCCATTGACACAGCGATAGGACTTGTTAACTTGATAAAAGAAAAAACAAAACTTTTATTAACTCGATAAAAATTAAATAAAAATAAAAATAACCAAATAATTTAACAATCGTACAGTGGCGTCTCAAATCTCAATCATTTTTAAAGGCCATCCACTTATATATATATATAAAATTTCATAATAAATATTTTTTAATTAATAAAATTGTTAAATTATTTTATTTTTTAGATATTATTGAATCGTAAATAAAAATTTATTAATTTCAATTTTTAAAAGTTTATTCTTTTGCAATAAATCATCAAGATAGCATAAAATTAAAAAAATATATATAAATTACACAAATTAAAAATTCAAGGAAATTAAACTTGGAAAAATTTATAAATCGTTCGAATATTTAGATTTTAAAGAAATCTTCGCTGTTTTCACTATTTTCAATGATTTTTTGGCTATTTTAATAACTTTAGTACCAAAATATTATAATATCCTCATGAATTTAAATATTTTTTCATTGTTTTGGGGGAAAGAATATAAATCAGGATATACTTTCTTACGTTATCATAATCCACATGTTGTGGGCCACAAATATAGTCATCCATTTAGCTTGGATCCATCGGATTGATCTGCTCCGTTAAATAATTTAAACAGATTAAATTAAAATTTTATTAATCCATTTTAAAATAAGTTCATGTGGGCCGACTCGTCTAGACTCGCAATCCGTGTGGATTGACTCGTGGCAAACTTGAGTTGGTTCACAAGTTAAGAAAATTTATTTATTTTTTAAAATTTAAAATTAAAGTAGAAAACTCATAGTGGGTTTGACTCATCTAAATAAGAATTCAAATTTAAAAATTTTAATATTTTATATATATTTTTATTTTTTGACATACCGATGAGTTAACTTGCCTAACCCACAATCCGCTTAGGTTGAGTTGAGTTGAATATTTTCTAATCTGACAAGTTAGTAGGTCGGTCCACCTTGTCCCGTCATATGATGGATTTCTAATGAGTTGGCCCGTCCTATCATAGGTTAGTATGATGGTTAGTGCCCGGCTGGATCCATTTGGGACTAGACTATGCTTGGCACGACCAAGAGTCCGGACCATTTTGAGTCGAGGCAAGTTGGGCTAATCACAGCACAACCAATATAAGGCATATTTTTTATATTAAAAAAAATTAATTTAAATAACTAATATCAAATAACATATCGTATTTTAAAAAATTTAATTTCAAGATTTAAATATTTTCTTTTAAAAAATGATCATCAAATAATATTAACTTTTCAGATTAAAATTATATTAATATATTTTAAATTATTCAAATCTACTCTTTTTTGAAATGAAAAAAATATAATCAATAATATAATTAGAATAACTAATTTTGAAAGATGCCTTCTAGAAGAGTACGACATCATCAACGGGAATGAAGGTGTATGTTTTTAAAAGATTAGTACAGAAAAAAAGATAATTAGTTTTTAAAAAATAATGTTTATAATTAAAAAAATCACCAGAAAATAAAATTAAAATAATTTAAAATTTAAAAGTGACGTTTAAAAAAAATAGAATATAAATAATATTAAAATATTAAATGGACCCAATTTGTTAGACCCTTTTAAAATCAATTTATCTAGCTCATCAAGATCACTAGATCTCGTCACCATCTGTCGCTTGAAAGCCATCTCCGATCACCCGAAAAACTACAATCGCCCCGTTCCTCGCTCCGGTCACCTACAACCTCCTAACTTCTTCAAACGAGGTTTATCCTCAGCTAGTTGCTTGGACTCCCTTCCAATCGCCTAGAACCGTCAAAACTAGCTTCCCTGTAATTATTACACGTAATAAGTATAATATATAATTTAAAATTATTCGCATTTACCTTAGCTAGATGTTCAACTCTCAACTAACCCATCTTGATTTAGTGTGAAGATTTCAGTTCCCAATTGACTCCACTTGAACTTACTTGCCAAGACTTCAGCTTTCAGCCAATTTCTCTTGGACTTAATCAACCTAGTTCCCAATTAGGATTTTCTTATTTGGTTCCCAATTAAGACTTGCATTACCTAGCCCTACCAGGTAGGTAGGACTTCTACCACCTAATTCCCAACCAGGACTTCAATTCTCTAGTCCCACTAGGACTTAGTCATTGCCTGATTCTCAATTATGACTTCAATTTCTTAGTACCACTTTGACTTATCTCTGTTTGGTTCCCAACAAGGACTTTAGTTGACTAGTCCCACTAGGACTTTACCCCTACCTAATTCTCAACTAGGACTTCAGTTTACTAGTTCCACTAGGACTTTACCTCTTGTCAAGTAACCTACACCTGCACAGTTGATAACATTTCATCAGTATACAAAGCATACTAATTTTAAACTTAATCATATATCAAAACATAAGTTCAATGTGGTGCTGCCAACACCAACACTAGTAACATTGAAATCTATAGCAGAAATTAAAATACTGAAATTGAAATAGACAATGGACCTGAATGCAGCGAAATAGTCATCGTCTATAAGTCATTCAAGAAATCCGAAAATCCTGTGGAGAAGAAAAGCAAGGGGATGGTCTTTCGTAAGAGTTAGAGTGATGACACAGTAATTTCCTCATCTATGGATATTATGGAAATTTGTAAGAATCTCTAACCCTATAATTATGGAACATGCCTTATTTATATGAAGCCAATTCATTATCAATCTATCATTGATAACAATGTGGGTTAATGAATTCGACACATATAAATTTCACATCCAATAATTCAAATTCGTCGTAACAAATATTAGTTACATCACTTAATGAGTTTAATTATATCGGTTAATAATATATATCTGCATATCATACAAAACATGTAAGCTCACCAATTAGAGATAAAATCCAACAACTAATTGGTAATACATGATTGCACTTATGTCCTCTCATTTCGATATGAATCTGATTTGTCCATCTTAATCCAACAATCCAGATTATTTCTAAATTATTATTTATTTTAAAACTTTTAATTTGAAAAATAAATTTAAACAACTAATATCAAATAACATATCACATTTTAAAAAAAATTAATTTCAAGATTTAAATATTTTTTCTTTTACTAAATCATCATCAAATAATTTTAACTTTTCCACTTCATAAATTAAAATTATATTCATATATTTTAAATTATTCAAACCTATTTTTTTGAAGTGAAAAAAATACGATCAATAATATAATTAAAATAATTAATTTTGAAAGATTTTTTCAAGAACAGTGCGAGATCATTAGCGGCAACGAGGCATAAATTTTTAAGATATTAATATAGAAAAAGGTAATTAGTATTTAAAAAATAACGTTTATAATTAAAAATAATCAACAACAAATAAAATTAAAATAATTTGAAATTAAAAGGTAACGTTTACAAAAAATAGAATATAAATAATAATATTAAAACATTAAATGGACCCAATTTGTGAGACCTTATTTAGCAAATGTAATTAAAATTAATTATATTCTGCTTATTTAAATCATTTTGTTAGAGCTTCAAGTGGATTGATTGGTTGAGAAATACATGCATTTGAAATTAATAAATTTACAAAACCATCACACGTTTTTAAAAAAAATCTTAAAACTATAATTATTAAATTAGTAATTAGGATGGGCGGGAGCTTAATTTGTTTAGGATTTTTAAAAAAATAAAGCTAATTAATTGGAAAAATATTAGCAACTAACTAACAGAAAATTTATTATATAATTTTTTTAAAAAAATTATAATTATTAAATTATTAATTAAGATGTGTGGGAGCTTCATTTGTTTAGGATTTAAATAAAAATAAAGTTAGTTAATTAGAGAATTATTAGCAACTAATTAATTAACAGAATCAAGATTTGTTATATAAAAAGTCGTCCTCTTACCTATTTTGTCATTCATCTCATTTAATTCTTCCTTCTTCCATAGTTTGTTGTTGTTATAATTGTAACTTTTTTAGTTTCAGTAAATTTTATTCTACTGCTTTTCACTTCATATATACTAATGCAATTTTCCTAAAATCAATAAATTAGATTTAAGTCTAGATCTGTAATTAATAATATCTTAGCACCCCTTGTCTCTCTCAGAAATTTGTATATTAGGCGGTGCCCTAAATTAGACACTACAACATTTTCCACTCTACAAAATTCTGCAACAGCGACAGAACAAAGTGCCACAAAGAAAAAGAAGTGAACATTACCTTCACTTGAAAAGATTCTTATCGACAACATCTTCTATCTACTCATTTTGTTGATTCCAGAAAGGCTAGACACCCTTATATTCAGAACTGACTTAAATCCCCCAATGACTCTCGATTAAGTAGGTACACTGTAGTCTCACCCCACAAAGATACACTACAAGAAATTCATGAAATAACGACGGAATTAGCGACGGAATTAATTTCCGTCGCTATAATTAGAGACGGAATATTCATTTCCGTCTCTAATTAGAGACGGAAATTAATTCCGTCGCTAATTAGCGACGGATTTATATTTCCGTCTCTAATTAGAGACGGAAATTAATATTCCGTCGCTAATTATAGCGACGGATTTAAATATTCCGTCTCTAGATATAAATGAAAATATTAATTTCTGTATTAAAAAATACTTTAGCGACGGAATAATTAGAGACGGAATATATTCCGTCTCTAATTTAGCGACGGATTTATATTTCCGCTAAATATTCCGTCGCTAATTATAGCGACGGATTTAAATATTCCGTCTCTAGATATAAATGAAAATATTAATTTCTGTATTAAAAAATACTTTAGCGACGGAATATTGTATTCCGTCGCTAAATTAGAGACGGAATAGAAACGTCCGTTGCTAATATAGACAACGGAATAGCGAATAATTCCGTCGCTATTATTTTTTAAAGGTCGGTATTGTACCCTAAAATCGCGAATACCACCTCCCCAAGCCGCGAGACCCTCCTCATTTTCTTCCTCATCGCGTCGACGCGGTGCTGTTCCCACCGTCTCCGCCGAAGCCAGGTGAAAGGGACGCCCAACGCCGCCACCTTCGTCGCACATAGCACGGAGAAGAAGCCCTCTCTTCCTCCTCGCTGCCGGCGAGATCTCCCTGCCGTGCCGCATCGCTTCTTCCTCCTCCCTTCTTCGCCTGCTGCCCTGTCGCCGCCCGACGTTGCTGCGCCCATCGCCGCCAGACGTCGCCGCGCCCTTCACCGCCGCCTCCTCTCCCTCGCACCCCTTCTGCTACAGATCTGCCGACGAAGCCGTACCGCCGCCGCAAACCCTCTTCTACTTCTTCGCTTCTTCCTCCACCGTCGCCGCCGGCCGATGCCTCACCGTGCCGCCGCCAAATCGCAAGGAAGCAGAACCCTAGCGCTTGCTGCTCGCCGCCGCCGCCGCCCCACAAGGACCAAAGCTCCTTTCCCTAGCCGCACGCCTAGTTCGACGCCGCCGCACCTCCTTGCCCTAGGACCGAGATTGAGGAAGTTGCTGCCAGGAAGCAAAGGAAGAAGAAATCGGGAGGTAAGGGAAGGGCAACTAGGTTTATTACTTCAGTTTTGAGTTGAACCAGTTGGACGACCTTCAATTTCCTTGAATCTTGGTTGATTTTGCCTCACAGCTTGTTGTGTGATTTGGAACCGATCAGGATTGGTGTGGTGCTGCCGCAAGGAAGAACCAAATCAAAAGAGAGCTAGGGCTTCAATCTGAGGTAAATGTTCTTGTAGTTGTCTTAGCTATTTGGTTAGGCTTATGGTTTAGCAATGGAATTGTGGCTTAGAGTTATTGTTCGGTTGGGATTATGAGGTGAGCAGATGGGTTTAAATGGGTGGATCATAATTCTTTCATATAACTGTTTATTAAATTTCTTAAATCTTTCATAATTCAAATTTAATTTGAATTCCAGGTGTAAGTATATGCTGCTGAGTCAGTTTGAACATGATAACATTGTTCAGTATTATGGGACAGACAAGGTAATAACTTGTTTCGGCAGTTTTCATAGATCAAGTTCTTTACATTTACATTTACATGAATTTATTCTTCAAGATCAAGGTAATAACATTGTTCAGTATTATGGGACAGACAAGGTAATAACATTGTTCAGTATTGTTCATAGATCAAGTTCTTTACATTTACATGAATTTATTCTTCAAGATGGTTTCATATAGTAAAGTGTGTCAATTTATTATCAAATATTTGTGCTTTCCGAACAGCTTGTGCTAATTATTTTGTTTTTTTCTATATCCTATGAGAAGAAACTTAATAGATATCCTTACTGTGCTAGAGATATCAAATGTGCAAATATATTGGTTCACGTGAATGGCTCTGTGAAACTTGCAGATTTTGGATTGGCAAAGGAGGTTTGTTTTGATGTTCTCAGTGTTTGATGTGGATCAATAGCTGTCTGCAAGGTATGTTAGTATTTCTATTACTTAGGATTTTTTTAAGTTATTACTTGTAAAGATTTATTTTTCAAATAGGTTGTTATAATTACATTATTACTAACCTATCTTATTTTCTTTTTGTAGGATCTTCTATTTTGGCTGGGATCGATCTTGATGGAGAAGAATGTCATCATAATTCTTACCATATCTTTTAGGGTTTGATTTTATCGCTAAACTACACCATTTTAATTGGAAGTATTAGACATGATATATTAAGGTACGACCACACACTCAAGGCAATTTGTAAAAGATCTAGGGCATTCACCTAATTCATCATACCGACCATAATATTCACCTCTACAGTCAGATATAACAATCTTTATTTTCTTACCTAATTGATTTTCAACTTCGATTTTGAAAATTAGAGCACATCCAAAGATTACAAATTCAAGATATAAATAATCATATTGTGAATAGTCATCTATAAAACTAATAAAATATGTGTGTCGATTTTAAGATGCCTTAAAAAATTGATCACAAATATATGTATGTATTAGTTTCAAGACTTTACTACATTTGCATATACCCTTATTTCTTTTGTTAGTCGTTCATTTTTTCCTTAATACATTCTATGTATACATCAAAATTTAACATGTCAAGGGAATTAAGAATTCTATGTGACATTAACTTTTTAGATCTTGTTTGTATATATATCCTAAATGTCTATGCCACAATGTAGAAAAATTCTCATTAGTCAAATTGTAATTCGTACCTATGTTATACATAATTCCATTGTCAGTAGGAATTAAGATGTTTAATCTGTAAACCTTATTAATCAAGGAATCATTGCCAATCTATATTGACTTTAGGAAAATATTGAAAATTTTATTTTCAAATGAACAATAACCTATTTGTCCAAATAAGAAATAAAAATTAAATTTCATCTAAAAGACGGTATAATAAAAGTATTATTCAAATCCAAGAAAGATATTGATTCTTAAATAAGGCCTAAAAATATCTATCAACTCTACTTTATAACCTATTTGTCATTCTCTGTATAAATATATCTTTCACCATCAAATGATAATCGATTCCGTAAACAATCTTACCTAGTGATACTTATGTGAGTACGTAGTAGCATCAATATTTATCTACTAAGAGTCAATAGACACAATGATTAAGTTGACTTTCGAACTAATAAAATTGAGAAATTTATCTTTCTTAATATGTCAGTTGGCGGATTTAGTACAATTTTCCTTTATGACCTTTCTTTTTTAAGAAAAACAACTGAATTATTGCCAAAAACTCTAAAATCTACAATTTGCTTACGTTTACCCTTAATGTCGATCTTTTTCTTTTTCTTTGCTGGAACCTTGAGAAATGGATGCTAAATGAAACCTGCTGGCAAGAAGCATCGTGCTCTCCGTGGCAAAGGACATCGCCACCACAAGCCGCGGCCATCTCGCAGGGCAACCTGGAAGAGGAACCAGACGTTCTCTCTGAAGCTAATAGGTTGGTTCTTTAGCTGGCTGCCATTAGCAACCTTGAAATGGGATTGTTATCGATCGGTTCTATCTATATATCTACCTTCGTCTGAACTGAAAAAGTTGAGTTGTTAATTTGATCAGGTTGTTTGAAAGTCTCAGTTTATTAAAATTAATATAATGGGTCAAAATCAAAAGAGTATCTCTTCTCTAATTGAGTGCTTAAATTTTAACGTTTCGTAGATGCTAATTGCTAAGGAGCCGGGGCAATGGTGCAACAGTAGGATATTTTATTCGGATTGTGACCCAGGGACCCACGGTTCGATCCCCAACTACGGCGTATTTGCAAGATTTTCTTTCAAATGGGGAACGCAATCAAAAGATGCTGGACATCTGAATTGATCGCCGTATGCGCTTCCCGATTTACCCTGGTGGTCGGTGGGAAACTTCCGTGGAACCAGACCGGCCACCCCCAGGGATTGAGTCCATAAGACTGACTGAGATTTATCATTTTTTTTTAATTGCTAAGGAGCCTCCATTTTCATGTCGCCAAACAATATTATCCAATGGTAGATAATAAAAGATTTGTTTCGGTCAACTCCTTATTATTAATATTTTTAAAAAAAAACAATATAATAAATCTCTATATTAAAATAAATATTATAATAATTTAGGGCATCCACAACTCATCTTCGTTATAATACTCTCTACCTGATTAAAAAACATGGGTCCACTGTCACATACTCATTATAATAATATCTTTTTCATCTATATTCCTTTTAACATTAACACTCATTATTTATGAATCCCACCGTCCATTTAATCATCTTAAAATTATATATATTAAATAAATATATTTTAAAAATATTTAAAAATATTAAAATTATTATTATTATTTTTAAAAAATTAGTCATTAAAAAATAACCGTTAAAAAATTAACCATTTTATTTAATTTTTTTTAATAATTTATAATTTTTTTAATAAAAATTAAAATTAACCATTAATAACCGTTAAAACTAACTATTTAATAAATATAATTTAAAAATAAATAAATAAATAATTGCATGTGGGGTGGGCTAGCCAGAGGGCTGGCTCACCCCACTGGCCCACCCCACTGCCACATGAACGTGTTCAAGATCTCGACACAAGGGATGTTATAACACCCTCATTAACAGAGCATTGGGATGCTCATAGATTAAGTTTTAAATATTAATATATTAAATGAAATTTTTTAAATCTCTCGTTCTATAATTTTATAAAATTTCTCCTATTATTTCATTAAGAATTTTATTCTCCAAAACAAAGGAACACTCTTATCGCTAAGCAACGAATTACATTCGATGCCAGGCTCAATTAATTGACAGGAAAGTTGATGTATCGCTGTACATGTTTAAAATTACGTATTTCAAAATAATTAAATAGGAAGATCAGTGATTAATTATTATACAAGTAACTTGTCATTATTAAATATTTAATTACATATAATAAAAATAATTAATTAAAATTCGGCATGTGGGACATAATTGACCGATCTCCCGATCTTTATTGTCACATAGATCCGTCCCCAAGGGTAATGGGTAACGGAGGACATCCGGGTTGTAACCCTAGGACTGGTGGTTCGATCCCCAACTACGACGTATTTGCAAGAATTTATCCTCCAAATGGGGAATGCAATCAAAGGATGTTGGGCATCTGGATCGACCGCCGTATGCGCTTCCCGATTTACCCTGTGATCGATGAGAAATTTCCGTGGGATTGGGCCGATCACCCCCAAAGATATTGGCTACTGGGATTATCATTTTTTTTTTTTTTATTGGATACATACCAAATGAATCTGACCGGAGGAAAGAGAAATCAATCAGTGTCGATAGCTCCTGTGAGGATCCAGCTGTATACCATTGAGCTCTGGTCAACTTCAA